>NC_136483.1:171609571-172002071 GCF_053919585.1 Euprymna scolopes
AGTAGCTTTAATCCAGCATATTGCCTTTTATAATAGTTTCCTCTATTGAATAGTTTTTATATTAACTTTAAAGTTAAAATTACTTTAAATTGCACGTTTATAATTAATTAACAATTTATCTAATCTTTATATTGGACTTTATTCCACGTCACCAGATAATATTCAAACTATATCCCCATCCACCGCTTATTCTGTTTCTTTCACGAGTTCTGCAGTCTCTCTTTCAATCAAGACATCCATCTTCCCTTTGACTCACTTTTTATGTGCTGTCTACAGCCCCTTGTCTGGCCCTAAGGCCATATAGATGCTTTTCCTCTTAATAATTATTAGCTCCCTGTGCCCACTTACCCCTGCCATAATTCCCCTGATATTAACTTCAGCTATGCTCCCTCGTTGATTTCATTTTTCTGTCTTTCTCTCTTATATTCTTTCTTTAATCGTTTATTTAGCGTATCTATAAATCGGATATTATAATTTTTCACTTTGTTTTATAGAGAACAATAAGCAAAGCAAAAAACGCTTGCTGTATTTTTAATTTCCACTCTTAGAAATATAAAAGTTTTCATCTTATTTAAATCTTATCGACCTAAATTTATCATTGCTTTTTTGTTAGTTGAAAGATTCACATGGACCGGTTGTATTTTACCGTATAAAAATAGAACTTCTACTATGGACTATATAAAACAAAAAAATGGGATTTATTACCTCCAATATTCTACTATGGCTAATGAACTTTGCCTTTCATTCTGGATTCTGGATTCGACAAATTTGGAAGTTACCCCAATGTTGGAATCTTTAATCAGTTTGGAACCTAAAACATTTCTATTCCTTGACCATCACGTAAATAGGATGCCTGAATTGCATATCCTTTTTAATGTTCAATCTATTTTCCTGTGCCATTTTCTATGTTTCTTTGAATCTTTAATTTATTTTCTCTGTATGTACTAAAAAGAAAAATTAGGCCTATCCATAATAAATAGTTTGCTAAAGACAGCTATCTGAGGAGGTGATACTTACATTGAAAATCCATGGATTAAGGAAACAACTTAAGATAGTGCATATTCTTTGTCCAAATATTAAAATTTTGTTTTGAAAATTCTATATTTTACTGAAAAATAAAACCCATAAAACATACAATCTTTAATTTGTACTATCTACTATAGTGAGCATTGTAATTTGGCTGGGATTTTCTCATGGAAAATATCACCGCTCAACAATACTTTGTAAGAATATGGTCCCCAAGATTCATTAATCTGTGATTTTATTCATATCATTATTCGAATGCAAATATATATATATATATATATGAAGAATTAAACATGTATAAATACACTTGAAACCAAAACTGCAACGCGAAATTTTTTGTAAAATAAACGGGTATATGTATCGAACTATCTTCCACTACATTATGCCGAGGAAGAAGAGGGGGGAAAAAGATTGACAAAGGAGTCTTACTCCGAAATATATTTCTTTAAAAATAAACACCCGTTCATTTCATAAAAAATTTCGCGTTGCAGTTTTGGTTTCAAATGTATTTATACATGTTTTATTCTTCAAATTTCACTCAGCGTTTCTAACGGATATAAACAACAAAAACTACCCATATATATATATATATATATATATATATATATATATATATATATATATATATATCTTCTCTTCTCTTCTCTTCTCTATCTTTCTTTTCTATCTTCTTCTATCTTCTATCTATCTTCTTCTATCTTCTATCTATTCTTTCTTTCTATATAAATAAAATGAACTCATTTTTCCCGTCTGATTTTGACCTTAATAGGATTAAAAATCAAGATATTTCATGCGAATATAATATGCACAAACGGCAGAACAATATCTGAGGTGTGTTATAGGCTTATTATTTCTCAAATTCCTCGATAATCTTAGATTTCTATACTTTTTCTGCTGAGAAGTCACGGCCAAAATCGGTTAAGATCAATGGAAGTGGTAAAATATTTTCTCTCTAATAAATTCCTCCTCCCCCTGCCACCACTTAACACCGTTTGGGGATCGTTCACAAGGAACAGTTGAGAAGAGAACACCGGTTTGGCTTCGTAGTTCTTTCATGTGAAGTTATTTAAAATCACTAAACTAAGCTGCAGTGCTCTGTGGCGTAGTGGTTAGCGTGCTGGACAATTCACATTATATTTTCACGTTCGCGCCGACCTACCGTAGTCGTTTTTTTTTTTTCCTAAACAACTGGAATGGACTTTTCTTGGTGGCCGAACTGTTAACGTTGCAGATGTTTGTTTTTTTTGTTTTTGTCACACTTTATTTTCCTACTTTTACTTATGACTCCGGGTTTGATCCTTCCTACTTACCTACCATAACATTTTTTAACCCCCCCCCGTCCCGGAAACAAACACTCGGGCAACGCCGGGTACCCCCGCTAGTATATATATAAATATATATATATAAAGAGAGAGAGAGAGACAAATAAAGAGAGAGAGAAAGAGAGAGAGACAAATAGAGAGAGAAAGAGAGAGAGAGAGACAAATAGAGAGAGAGAAAGAGAGAGAGAGATAAACAAATATAGTTCACTTCCTGTATTGCTCAAAATTAAGGGAATCTATCTTATTTTCTTCATGAATATTTTTATATAATATTTAGAAACGGCGTTCTGTCACAAAATCTTGAAAGATGTTATATCATCTGATATTTTATTAATAGGTAATTCTCTCATCGTTTGATGCAGCTCTGGAAACCGTTTTTGTAGAACACCACAGGTTGGGCCTCCAACCATGATTCGATTTCAGAAATCAAGGCTGCATCGTCTGGGAAACGCTTTCCTTTCAAAAATAACTTCATGACTGGGAAGATGTGAAAGTCAGAGGGTGCAAGGTCAGAAGAGTAGGGAGGATGGGATAGGATTTCATAACCACACGCACGTGCTTCTGATCTAGCGACATGCCAGTTATGGACCGGAGCGTTGTCCTGAAATTTGCCAGGTGAAGGTCGAACGACGGCATTACGAATATGCAAGCATCAAATAATAGCTATTGGTTCATGTTTGAATTTTTAGCTATGCAGTAAACTTGTTTTCGTAGTGCAGTCATTAACGTCAAAGGAAAAAGTAAATCGTAAGCTAAACGTTTTGGCTTTGATTTTTAGTGGTGGCTCATGAATCATTTTTTTGAAACTTTTAAAACTATTACTTGGGTCCAATATAATCTATAATATTTATCTCACCTGTCTGTTTAAATGTATGTATGTTTGTATGCCCGCCTAAAACTTTAGGCACAGGCGACGGATGTTCAGGAAATTGGTATCGTTTTGAAGCTCGACCCTTCAAACGACAAATATCGAAAAATTGGCCCAAAATACTCATTCCTTCGCCCTCAACTGGGCATTTTTCTACAGGGAGGCGTCGCCGATATTTTTGAAAGTTATCCCCTCTTTTCGATTGACTGGCCTTAATTTAAACCTTCGTCACTTCCGGTTTGGCGATGGATGCAACGGCAAAGATGCCACTTTTTTCACGTTCTTTCCCTCCTTCATGATACAAATTCGAGCCTGCCTGCCTGCCTGCCTGCCTACTACCACCCATTTTTTCTTTCTTTTTTCTTTTTTTTTTTTTGATCAACACACACCTCCAAACACCCGAGTAACGCCGGGCACCCAAGCTAGTTTAAAGCTAAATTTAATGTAACTGTTTAAACAACCTATACCTCATTTGATTCAGATTTTATTACTCTATAATTTTATCTGTTCATATTTGACTTTTAATTGAAATATTCTAGTAAAAAAAATAACTTCAAATTGAGAAGGCAAAAAGAAAGTCCGCACAATGAAAAATTGTTATTTAAATGTACCTTTAGGGCATTAATGCAATACACATACAGCAGGAACACAATGAACTAGTTAATATTTAGTAGCATAGCCCTTCTGCAATTTGACAGCCTGCAATATTTTGGGGATTACTTCAATTAGACTGCAGCAATACTGCGGGGAAAAGGCATCCCACTTTTCTTTATTTTTCTTCAAAGTTGAAATTTTATCATTGCGTAGCTGTTGCTTTATGTAATGCCATACGTTTTCGATAGGATCGAAGTGTGGAGATTGTGCAAGCCAATCTAAACACGGAATATCATCCTCTCTCAGGAACCTCTTGACATTGCCAGCTGTGTGAATGAGAGCATTATCCGGCTTGAAGATGGGCTTATCATCCAAATTCCGACCAAAGTAGGGTAGAAAATGCTCAGTTAACATATAAATGTACTTGGTCGAATTAATTCGACCTTGTAAGCGAACTATAGACCCTGTACCATTGCTACTAATAACGCCCCACATCAAAACTGAAACTCCTCCAACTTGCAGCGTTGAAACTGAGAACCTAAGATTAAATTCTTCGTCTTTTCTCCAACGGACTTACTGTTTACCATCACTGCCTAGCCTGTTGAACTTGCTTTCGTCGATAAAAAAGCACTTTTGAAGAATATGAAGAGTCATGATCTTCATTGCATCTGACGAAGCTCTGACGACGCTTTCTGTTCTTTACAGAAATCATTGGCATGCGTCTTGCAACATATCCTCGCAAATTAAATTCTTTTAATCTGTTCTTGACAGTAGAAACTGAGCACTTTTTAACAAGATTGCACTGTTGTTGAATTTGGGGAGCCGTTTCAAATCCGTTTCTTAGGTTTCGGATCTTGATAGCATTGTCTTTTCTGTTAGAGTACAACCAGATTTTGAGACGAACTTGCACAGTCTTCGTTTTGCACAGTCTTTCGAACCGTTTTCTCACCACATTTCAATCGTCGGTCGATTTCTCGATTGGATAAACTAGAAAGGTGGAGATTAATGAGCTCCTGACGATCACTAAGAGAAAGTCGTGGCATATGGACTAAATGTTATGTTGTATACCCGTGAACAACAACAATTACGACTAGAGCTGCTTTGTTGCCTGTTGGTGGATATTTTAAACTGATTTAGGCGCAATAATTTAAGCTGGTTTTAAGCGAATGTGTTGCTGTGGACTTTCTTTTTGCCTCCTTAATTTGAAGTTCTTTTTTTTAAATTGATGTGAACACTAGAATATTTCAATTAAAAGTCAAATATGAACAGGTAAAATTATAGAGTAATAAAATCTGAATCAAATGAGGTATAGGTTTTTTAAACAGTTACATTAAATTTAGCTTAAATTTGCATTTTTTGAAAAAATTATAAGTACGGACTTTCTTTTAGCCGGTACTGTATATTTTCTGTGGAATCTTCCATTAAACAAGGCGCAAATACAAACTTTAGCCTCAATAAGTGAACTTGGATCACCCATTATTGAACTGTATTCGATATTAAAGAAAATTGATGATTATATTTAAAAAAACAAATTTTAAATAATTTATGAAAACCGCTTGCCGTGATTTGGAAACTTTACATAAGAATCTAGAACACTGCCATATTCTATATATCAAGAAGTTGCTGAATGTTGTTGGCGGAATAAAAATAACACCTTCCAAACCACGACTTTTGTACACAGGAAAAATAGGGAAGTACCCTAACATGATGCCAGACAAAAAGGCTAGCAAAATTCCCTCGTCGGATCATTGTGAATTAAACGTCCCGCGGCACGATCGGCAGAGAAAACGTTAGGTATGCATGGAATTTTCTTGACCATTATTCTGGTTTATAATGGTCTATTTCCTAAAGAACAAATCGGATGCTCCGCTAGCAACTGAAAAATATTTAGCTGATATCGCCTCTTACAGAGGTGTAAAGTGTATTCACTCTGACAATGAGACGGAATTTACTTATAGAGACTTTGAAGTTTTATCAGTTAACCATAGAGTTTTACATGAGAAAAATAGGACCGCTGAAAGACTGTGGTAAACCCCTTTTTATGGCAAGATTTCTACTTATTGATTTAACCTCCCAAAAAACTTATAGTTGTGAGCCCTTTTTGAAGAAACTCCAGCTCCCCATATTTTGAGCCCTTGCAACAAAAATTACTCACGTAGGGAAGCACACACATGTCATGTAATTGCTGTTTGATTTTCAAAATGCCAGAATATATTAACCAGGTTTGACTGACAGGTGTTTACGAAACTCGGTTGTGTCAAAACGATATGAGACCAAAGGCTTTGAAAAGTCAAACCTAAAGGAACTTGTCACCGAGCTTTTAATGTCCTTTTTGATCTTTCTCTCATTTTTTTTTTTTCATTTCTTTCTGTTACAAAAAGGGAATTGAATTATGATTGTAATTGTAAACTATCAATGATTGGATTCATGTGTCAATGCACAGGTCTCAACTATCGAATCTTAAAATGCTCCTTAATTGTGGAAATAAATAAACTCATACGTTTTATCTAGCTTTCAATTTTCACCATCAGATGTCCCTACCTGCCATTAACATTAATAATATAATTATTTGTATTTATTAACATTAATAATATAATTATTTGTATTTATTAACATTAATAATATAATTATTTGTATTTATTAACATTAATAATATAATTATTTGTATTTATTAGGAGTTTTCACTCAGACCACCATCAAGGATATCAGTTTTAGAACAATCATGTCGTGTCCCATAAAGTTATGTGATAACAAGTCTCCCCTGACACCCAGTACTCTCCACCTGTTTCTATATCTGTTGCAAATAAATTTGCATTATCGCAATAGCCATTCATTACGGATTTTTCGCTAACACTGATTATTGGCCTTTACTCGGATTTGGGTGGCAACAAAACTCCCCAGGGTCGCTGCTATCTTGACACATGTCCAGTAGAAGTCTACTTAGTGCTTTCTGACCTCGATCTTTCCGTCCTGCTTGATCCTTTTTGGTGTTGAAAATGGGATTATTGTTGTTATTGTTATTATTATTATTATTATTATTATTATTATTATTATTATTATTATTATTATTGGCTCACAAGGAGCTTTCACACAGGTCATCAACGATCTATCCCTGAGAACAGCCTGTGGTGTTCCCTGGAAGCTGAGCGACAACAAGTCTTCCCAGATTTCCAGTACTCTCAACCGCCTTCGATAACATTTGCAAATACATTTGCATTATCGCAACAGCCGCTTGCCATTGATTTATCGTTGGCAGCGGCTATTGGTTTTAACTGGAATTTGAGTGGCAATAAGCCTCGCCAAGGTTCCAGTTCTCTTCGTACTTATCCAGTGGAGGTCTCGACAGTGCTCCCTCCTTTGTCTTTCCATCCTCCTTGGTTCTACTTGGCTAGTCGGTCTCACTCTTTCGGGGGGGCAGTGATGTGGTAATGGAGGATGGGTTAGGGTTAGAGAACTTATAGATATGCAGCTTCAATGTTCTTGGTTCCATGTAAGACTTCTTCATGTTTTGCCTCTGCAGCAGTTTGTCTGGTCCGCGCTTGCGACTCATGTATATTAGTCTCTGCATTCAAGGGTGTTCCTTAATATTTCAGCTGTTTTCATTATTGTTGTTCGTTGTATGTTTCCAGTCATTCCTCTGATTCCAATTTCTCCCATTCCTTTTTCAAAGTTTTTCGGGATTGGTCCTAGTGCTTATTATTATTATTATTATTATTATTATTATTATTATTATTATTATTATTATTATTATTATTATTATTAAAGAGTGCTAGTGCTCAGGTGAGTTGAAGAAACTAGAAATTATGCGCACAAAATAGATGAATAAATGCCAGCACTTATTTCAGTCATGCGTAATTATCAAAGCTGTATTTTCACAAACGAACACGTGTAGCGTGAGCAAAGAAACATTTGTCAAACACCGCTTAAATCGGTGGACTGAATCACTCGTAAATCTCCGGGAGATAATGGCCCATGCAGTGAAGCTACAAAGCTCACAAAAGCATTCGGTTCAAAGAGATGAAAGACAGGTTTGATAGCTCTAAAGCAGCAGAAAGGCCACACGTCGTTTCAATTCTGGCGTCGCAGAATATCACAAATATTTGGAAATCTCCGTGGGTGGATCAGATGTACAATCGTAAGAAGAGTAAAAGCCTTGCTATATTATTAATTTAATTTGAATGCAAGTAAACTTGATTGAAAGTGCGGAAATATCATGCACAAATTTTCAAGGTTACCGCCAAGAAGGCGAGCTCCTTCTTGCATGCTAAAAAATGGTTAAAACCTATATATTTACAAAGCTACCATTAGCCCATGCAGTATACTTTCCAAGATGAGTTGAAATATATACTTCTAAATGCTTTCCGATAGAAGGAAACCCCAAAAGGTTCTCCAATCTAGTAAGATTCGCACTATCAACCAAGCATAAACCTCTGTCTTATTGCAGAAATTTGCACTCCTGTGCCGGTTTCACAAGCATATTGATGGAATCTGCTCTGATAAACTCATAGCAATTGTGCCTCATCTACATACATACTACCGATTAACATGACAGGCAAGACAATTCCAGCTTTTCACTATTAATAGTTTCTTCCCTCGGACTACGAGACATCGGAACTTACTCGCTGTTTCAGAATTTCTGAATGACAGAAGTTTAGATCTCATGCGAACATACATTTCGCTGCTCATCTCCTTAGGTTACTCTGTTTGGCAGGATCTCAAATAGTAGTCTCTTACATCCCAGTGGCTAAACCACCGGATTCAAAATGCATAAATAGTACAACATGATGCAAAGCAATTAAATAAATATGATAGCGAATTTGCGCGAATTATGAAATATTAAAGTACCTGTTTCCAGATCTCCTAAACATTACCCGTTTCTAATAATATTAAATTCCATTTATAAAATTCTAATTAATTTTTCTTCTGTTTATTCAACTCAAATAAATTATATTGTACCTGAAGTGTAATGCGCTACTGTGGCAAAGTATTTTTTTAAGCACGTAATCTGGGCGAGGATTTTGGCAGCAGGATATTTATTCGTAAAGACTTTAAATCTATGTATAACAAGTCATGTATCCTGCATCTCTTTTTACAGTGCTCTTTTAAAGAAGTAGTCAGCAATTGTATTATCTCAGTCGTGTCATTAGGATTATATACATGGTTGGTAAACAGTCTGTAGTTCCTTTTTGTTATCACAACACTATTTTTTCTAACTATAAATTTTAACAGGCGTCATCATCTGTGATTTTTCACTAGGGATAAAAACGTATGTGCCACGCAAAGATAATTGGATTCTTAAAAATGTACAAACTTATTCATATTCATATTATTAAGGAAGCAATGAGAATGTGGGGACAAAGACAGACAGCTAACGAGGACAACACTTAAAATAATTATACAAAGATGCACCTTCCAATGAGCCTCTTTATCTCCACTACTATTATTATACCCATTATGTTACTCAGCTATATACTCATATAATGTTATGCCGGGTTAAATTTTACAGGCACAGAAAAAAGAAGCACACATGTCATGTATATGGACAAACTGTACCTATTTAGACAGAACAGAATAGAACTGGAAATTTTGATAAACGCGACCGGGGATTCAATCACGACATTTAAATGGAATTCGAAATAACAATATATACACATGTAATGAGTTAATGAGAGAAAACTGGAGACAGCCAGCAGAGGGCATAGCACTGCCTAACCAAGAGTAGACAAGACTAGGAAACAATGCTTCATAATAGTATTGATTAACTATACGTAAGAAAGAACGAACAGAGAAGAGAATTAGTAAGTACAAAGTATTACCCCGGGATACGGTTGCCCTAGGATACGTCTTTAGAAAAAAGATTACGATGTGAAATACGATATTTTCCCGGCCCCTGGTTACGGTATTTGGCCCACCTTACAGTGTTATTTATTTGATTATATACATATGTATTATATACTGTATTGAATTTGGTTACTAATTTGTAATGCCGTATCCCGGGTTCTACTGTATAAAACTGCTTGGCAAAACACAAAACAATTTGAGTAAAAAAAGAACTGATGTTAGCAGTAAGAGGCACTGTCAAAATGGGCAATACCTACTGTGATAATTGAAATATACAAAATGAAAATATAAGAAAAGCAACTACATTGACAATTCATTATAATGACAAGATGTGAGAAACACAAAAACACCTGAACATAACTAAGAAAATGATACAATGAGTTCTATTTAATAGTAAATGTTTATCTTACTTCCAGTAATTAAAATACAATCTGTTCATGAATAAATGTGATCTATATAAATATTATTTATATTGTCATAATTCCTTATTCGTAGATAGTATTGAATTAACTTTTATATAGAATAGTAGCAGTATGCGAGCAGGATTGTGTATCTTTCAATGGTGTTATATTGTTTGGTTTGTTTGTGTATGTACACTGAATTGGACATACTACAGAAGGGTTCATCTGAATGTATGTACGTGCCACTAAAAGTCTATGGTGGTTCTTTACTATCTGAACCCTCAGTTATTTTGTTGCAATCTATTTATGTTTCGTAATCGTTCTTAACATTTTCTTAGTGTGTGAATGTCTCTTTAAGTGTGTGTCTGTTGGCATATAACACGAATACATAAACGTGGTTTACCTGGTTCTGCTGGTCAGTCTTTTTCTTGAAGGTACTTTAACGGAGTTTTTATCGTTACGTTCAACGAATTTTATCCTGTTGTACGAGACTAAGAGTTCTAAAAGAAATTCAATAAAGAAAAGACCAAGGTAAACTGGTATAAAATTTTATCAAAAAGAAAAATAGAAAAGGAAAGAATGATAGAAAAGGAAATGTATAGTTCAACTGGGCTGCCAAATCAGTCCCTCTGGCCGTTCTTAAGAATTCTTTTAACAATTATATTTAAAAAAAAAATCGGCGTAGTTGGAACACGTGAACACTTCATACCCTTTTTTGTGTTATTCAATGCAGAATTGAGATGCATAACTCATTAGCAGTTTCCAATTGAGTTTATCTGACTTCTCACCACTAGAAATAAATCGATAGAGGATCCGTTACCAAATTTATTTCTTTTACTTTGCTTTTTTTCACGGCATATCAACCCTTCCTTGGGTTATTTAACATCGAATTTATATTCATCCGGAAATAACGTATAGATACTATTTTATCGAATAAAATAGTAATTCCAACTGTTGTCATAGGAAATTTAAAACATACTTTGTTTTGCTTGTTTCTCGAATTTATAATTTTATCTGATTTCGATTCCGTTCAGTATTTGTTTGGTAAGTTTAATAATCGTAATGGATAATATTACTTTCTTCTTGTATTTCAAACGTCGAAACAACGCTCTGGTGTAATTTAAAGGTCACAAGATCGCTCTGGTTCTTTCAGTTTGTCGCAACACTGCTCTGGTGTAATTCAGTTCGACGCAACACCGCTCTGGTGCCTTCAAAGTCTAACACCGCTCTGGTGCTTTTCAGTTTAGTCTGGTACTTTTTTTCTTCTTCCAGCTTCTGCTGGTTTCACTCTTTTTAAAATGGTACGCTCAATGTTTTAGCCAATCGAATCCCGCGTGACACAGCAAGAAGTAGTAGCACCAGATACACCGAGAGAGGAGGAGAAAAGAAGGGAAGAAAGAGAGAAGAAAATACACCAATTAGAGGAGGGAAAGGAAGGGGATGGAGAGAGTAGAAAGACACTTTGTACTAATTACCGCTAACTGTTTTCTTATTACAGCTTTGACTTAAAAACTCGTAACTAAATTTTACCTATATTGTCTTGCTTTTTTTGTTCTATTCTGAAATCTTTGTCAAATATGCTGTTAACTAATATCGTCTCGTTACATGTAAAACGGAAAGAAAAAAAGTCACCTATGCAAATGAGAACCTCCCAACTTAAAATCTTGAATAATTATCTAAACTCAAATGTAAATTAATATTAAGGCGACTTCACAAATTGATAAAAGTTAATTCTTGGATTTTAATTAAAAGGTGAAGCTTGAATTATTCTAACTCGAGATATATAATGCCAAAACATCCACCCATTTATATGGGGGGATTATCATCAAAAGCGTCCTGAATTGATAATTGAGTCCCGGACTTTTACTAAGTAGATATTAATAAGTCCCTTATACCCATTCAGTGGTTGAAACCCAATTACAGACGACACCGGACATATTCTTTCTAAGCGAAACTGGAATAGAGTCGACCACTTCCCTAGATGAGTTCATAATTAACGAATACTCAAACTTAACATCTAGCTCTGACCCCGAAGATCGCCATGGGCATGGAATATGTGCCTACATTAAGGATGGCTTCCGATGTGGCAGGGACATCTCTTGAAAAGATCCTAATTTACCATATATGTGCTTCCGGGTTTCACTTGCTTACACCACTGCATTTATATCTGCCCTCTTTCGGCCCCACAACAACGGAGTTAATATCTTTAAGAACATATCTGAGAAAATAGACCACATCCTGTCTGCACCCCCACGGCTAACATCCACATCTGTGGTGACTTCAATGTCGATAACGTGGAATGGCTGATCCACTCAAATAAGAAGGAGGTTCTGTTATGATTTTGCCATTGCTTATGACCTCACTCAGATTGTTCGCGAGCCCACCCGTGTGCCCGATACTACAGGTCAATATGCAAGCCTCCTAGACCTTTTTCTCTCAACTTCCCCTGAGCTATGTTCCTGTTCCGTTCTTTCTCCTCTAGGATCCTCCTAACACTCCGTCATATCAGTTAAGGAAAAAATGAAATATTATAAGCACCCAGACGTCCCCCTCCACCGTACTGTATACCGATACTCCATGGCTACCTGGGATACCTTCCGTACATTTATATCTGATCTACCTCTCCATTCCATGTGTCCACTAAAGTATCAGACCTGACCTAATGGTTAATTGTAGGCATAGACCAATTCATACCATCTAAAAAATTCCAACAACAACCTACCAGCCAGTCATGGTTCTCCCCAGAATGTACTGCTGCCATCGCGCACAGAAATCACTTTTTCCATAGCTACCAATGTAATAGAAGCACTGAGACTAAAGCTGCTTTCAGGAACGCCAGCAACCACTGTACAAGAGTAATAAAAAATGCAAGAGAGCTATATGCCCAGTCTGTTAAATCCAAGGTAGCTGATCAGCGGCTTGGTTCCCACCAGTTTTGGCAAATAACAAATAGGATCCTGAACAGAAGTGTGCGTTCTATCCCAACCATTATCAACGGACCAGAGGTCATCTCGTCAGCTTCAGACAAGACCAAACTATTTGCCAAGAACTTTGCAGCTAATTCTACCCTATGCGACGAAGGCCATCAACTCCTCATATTTCCTCCTATAACACAGAACACGCTAGGTAACATACAAATATCTGTGCATGAGGTCGCCAAACTAATCAATAACCTTGATTCCAGTAAACCTACTGGCCCTGATGGCATCCCAATTATAGTGTTAAAGAAGCTTCAACCAGAACTTGCTCCCATACTTACGAAACTGTTTAAACGTTTCCTTAAGAAGAAGTGTTTTCCAACACCTTGGAAAACCTAATCAGTATGCCCTGTATTTAAGAACTCAGGTGATAAGTCATCTCCCTCTCAGTACAGACCAATAGGTCTCCTGTGTGTCATGAGTAAGTTGCTGGAATCCATATTAAATAGAGAAATAGTCAACCGCCTCAGCAGAAATAACTTTCTTAGTGACACGCAATATGGTTTCCGTTCTGCAAGATCTACCGCAGATGTGCTAACGGTTATATCTGATAGGATTAATGAATATATTGACAAAGGCTTCCTTTCCAGGGCAATTGCTCTTGACATATCGAAGGCCTTCGACAAGGTATGGCATAAACGTCTACTTCACAAGATTTCCAGCTACGGTATTGCTGGAAATATTATCTCTATAATTAAATCATTTCTCTCCGATAGGCTCATAAGAGTAGTGGTAGATGGACAAATATCAGAGACCTGCAGTATTAATGCTTGAGTCCCTCAAGGGTCCATCCTGGGACCAACTCTCTTCCTGATCTACATTAATGATCTCCCTAAACACATACTTAAATCATTCGTTGACATCTATGCTGATGACACGACCATCTACAGCAACACATCAAAGGCTGTACATGACAAAGCTCTCTCTCTCTCTGATTCTCTCTCCTCTGATCTCGAACGAGTGGTTCAGTGGGGGAAGACGTGGCTGGTTACCTTTATGCATCTAAAACCAAACTCCTATCTTTACATCATCAACGCTTTGATCCCCATCTGGCATCAATTGAAATAAATGGCTCTCGTCAAGGAGAAGCCCCATGTTTTGACAAGCTTCTGGGCTTGACCTTTACTCCTGATCTGAAATCGAACACGTACATCAAGTCTGCTGCCACGGTCGCTGGAAAGATGGTGGGATCCTTCTACCGTTCCAGAAGATATCTCACTACTGATGCAATTCTCTATCTATATAAAAGCCAAGTACGTCCAAGGATGGAATACTGTTGCCATATCTGGACAGGAGCTGCTAAAAACAGCCTATCCTGCCTTGACAGAGTACAAAATAGACTTCGTGGCTTAGTGGGGGATGCCCTTTTCTCTACCCTGCAACCTTTCTCCCACAGAAGAGACGTTGCGAGCCTATCCTTATTTTATCGTTATTTTCATGGCAGGTGCTCGTCTGAACTCCAATCTCTGGTCCCCCCTCGTCAATCTTTCACGAAAAACACCCGTCTTGCCGAATCCACTGTGAAAAATTTCCCCCACTCTTTATCTGTGCCTAAATCAAAACGTGGATTCCATGAACAAAGCTTCTTTCTTAGAACTGCACGCCCGTGGAACTCTGTTCCGTCTGCCTGCTTCCCACCGGACTACAACTTGGATGTCTTCAAGTCCAATGTTTACAAATTCCTAATGAACCGCCCCCTTAAGTAAACACTTCATCAAATCTCAACACTAACGTAATGTACTTGCAATAACCCTTATCCCTGAGTGGCTTCCGGTCCTTGATAAGTGGTGACCACCTTCTAAAACAAGCCTAGGTAAATAGAGAAAAGGAAAATAAAATTTCTACACCTTCTCTAATCTTGAAGGATTTGATTCTATTGATAAGAAGACACATGCGATAAACTCAAGACTATATTGTTTTGTTATATTTGTTTATTCTCTCCCAGGCTATACGTCTAGCAGAGGAGCGATCGACGATCTTTACCTGGGTGGCTAGTTCTTACACGTCCCATGTCTGTAACGCTCCCACCTTTGAGAGGAGATCCCTTTCAATCCATCTTATTCTGTTGACGTCGTCAATTCAATCCCGCCTATTTTCTCAGCTAACTAGAACACGTTATCACATACACGTACTTCCGGGTCAGCTATCAGACTCTTAAGGTGCAATTGATCGGCCAGCGAGGTTGATGTTTTTGATATGTTTCAAATAATAATACCTAAACATAGTTCACATCTCCCCGTTCACCACGCGAGTCAGGTAGATGGATCGATAGATAAATATATAAAAAGATAGATAACTAGATCACTGGGTATATCCATAATACAAAAACAGGTAAAAAACAAATAATTTCTTGCCTTCCCCATTACATAACAATGTGACATATACGTGTAAGGGTAACATATTTTTATTGAATCTTGATATCATTTTTAATTATTAATGTTCTGTTGAATCCAACTTAATCAGATTAAGTTTATAATCACACTAGCACGCCGCCCGGCATTGCCCCGCATTTCCCGGCATTATCCTGTTGTAAAATATTAAGGAAACAATGGGAACATAGAGACAAGAAGAAACAGCTCAGAAGACAACACTTGAAATAATTATACAAAGACGCATATTATTAAATATCATATTAAAATTAATGCAGGTTTCATATTGATTATTACAGATACAAATACCCAATTTATTGTAGTGATTTCAAAAGCTTAAAAAAGTATATGACTTCAATTCGATCAGCTAGAATCAAAGCCAAAACAGATCTCTAGCCCTATACGATACCATTAAGATAAGTCTATATGCATATTCAAAGATTAAAATAACGTTGTTAAACGTCTAAATGTATATTTGCATATACGTAATGCTTACACTTTACCTCGAACTACGCCTGCAAGGTTTCCAGACTTTTCTCTAATTTTGACCTCTAAGCAGATATTTTTCTGCTAAAAATTAAGTCGATTTTGTTCCATAGGTGCGGAGACCCATTGTCTCAATTTTAATTAGGTAGAAAAAAAACTGACAAAGGCGTTTGTTTGATACCGTTCCGAGATATTATGCAATTATCCATAATGTAGAATATATACACAATTAGAAATGTGCAGACTAATGAGATAAAACTGACCCCCCCCCAAAAAAAAACAAAACAAACATTGAATTTATAGAATTTTATTGTAAGAGAAATATTAAAATAATAACAAAGACACATCCGCGTGAAAGTGATTATGCACGAATAAAATAAAGCGTCTGAAAGGTTATAATGCGCGTTCGAATATATATTTGTGAAAAGTTATAACGTATGTACATATAAGAATATGAGAAAGTTCGTAACGTATATACGATCATGTGTGTTTAAGGTTGTAATGTATATGCAAACATAACCGTATTTTATAGGGGATAACGTAGTAAAATATGTGTGTGAATTGTAATAATATACCTAACAACATAAGAGCGAAAAGGGAAAACGCACGTACGAATATAAATGCGTCAAATGTGATAACGTATATACAAATATGAATATGTAAAAGGTGATAACATACGTACGAATATACATATGTATCAGATGATAACACACCGCACAAATGTATACACATATAGAAATAGTGATAATGTATGCACGGCATAGGCTTATGTAAAAAGAAATAACGTACGTACACACACGTGTGTGAAAAATAAAATCGTACCTACATTAATGTGTGACAGGGATTACGTACATATATACATGAAAGGTTCACGAAAAGTGATAGCGTATGTATGGACATAAAATTATGTGAAAGATGATAACGTATGTGCAGACATATACGTGTGTTAAAAGGGATAATGTATGTACAAACAAATATATGTGAAAGGTGATAACGTACATACAAACATGAACGTGGGTGAAAGTTGATAACGTACGAACAAACATTTATGTATGTGAAGGTTACCTCCTTTCAGGAACCGACATCCCTTGTTTCGTAAGTGGAAAAACTCACTTTTAGAAAATTTCCTGCTCTATCCAGGACAGTAAGAACTTTGTATTAAAGCTATATCTAGAATATTAAGGTTTTTGTAAGCAAGTAGACCTCTAGACCACTACTAGAACCAATTTTCTAACTCCTCCCTCTAAAATAGAATTATTTCAGTGATTAGCACAAACGCGGAGGTCTGCATAGCTCTAATAATTATACTGAATATAATTAAGGATGCTTCCAGACTACTACTAGATGCGTCTTTCCCTCTTCTTTATAGTTAAAAATATAAATTCACACGAAATATTTTCGACTTAATTCCAACATTGAAAAGTTAACAAGAACTGACGTAATGAGTTTTAAATGTAAGTGGGTGACACTGTAACTAAAATATTCAAAGTTTTAGTATAATTATTGATAGATAGCTTTACCTTTCTTTAAGGTATTTTGATAGATTAATAAATATTGCAATTTATTCAACTTTTAATTGCTTTAACAAGTTTCCTGATCATATATATATATATATATATATATATATATATATATATATTATTCCGGGTTTATATTGTACAAGGGTGAAACATCCAATGAGTTATACAAAAGTGCTACATACCAAAATAAAGCAAAATATACTTTGTATTTGTTTATTATGTGAATGATTAGATATCGCTACACTGTCGCAAATATGCTTCAATCAACTAGTTTTAAATAACGAGAAAAATTACCAGGCGATGTTGCTTTGACAAAAGCCAAATTTTTACCTCCTGAGGATTTGGCTTTCCTAAAAACACAATCACCTGATGATGTCTCTAGTTATTTATAAATAGTTGACTGAAAAATAATCATGACTGAGTAGCTATACTAAAATATTTATGTATAATATATACATATATGTATATATAAGTGTATATATATATATGTATATATACACACCCACACACACAAACATATATATATATACATATAAGCAAATTAAACGGCGTCTTAAGCAGGTTTAGAGACTACTTTCATCACTCCCTATCCCTTACTTAAGATAAGCAAGGGGCATTCTAAACATCCGTTTTCCTTGAATCACTCTCTCTATATATACATACATGCATGCATAAATACACGCAACCATACATACATACATATATATATATATTGATAGATAGATATAAACTCACCTTACTCACCCTGTATAATATATATATATATATATATATATATATATATATGTCCGTGGCTTAATGTCTATCACAATAATAACATTGTTTTCCGAAACGATCGTACAAATTATTGCCTTTCTTGTTGTTCCCTCTTATGAAACAGCTTTTTAATTTTTAATTCTAATTTGAATTTTAAATTGTCAATCACATTACTAAATATATATATATATATATATATATATATATATATATATATATATATATATCTTAGGATATATATATATATATATAAGTGTGTATATGTATATATATCTATATATATATATATATGTGTGTGTATATATAAGAACAAATAATTAATAAAAGATGTTAAAACACTTTAAGAGTAGTTAAAAACATATTTAATTTTCAAAAAGTAGACACAAATTAAGTGGATTGTCCTTAAGCTGTGGAGTTTCGAAAAAAATACTTTACTTCACATCAGAAGTTAGGATTAATCATAATGCATAATCTGATTTTTCTTGCAAAGTATTTAATGAAACTACAAGTAAGTCATAGAGCTTACTTGGTAACAATTAAAAAAATAGTGACTCAGAGGGAATGGGGGCGGGAGGAAAACATGATTTAACGTGAATGGATGGTCAAAAGTAGGCATTGTGACTTTGCCTTTTCTATTCTAAACATAACTCAATTACCGCTTATCGTTTCTGTTTCTCTATTCATATTTACAAACGCGGCCTCGACAGAAGCGTCTTGAAATCTCTCCATTTCTTAATTCTACGCACAATTAATATATATTTTTAAAATAATATATTGAACTCACTCTTTTTTTCTTTGTACCCACTTGTAAATTATTTCACGGAATTTTGTCTTTGTGATGACATCGAAATATCTTCCAGTAACGCGATTCATTTGGATTTTTACTTCTGAATACCGGACTTTTACTAACTTTCTGGGATTTTACGGTGTTTGATATTCTACTCTTCTCTGGACTATCCGTTAATGTGAAATCGTTTTTTCCCCCAATTCCCTCTGCTTCACTATTTTTTAACGTTTTACCAAGTAAACTCTATGGCTTATTTGTAGTTTCATTAAATACTTTGCAAGCAAAATCCAATACCGCATTTTGCTAACTCCTGTCCTCTGATGAGAAAGAAAGTATTTCTTTGGGAACTCTGCGGATTAATGACAATCCACTTAATTTGTGTCTCTTTTTTGAAAATTAAATACGTTTTTAACTTTTTTAAAGTGTTTTTACATGTTTTTTAAAATTCTTTGTTCTTATTATAAGCTCCATTTCCTATTTGGTTTTATTAAGCTTTTACATCTGGTTAGGAATACTTTATAAATATTAACTCTTTAATATTTTTAATATATTTTAAGTTTGCTATTTTAGATTATCTTTGTAAACTTAATTGTAATTCTTAGGTTATATATATATATATAATTATATTTATATATATATATATATAATTATATATATATAATTATACTTTGAAATTAGTATATTAAGGCAGCATTCCTTCACTCTGGCAAACATTATTAAAAACAACAGAGATACCTTGCTTAATGATTTTTTTTTCATTTTTTCGATCTTTCGTCAGATTTTTTTAACTTCAAGATGGAGGGTATTTACAAATGTTCTATGGTTCACACGAGCGCTTTCGATTCTTTCTTGAATCATCATCAGGTGGAGATAAAATATTAAAAATAGAAGTGAAATATATAGTTACGAATGATAAAAAGAGTCAATGAAAAGTCGATTAAGATATACATTTACGAGTGATAAAAAAACTCGATTAAAAATTAGGATGATAAAAGGCAATGTTAGTAAAACCAGTCGTATACTGGTTATGCTAAACATTTCAGCACATTATTGCTACTTTCAAAATTAATTTTATTTATAGATGGGTGCTGGGTTTTTATATATAGTGCTTCAAGTATTTTTAATTTTTTACAATTACTTTCTCGTTGTAAAATCCTTGTGTTGTCCACGATGACCTTTCTAAGATTAGAGGGAGGACAGCTATGTTGATTTGTTAAATGCTGGTATATTGAGCTAGTATTGTCCAAATGCATCGTTAATCGACGGGAGAATGTTGTTTTTGTATGTCCAATATATGCGTTTTTATTTTCGGAGTTACACTCTCCTAAGGGGCATTGAAATTTGTACACAATATTGGTTTGCTCCAACATTTTTGTCGCCGGTGAGGAGTTATTTTTAACGATGGGGTTCTGGGTTCGATACTTCTTATAGCATATAATAAATATAATCTTAGAATTGTTCTCTAGAGGTGTTGGATATCTTTGTATGATGCTTTTAATTATTTTTTCGATTAAGCAAACGATAATTATTTTTGCTTTACCATATTTAAATGATCATTGAACCTATTTTCTAGAAAAAAAACAAATTTATTCACATTTAGTTTTTTTCTTTTTTTTTTTACAAAATTAATGCTTAATGTGGCTTTATTTATTATTCAGTATACTCGCTTTTGGCATTGATTCACTCAGTGCTTCAAATTGATTCAAGGTATGTACTTTTTAAATGTATTCATGTGATGATAGAAACTCTAGTCCGACTTTCCTAGTCTGATCAGTAAGCTAGTTGTCAACAATTACTGAAGGATTGGTCCAATAGTGTTGCGGAAGCCTCAGATCATATAACATGCTCGCGAATGTTGATGAAACTATTGATGGGAAAGCAACAATGGAAGGAAGTCATTATCTGCACAAAAAATATAATAATCAAAATCAATTATAGTTCTGTCGAGTAAATAAGGGGCTATACGGTGGCGGGATGAACGGAGTAGGTTTTCTCTTATTAACTACTTTTTAGCTGTGTTGCCAATAGTGGGTAAATTTGTTTTAGATGTCGTGTCAGAGAAGGATTTAATCTCGACTTCATAGTGTCCACACACAAGCATCCTGATCTTGTGCATAATTGGAGTTGCTTATACTTCATGGCACCAGAGAATTGATGATTGTATCGAATAACTCAATTAACAAGGTATGATACTTGAAACAAAAGAAAACAGAAGTGGTTTGAGGAAATTCAGAATAGATAAGAATAATAAACGCATAAGAGTAAGAGAAGTATGTAAATAAAGAAAAAACGTAAATAAAGAAAAAACTGGCAAACAACGACGACGTATAGGAGTGTGTAATCCAGGTACCCAAGGGGATAATAGAGAGTGCATGTTTCAACGATGATGCGTTCGGGGATGACGTGAACGATAATTTTATAGAAACCAGAGTGCATAAAACTGTATACTTGTATATTTATCACATATGTCCACGGGCGCATTAAATTAAATATAACGAAAACTTCATGTCAAGAGGTGGTTTGTTAAATCGTGCATGTTCTATATTTCCTCCGGCTGGGTTCGTTCCTTAAGTGTGATGTATTGATGTTTGATGCGTTAGTACAGCCATATTCTACTCAGACGTTATTTACAGGACAACTTGTGGAAAATCTGGGAGAGTGTTCGTTGTAGCATCGTTATGGTGTTCTCTTAAAAAAGTGTTCCTTTTATTTTTTAGACTATCATTAAAAATTTCTCTGTGGTATATATATATATATATATATATATATATATATATATATATATATATATATATATATATATATATATGCGTTTTATTTTTATTACAGTATCTTTCTGTTAAGTTACATTATTGTTTTAGCTATCCGGCCGTTTTTTGGGCCGCCTGTAGCTTCCTCAGACTTTTACAGAAACATTTCTGTAAAAGTCTAAGGATACTACAGACGGCCAAAAAAAGACGGCCGGGTAGCTGATACAATACTGTAACTTGACAGAAAGATACGGTAATAAAAAATAAAACGCATTGTTGCTCTACAACAGTATTGAGCACTTTCTTTAGTTTTTATTAATTACCATTTCCACTAAATATATATATATATATATATATATATATATATATATATATATATATATATATATATATATATACCGTAACCTGTTTCCGTATCTTTTGTTCTGATGCCAGGCATTCACCTACGATTTCATGTATTCTAAGCAAGACATTTTTCTAAGATTCTCTCCTCCCCTTCGGGTGCAAGTTTTTTACATCTCTTATACTTGATTCACTAGGTGTATTTTCCAGGAACATTTTCAGATTATATCTCATGAGTCCTATAATCACTGAAAGGCTGCGGACCATCCTAAGATTTCTGTGTTTATTCTGTCGTATATAATATCTTGGTATTTGTTATCTTTCCTTAGAGTATACATTTGCATATATATTGTAAAACATAGTATACAGAAACTGAAGTACGCTTTCAATAGCACTCACTCTTTACAGGATGCTCACTTTCTCTTAAAGAGCAAATTTGTATATCTCTTAAAAATAGCTAACCGCGTATATTGCCAGGTAAATTTTGAATTATTTCTCGATAGCCCGATTTCTCCTATAATTACTTGAAGGCTTCAGATCATCCTAAGATTCGAGTTATGTTTTCTGTCGTATATAAAAACTTGGTGTGTTTTATCTTTTCCTGATTTATACATTTGCATATTTATTGTTAATACATAGTATATGACACTTGGAGAAACGCGTCCAATAGCAGTCAGAAACAATTTACATTAATGATATCCTACTACGTTCTTTTTGTGTCACAGGTGGCATGTTAAAGAGTTTACAGTGAAAGTGAAAGTAAGAGAAAGCCAAAAGTGAACGCATAAATGCAATTAAATTATTATGGAAAAGTATTAGCTTTAAAGAGAGAGATACATAGAAAGGGGGTAGTATTAATGGCTTCAAAAAGGAGAATAAAGGACACTATGAGTCAAATAAAATTAGGAAAGAAAATCTATTCAGCCACGTGTTAGAGACAACAGTTGATTTTTACAATGTTAGTTATATTTCACACCTACACCCCGATATATATATATATATATATATATATATATGTTTGAAGGTACAGAATTTATAAATACATTTGAAAATAAGCGGACATTTCTCAAGAACCCTTTAGAGATTTCCTCAAGGGTTCCCGAGAGATTTCCGCTTATTTTCAAATATATATATATATATATATATATATATATATATATATATATATATATATATATATACTAGCAAAAGTAACCGTCGTTGACTGGGTTCAAAAACAGCCTACAGAAAATGGACTCTGATTTATTAAAGTATGATAGGTTATGAAAAGGAAGGGTTGTAAAGAGATAGCTTCGAATTTGGGAGTATCAAAACCAAAGCAAAATATGAGAAAAGTAAAAATAAAATAGATAAATCCCATCATTTATTATACCATACCTGTTAACACTAACACACTTATCACAATAGTCGGTGGATCTATATTAAAAAAACCTTGTTAAACTTTGTGACATATTTCCATTCTATGGAGGTCAGGTGCGAACGAACTCCCAATATTATTATACCATATTTCTTAGAACTGAAACATAATTATCAAAGTATACTTACGCAGATAGATCTGAAAAGTCTTTGTTAAAGTTTGTGCCATATTTCCATGGAGTACAGGCGCGAACGCAGATCCCACAATTTTATTATACCATCCCTATTTAAGTTGAAACATACTTATCAAAGTATTCTTATGTACATCTATATCAAAATCCCTTGTAAAAGTTTTTTTTTTCATTTTTTTATTTTCATACTTTGGGGGCCGGGCGCGAACGCCGGCCCAACAATTTTTATGAACCACCGTTCTGACAGATCAAACATATCATTCCTAATCCTCGATACATCTTCTATCATTATATGTAATCAGTTTTTAAAATAGTCAATTATATAGGAGCCTATTCGTGAAGTCAACCAGATAGGAGCCTATTTGTGACCAGGCCCATACACACAGACGTTCAGCTTTATATATATATATATATATATATATATATATATATATATATATATATATATATATATATAAATTCAACATGGCGTAATGGAAAAATATAAAGGTAACTGCAGCTTCTCTTCCAATTTTCGGATGTTTACCATATCAAATCACATTTCAATTCCTTTTGACGGATTGATTGTTGCCATTTCTTCTGATGAGTTAAGGGCATAATAGATTCACTGATTAATATAATAATTAAGTGATTGATTTTGCGATACGAAATAGATACTGCCAAGTATTGTATAAATCGACTGATTTAAAGGAATAAATTATAAGATGGTCAACATCATGAATTTTCGAATATAAATATTTGCCATTCATTCTATATATAGCCACCCATACTTTTTCGTGCAATCGCTAATCACTGTTAGTGTAATAACTGCCACAAGACAGAGCAGACAGTAGACCTCAGGTTTTACATCAATGTTTTCCTTCTCTTATATGAGGCACTTTGTCCAGTTTATAAAACCTTGAAGTTTCTACTTCACCCGCGGGTTACCTGCAGCACCTCACCTTCCCAAACGGTCACCCATCTAGAAATGGCCACGTTCATCGTTGTTTAAATTCGATTATCTATATATATATATATATATATATATATATATTCGATTATCTATATATATATATATATATATATATATATATATATTATAATATAAAGCTGAATGTGTGTATGAGTGTGTGTGTGTGTGTGTGTCTGGTCACGAATAGGCTCCTATATGGTTGACTATTTTAAAAAACTGATTACATATAATGATAGAAGATGTATCGAGACACAGGAATTGGTATGTTTGATCTAGCAAAACGGTGGTTCATTAAAATTGTGGGATCTGCGTTCGCGCCTGGTCCACAAAGTATGGAAATAAAAAATAAAAAATTAAAAAATTAAAAAAAAACGTTTACGAGTGTTTTTGATATATATATATATATATATATATATATATATATATAAGAATACTTTGATAAGTATGTTTTAACTTAAATAGTGATGGTATAATAAAATTGTAGGGTCTGCGTTTGCGCCTGGCCTCCATAGAATGGAAATAGGCACAAACTTTAATAAAAACTTTCCTTATCATTGGATGCAGCAGTCTCTGCATGTTTTTTTTTTTTTTACACAGTGATCACCACTTA
This sequence comes from Euprymna scolopes, assembly GCF_053919585.1. Lineage (NCBI taxonomy): Eukaryota > Metazoa > Mollusca > Cephalopoda > Sepiida > Sepiolidae > Euprymna > Euprymna scolopes. The sequence goes on from NC_136483.1 coordinate 171,634,721, forward strand.
TCAAGGCCCGGAAGCCACTCAGGGATAAGGGTTATTGCAAGTACATTACGTTAGTGAGGAGATTTGATGAAGTGTTTACTTAAGGGGGCGGTTCATTAGGAATTTGTTAACATTACACTTGAAGACATACAAGTTGTAGTCCGGAGGGAAGCAGGCAGACGGAACAGAGTTCCACAGGCGTGCAGTTCTAAGAAAGAAGCTTTGTTCATGAAATCCGCGTTTTTATTTAGGCACAGATATAGAGTGGGGGAAATTTTTCACAGTGGATTTAGCTAGACGGGTGTTTTTCATGTAAGATTGGCGAGGGGGGCCAGGGATTGGAGCTCAGTCGAGCACCTGCCATGAAAATAACGATACAACAAGGAAAGGCTCGCAACGTCTCTTCTGTGGGAGAGGGGTTGCAGGGTAGAGAAAAGGGCATCCCCTACTAAACCACGAAGTCTATTTTGTACTCTGTCAAGGCAGGATATGAGGTTTTAGCAGCTCCTGCCCAGATATGGCAACAGTATTCCATCCTTAGCCGTACTTGGCTTTTATATAGATAGAGAATTGCATCAGTAGTGAGATATCTTCTGGAGCGGTAGAAGGATCCCACCATCTTTCCAGCGACCTTGGCAACAGACTTGATGTACGTGTTCAATTTCAGATCAGGAGTAAAGGTCAAACCCAGAAGCTTGTAAAAACACGGGGCCTCACCCAGACTAGAGCCATCCATCACAATTGATGCCAGCTGGGGATCAGAGCGTTGATGATGTAAGGATAGGAGTTTGGTTTTGGATGCCTTAAAGGTAACTAGCCACATCTTCCCCCACTGAACCACGCGCTCGAGATCAGAGGAGAGAGAACCAGAGAGAACTTCGTCATTTACAGCCTTTGATGTGTTGCCGTAGATGGTCGTGTCATCAGCATAGATGTCAACGAATTATTTAAGTATGTGTTTAGGGAGGTCATTGATGTAGATCAGGAAGAGAGTTGGGCCCAGGATTGACCCCTGAGGGACTCCAGCATTTATATTGCAGGCCTCCGATTTTTGTCCATCTACTACTACTCTTATGAGCCTATCGGAGAGAAATGATTTAATGATTGAGAAAACATTTTCAGTTATACCGTAGCTGGAAATCTTATGAAGTCGACCCTTATGCCATACTTTGTCGAAGGCCTTTGATATGTCAAGAGCAATTGCCCTAGAAAGGAAGCCTTTGTCAAGAGATTCACTAATCCTGTGGGATATAACCGTCAGCACATCTGCGGTAGATTTTGCAGAGCGGAAGCCATATTGTGTGTCAAGTTATTCCTGCTGAGGTGGTTGACTATTTCTCTATTTAATATTGATTCCAGCAACTTACTCATAACACAGAGAAGACTTATTGGTCTGTACTGAGAGGGAGGTGACTTATCACCTGAATTCTTAAATACAGGGCAAACTGATGAGGTCTTCCAGGGGGTCGGAAAGCACTTCTCCTTAAGGCAGCGCTTAAATAGTTTCGTAAGTATGGGAGCAAGTTCTGATTGAAGCTTTTTTAACACTATAATTGGGATGCCATCAGGGCCAGTTGCTTTACTGGAATCTAGGTTTTTTTATTAGCTTGGCGACCTCATGCACGGATATTTGTATGTTACCTAGCTTGTTCTGTGTTATAGGAGGAAATATGGGGAGTTGATGGCCTTCGTCGCATAGGGTAGAATTAGCTGCAAAGTTCTTTGCAAATAGTTTGGCCTTGTTTGACGCTGACGAGATGACCTCTGGTCCATTGATAATGGTTGGGATAGAACGCACACTTCTGTTCAGGATCCTATTTGTTATTTGCCAAAACTGGTGGGAACCAAGCCGCTGATCAGCTACCTTGGATTTAACAGACTGGGCATATAGCTCTCTTGCATTTTTTATTACTCTTTTACAGTGGTTGCTGGCAGTCCTGAAAGCAGCTTTAGTCTCAGTACATCTATTACGTTGGTAGCTATGGAAAAAGTGATTTCTGTGCGCGATAGCAGCAGCACATTCTGGGGAGAACCATGGCTGGCTGTTAGGTTTTTGTTGGAATTTTTTAGATGGTCTGAATTGGTCTATGCCTACAATTAACCATTTGGTCAGATCTGATACTATTGAGGACACTTCCTTTTTAAACATGGAGTGCAGAGGTAAATCAGATATGAATGTACGGAATCTATCCCAGTCAGCCATAGAGTATCGGTATACAGTACGGTGGAGGGGTACTCTGGGGGCTTCTTACATTTCGTTTTTATCTTAACTGATACGACGGAGTGGTCGGAGGATCCTAGAGGAGAATGAACGGTACATGAACATAGCTCAGGGGAAGTTGAGAGAAAAAGGTCTAAGAGGCTTGCATGTTGATTGGGTGTATCGGGCACAAGGGTGGGTTCGCGAACAATCTGAGTGAGGTCATAAGCAATGGCAAAATCATGACAAAACCTCTCCTCATCATCTGTCTTATTTGAATGGGTCAGCCATTCCACGTTATGGATGTTGAAGTCACCACAGATGTGGATGTTAGCCGAGGGATGTGAAGACAGTATGTGGTCTATTTTCTCAGATATGCTCTTAAAGATAGTAACTCCGCTGGTGTGGGGCCTATAGAGGGCAAATATAAATGCAGTGGTGTTAGCAAGTGCAACCCTGAAGCACATATAGGGTAAATTAGGATCTTCTCTAGAGATATCCCTGCCACATGGGAAGCCATCGTTAATGTAGGCACATATTCCATGCCCATGGCGATCTTGGGAATCAGATTTAGCTGTTAAATTGGAGTATCCATTAATTATGAACTCATCTAGGGAAGTGGTCGGCCCTATTCCAGTTTCACATAGAAATATATAATTTTTTCATTTATTTCAGAGTTTGCCTTCTCCTAGAGTGGTTGCCTTCACCACGGCTTACGGAACCCTCTCCGCCCATCATGCCATTTAATCCACGACTGGGACTTAGGTTGCTGGGCACCAGAGCATATTCAACACGCCGGTGGATCATGTATGCCTCAGCATACAGGGCCTAAGCTCCTCTAAAGGTTTCTGTCATGGTTACCTCACTCTTAGCCTTTGGTTAAAAGAACCTTGGCCGACAATGCAGTGGAAGTCTAGTTATACGGCGCAGGACTCTCGTCTGCATGGCAGTTGTCACGACGTGCACGTGGGGTTTATTTGTCTGGGAGAAGCACAGTATGACGCTAAGACATCTGTGTGCTTTTAACACACGTCCACACCAGACCTTGACAACCACATATATATATATATATATATATATATATATATATATATATATATACACTGCTGATCAAAAATTTAAGACCACTTAAAATCTTTAAAAATAAACCTTTTTTTAAGGATACATTTGAAACTCTTCCGACTAAAAGTTTACTAATACAACAATCTAAAAGGTTATGGAAACAAAAAGGTACATTCTAAAACATTTATTTAAAGTTTGCATTTTATTAAATTCGACATAATTAAAATTATAGACCAACGGTATTAATTGTTAGATTTATGGTAATTCTAATGTTTTTATTTCGGTTAAAGATTAGCAATCTCTGCGTAAATGTGTTACTATCCCTGGAGCAAGAAGACGAATCGAAGTTAACCGCTCTCGAATTATAGGATTACATAAGCAAGGTGTGTCACGGTGGGCGATAGCAGCTAAGGCAAATCGCAGTAAAATTGTTATTTGTAACTTTTTAAAGAACATTGAAAATTATGGAAAATCAAAATCCTTTGGTAGGCCTCCGAAATTTCTCCTGAATTAAGTAGGAGAATCAGACGGGTTGTTATGAATGACAGAGGAATTTCTTCTAGTCAAATTAAGGCGGTTGCAGATGCTGATTGCAGACCAAGATTCAATACTTACAACCACTTTCTTACAGAGGGACGATGGAACTCCAGGTGGTGCAGGGTCGTCAGACAGCAGCTAGTTATGTTAGCATGCTACAAAAAGCACTTTTGATGGATGGTCATCGTTTGTGTGGGGACGGATAGTTATTCCAACAGGATAATGCTGCACTCTCACTGCAAGACAGCCCTTGAGCTGTCTACAAGAAAATGGAGCCCACCTCTTGGACATCCTGCATGCTCACCGGACTTGAGCCCAGTTTAAAATGTTTGAAAATGGATGACAAGAGAGGCTTATCGAAATGGCAAACAATATTCAACAAAAAATGAACTTCGTGAAGCCACCTTCAAAAACTGGAAAGGATCACCCGCACCTCAATGGAATTTCTATTTCCTATTTCTAACATGCCCCAAAGAATTTTTGAAGTCATCAAAAGCAGTGGAGGTAGAACTCATTATTTTTTTCTCTGGTCTTAGAATTTTAATCATGTGTAAAAAGCCTAATTTAATAAAAATGTAAATTTTAAAAATAAATCTTTGGAATGTAGCTTCTTATTGCCATAACCTTTTAGACTGTCGTATTGGTAACCTTAAGCCGGAAGAGTTTAAAATCTATCCTTAAAGAAAAGTTTGTTTGTTTTAAGATTTTTAATCATCAGTGCATTAATATATGTTTAGTGTGAATATATAAACGTAGTTTCAACGCGAATTGAAGCAAATTAATACTTGATCGGTAGATTGAGTTTAAAAGTGTTTCTTATTTTATTAATATACTAGCATTTTAGATCGGCGTTGCCCGGGTGTTAGGATGGGTGTGTTGGATAAAAATCAATAAATAATAGTAGGAAGGCAGGCTCGAACGCGTACCGCGAAGGAGGAAAAGGACGGGATAAAACCTGACGTCTTTACTGTGACGACCACCGCTAAAATGGAAATGACGTAGGTTTTAATTAAGGCTAGACAAGCGAAAGGAGAGGATGACTTTAAAAAATATCGACAAAAAAACGAAACTCCCTGTAGAAATGTGCCCAGTTGAGATATTAATGTTTTTAGCCAATTTTTCTATAATTGTCGCCTGAATGATCGAGCTTACAAACGATACTGATCTTGTGAAAATCCGTCGCATCTGTCGAAAGTTTTAGGCAGACATGCAAACATATATACATACACATATTTATATATTGGTAACTAAAATTATAGACCCAAACTGATCAAAAAGCTTGCCCTATCTCTGAATACCCTTTATGTAAAATCTCAAATGTTTAGATCAGAAATTTTCTGAGTAATTTGGTAGAGACCGCAGAAGTCAATTTTTTTAAACTTTGACTCCTATTATGACTCCTTAACATTTATTGTCTTGGGCTCAAATCGAATTATTAAGTTAGATCCATGTCCAAGGAACCTATATCTAAAATTTCAAATGTTTAGACCCAAGATTGTCAGAAGAGTTTAGTAAAGTTCTCAAAGGTCCAATCGTTGAACTTTGAGCCCTTAATCGCCAAATTACTGGCCGAAACCATATCACATTGATTTTACCAAATCTCAGTACCTGTATATCAAATTTCGAGTCTGTAGAGTAAAAATTGAGAGAGTTATTTTGCAAGGAAATGTACACATGCAGACAGACACACGGGCACACAGACACGTTCACTTTTATAGATATACTAGCATGGGTGCCCGGCGTTGCCCGGGTATTTGGAGGTGTATGTTGACCAAAAAGCGGTCAATAATAATATTATGACACCCCAAAATATATTATTTTGGGCTCAAATTATTAAGTTAGATCCATGTCCAAGGAACCTCTATCTAAAATTTCAAGTGTTTAGACCTAAAATTGCCAGAGGAGTTTGGTAGAGTACCCAAAGGTCAAATCGTTGAACTTTGACCCCTTAATCGCAAAATTTCTGGCCGAAAATGGATCACATCGATTTTCCCAAATCTCAGTACCCTGTATACCAAATTTCGAGTCTGTAGACTTAAAATAAAAATGAGTAGGGAAGTGTACACACACAGACACACAGACAGACAGATACTTTCACTTTTATATATATATATATATATATATATATATATATATATATATATATATACGAATGAAGATTTATAGAACGCAAACACTTCAATAGTTTTATATTTCTCCGAATAATCGCTCAAAAATCGAAAGTTAAACATGATTTTCCTACGAATACAACGCCGATGAAAGTCATTTAGCAGCAAAAACGCACATGAGCCTACCGATGAGAAATATAAGAATGAAAACCCCATATTGGAATCCTTCAACCAAGTTAAAAAAATTTAAAATCTAAAAAAAAAAAAAAATAAATAATAAAACCTGAAGCAAAAAAAAAAAAATAAAACCTAAATAAATAAAATAAAATAAAATATTGAAACATATTAGTAAATGTGTCAACAAATTCACCGTTCTCACACAACTATTTTGTATCTAGAAATGTAAACAAAAATAAAAAAAGAAGAAAGGAAGGAAGGAAGGAAAAGGGACAGATAGAGTAAAAGTAGTAGTAGTAGTAGTAGTAGTAGTAGTAGTAGTAGTAGTAGTAGTCTTGGCTTTACTACAATTGTTCTTATGTTTGTCAAAGGGTTAAAGTTGTTTAGTTGTAAGAAAATAGCGACAGTATAGTTGTAATAAGAATAGTTGCAAAAGACCCCCACTCTTCCCATGGAAAATAATAATTTCAAAATAGTAACGTTAATATTTCAGTGTGCAGGTCCAAATCTGCAAAAGAAGCGATTTGCGTTTATTTGTGTACGTTGTAATGGGTTAATGTGTATGCGCGCATGCGCGCATGCGCAACCGGATGTCGTAAACTGGAAAGTGGATTACATCACTCGTTACAAGGTCATTTGAGTTTAATAATTATATAGATACTTCATAAGTCTTAGTTTCGGTTTCGATTTTAGCTGATGGCACCTTAGTAATTTTTTTTTTTATAAATAATTTTATCAAGAATTCTTCATAAGTTTTGGTTCTAATTATGGCCGAAGAAACTAAAGTTATATATATATATATATATATATATATATATATATATATATATATATATATATATATATGTATATATATATATATATATATATATATATATATATATATATATATAAGTGTGGAGTCAGGTTCGATTCAAGCTGATGCACCCGTCATGTAGATATACTTTTTTTTATTTTTGAAATCGCAACTTTTTAATATATAAAATTCGATAGAACATTAACTCTATAATAATATATGCAAAATTATAGTTAAACGTACTTAACCAATGGGCTCCGCCGGGCGTCCCTGTTAGCTTAGATAAAGGTTTTTGCAGTTTTAACAAAAGAGCTGCAATAATATATGAACGTCTCCATTTACGCTAAACATCCACAAAATACCAACATAAATAAATTACATATGAGTCCACTGTTGAATTTCCACAGGTCCTGCTAGTGAAAGATTAAAGATAAATAATCTACATTTTTATTTGTTTCGGGTGTAAAACATTAAGAATTTCCTGTTTCATCAATCTGAAGTTGTATTCAAATGTAGAAAGGTTATTTATAACTCTATGTAACTGTTATACACTATGTGAAACCGCAATCGATGGAGCATTGATCGGAGAGAATGTAATGCTCATCAATCACAAGAGGCAACACGCTTCAACGATAATACGCCGACATGGTTGATAGATAAATAACCGGTTAGAGTTGTTGGCATATTTCTTTAAAATACCTTAAATGTTACGCTCTGTTAGTCATGAAGGTGGTATTTCTTGTGTTCAATAAGCAAAACCTTAATCCAAATTTTACGCAAAAACACGTTGTTGGGTAAATACTTTACAAGATATTATTCTGAATCCATGATTAAAAAATGTGCATTTAGAAAAAAAAGTGAACTGAAATCTATCTTTTTGTGTCTGTCTATCTATCTATCTATCTATCTATCTATCTATCTATCAATCAATATATCTATCTATCTATCTATCAATCTATCTATCTATCTATTAATCTATCTATCTATCTATCAATCTATCTATCTATCTATCTATCTGTTCTCCCCCTCACTCCGCATCTCTCTTTCCCTATCTCTGTTTTTGTGTATATTATGTATACATATGTGTGCATATATATATATGTGTGTGTGTGTGTGTGTGTGTGTGTGTGTTTCAAATGGCGGTGTGATGCGTCTAGTGTGTAGTTGTAGTCGTAATAGTAGATGTGCTTATCATCTCTTTCTTTCAGCTAACACTGCTGGCTAGCATTTGTGAAAAAGGAGCCGAATGCGTAAGTCTCTCTCTCTCTCTCTCTCTCTCTCTCTCTCTCTCTCTGCCAGTATACAGCCTCTCCATCTGCAAGCCCTATGTAGTGGTTCCACGCACCGAAACATGGAAACTGAGCACCCTGCGGTCTCAGGCTAAACTGCAAGGACTCGGAGGAGGTTGTCCCTCAGACATGTGACATACAGGCCCACCGTCGTGTGGATATGCTCTGGTGACTCATGAACCAACCCCCACCTATTGGTCAAATATTTCCACTGTTTTGTGGCTGTCTTGGGAAAGACCAAGGCTAAAGGAGTAGACCCCAACAGAAAATCCGGAGTGGAGCCCCTAACGTGGTAGGAAGAGAGACCAGTCTCCTTCCGACAACTCCTGCATCTCAATTAGTTCCCAGACGTCTTGACACAGTCCTGCCACTGGAACCGGCGCATCAGGAAGAGAGAGTGAGGCTGATCCTGCGCAAGTCTCCTTTACTTTAATCCAAGTCAAGCGCAAGTCATGACATCAACTTTTTGTTAACCTCAAGTCCTGTGGCGACAGGGAAACAGCGAAGCAGAAGGTGTGAATACACTGGAAGGTGTAGCTTTGAACCTACACTTAAACAACTCAGGACATGTGGTCCTTCCTCACTGGACTGAATCAGTAGTGGGTCCGACAGCCTCCTGAGTAACCGAACAGCCCTCTTTAGGATCGCACTGCTCGTCTCCGTAGAATGAGTACGGGACTAGAAAAGGTGCCCTAAAATAGCCTGCTTCACCAAACCTTGGCCAGCATATCGCGGCTGGCGGGGATCCTTCTTAAGCGGTCGAAACAAAAGAAAAAAGAAAACAAAGGTGCTTACTCTAGCATCGTGGAATGTCCGAACCCTGCTCGACAATGCAAAAGCAAATCGACCTGAAAGACGAACAGCGCTTGTAGCTCGTGAGCTTGCTCGCTACAATATTGACATTGTAGCCCTAAGTGAGACTGGTTTTGCAGACAAATGCCAACTGACCGAAACTGGTGGAGGCAACACCTTCTTCTGGTGTGGTCGCAGTGCTGAGGAATGGCGTGAAGCTAGTGTGGGTGTTGCTATCAAAACAACTCATGTACCAAAACTAGCAAGCATTCCTGAAGGTATCAACGACAGACTAATGAAAATGCAGTTACCTCTTGGACGCAACACCAGCGTTATGCTGGTCAGCGCCTATGCCCCAACGATGACTAACCCTGATGAGGTCAAAGACAAGTTTTATGAAGAGCTGGACTCTCTCATTTCCTCAGTCCCTCAGTTGGAGAAGCTTGTAATTCTTGGCAACTTCAATGCACGTGCTGGTACAGATCATCAAGCCTGACACAACATCATTGGAAAGCATGCTGTAGGCAAATGCAATAGCCACGGACTCCTCCTCCTCCTCCGCCTCCTCCTCCTCCTTAGAACCTGTGCGTCACATGATCTCAACATCACAGACACTATTTTCCGCCTCCCAAATCGCAATAAAACCACCTGGATACATTCACGCTCTCGGCACTGGCATCAAATCGACTATGTCATTACCCGAGTCAAGGACAGGCATGATATGAGATTGACCAAAGCCATGTGCGGAGCTGACTGTTGGACCGACCACCGCTTCATCATCTCCAAATTAATCTTCTTCATCCAACCTAAGAGAAGGCCTCAGGGTAAAAAAACAGCCAGGAGGCTCAATGCAGCCTAATTGAAATGTCCTAAAACAGCAGAGGAATTCCAGAGCAGCATACATAGTAACCTTGCTAACTTACATCTCAATCACAACAGCGATGAAGAGAGCTGGACATCCTTCAGAGATGTTGTTCACTCTGCTGCTCTTGACGTTCTACGTCCTTCCACCGAACACCACCAGGTCTGGTTTGACGAGAATGATCCTGAGATCCACAACTTGTTGCAGGAAAAACACCACCTGCTAAAAGCGCATCAAAATAACTCTGCTTGTGTTGCGAAGAAAACTGCCTTCGCTAACATGCGCAATAAAGTCCAATCCAACCTGCATTCAATGCAGGATTCCTGGCTCAGTGTCAAGGCAGATGAAATCAGTCTACGCAGACAAACACGATACAAAGAAATTGAAATTTTACGATGCACTAAAGGCAGTATACGGACCACAGTGTTCGGGATCCTCTCCTCTGCTCAGTGGCGACGGCTCAACTCTACTCACGGGAAAGAAGGAGATCCTCAACAGATGAGCTGACCATTTCAACAAAGTGCTCAATCGCCATGGAGCCATCAATGATAAAGCAATTGAACATCTCCCCCAAGTCCCCATCAATCAACAGCTCGCCACCCCCCCCTCAGCAATCGAAGAGGTCAGCAAAGCCATTCAGCAGTCAATCAGTGGAAAAGCTCCGGGTGATCAAGATGCCATCCCAGCTGAGGTTTATAAGTCCGGTGATGCAGTCTTGCGGGAGCAGCTGACCTGCTTGTAAATGGTCATGTGGAAGAACACACCAAGAGTTTAAAGACCTGCTTGTAAATGGTCATGTAACAACCACCACAAGAGTTTAAAGACGCCACAATCGTTCACATCTATAAGCGAAGAGGAAATCTCCAATCCTGCGATAACCACTGAGTTATCTCTCCTGTCCATAGCAGGAAAGATCCTGGCTCACATCCTTCTCAACCGCTTACTTGGTCACCTGGAAGAGGGAATCCTGCCGAAGTGTCAATGTGGTTTCCGTGCCGGTCGGGGGACCACTGACATGATCTTTGCCGCCTGTGAGCTTCAAGAGAAATGCATCGAACAGCACCGAGACCTTTACACAACCTTTATCGACTTGACCAAGGCATTTGACACAGTCACTCGGGATGGTCTGTGGAAAATAATGAAGAAATTCGGTTGCCCAAGTACTTTCATCACAAGAGTTCGTCAATTCCAGGAAGGTATGATGGGGCGCGTCCTTGACGACAGTGAACCCTCTGAGGCGTTTCCGATAACAAATGGAGTTAAACAGCACTGTTCAGCTTGATGTTCTCTGCAATGCTATTTTACGCTTTCAGCGACCAGTCACCAGGCATCAACATTAAATTCAGAAGAGATCGAAAGCTGTGTAACCCAAGGAGACTCCAGCAACGAGCGAGAAATGCAAGACCAGATGAACAAATTCTCCGCAGCCTGTGACAACTTCGACCTCACAATTAGCACCAAGAAGACCGAAGTTATGTTCCAACTAGCTCCCATAAATCTGTATCATGAGCAAAGTATCTCAGTTAAGGCACGGAACCTTCAAGCGGCTGAGACATCCACCTATCTGGCAGCACTCTATCTCGGACAGCCACAATCAATCTCGAAATCAACAACAGAATCGCCAAGGCAAGCAGCGCATTCGGGAGACTCAGAAGCAAAGTATGGGAAAGGAGAGGAATTAGAATTGACACCAAGCTGAAGGTCTACAAAGCAGCTGTCCTCACCACATTGCTCTATAGCTCAGAAACCTGGACTACCTACAGAAGGCACAAAAAAAAATGTTGAACCACTTCCACCTGAGATGTCTCCGAAATCTCTTCCATATCAGATAGCAAGACCCTGATACAGAGGTCCTGAAAAGTGCTAATCTTCCCAGCATAACTACTACCATTCGAAAGACCAAACTGAGATGGGCAGGTCACGTCTCCCGCATGCCAGATGAAAGAATCCCAAAACAACTCCTGTATGGCGAGCTGTGTCAAGGCAAGCGTTCAGTCGGAGCACCAAGAAAACGCTTTAAGGACAACCTCAAAGTCTCCCTCAAAGCCTTAAACATCAGTACCGAGTCCTGGGAATCGTTTGCGTCACACAGAATCCACTGGCGTCACCTCATCAACAAAGGAGCTGAAACAGCTGAAGAGAGAAGAATCCTCAAAAGCAAAACAGATGCAACAAGCTCTGTTCCCACAAAACCTGCTCACCACTATCCAACTCGTAAGAGAGCCTTCCATGCCCGGATCGGCCTTACAAGTCCTATCCGGAAGCACAAAAACAATATTCTACTCACTGATGGCATGGTCATCTTCGACTTCGAAGGACGAACACGACGAATATATATATATATATATATATATATATATATATATATATATATTATTATTATTAATAATAATAATAAAATGAAAAAGCAAACAAATACAACAAAAATTAAAAAGCCAACGAGATATCAAAAATGAAAAAGCTAAAAAAACAGAAATTAAACAGTAAAAAACAACAAAATTATTAAGCAAAAGAAAACAAAAAGCGAACAAAACATCAAAAATTAAAAAGCATGAAAACCAAAAATAAAAGGCAAAAAAAGCAAAAATGAAAAAGCAATAGAAAACAAAAATTAAAAAAAAACTGGAAACTCAAAAACGAACAAAAAAGAAAAACGAAAAGAAAACAAAAATGAAAAATAAAAAAATACACAACAAAAATCAAAAATCAAAGGAAACCAAAATTAAAAAATTAAAAATAAACAAATATTAAAAAGCTATAAAAACAAAAATAAAAAGGTAAAAAGAAACAATAATGAAAAAGCAAAAGAAAACAGAAATCTAGAAGTAAAAAAACAAAAATGAAAAAGCAAAAATAAAACAAAAATGAAAAAGCAAAAATAAAAACAAAAATTAAAAAGCAAAAAAACAAAAATTAAAAAGTATAAAAAGAAAAATGAAAACGAAAATTGAACTATCAAAAGAAAAAAGAATGAAAAAGCAAAAAAAAATAAAAACCAAAAGAAAACAAAAATGAAAAGTAAAAAAAAATCAAAAATCAAAAAAAATCAAAAGAAAACAAAAATTAAAAAGTAAAAAAAAACAAAAATTAAAAAGCAAAAAAAAATGTAAAAAACAAAAATAGACAAAAAGCGAAAAAAAAATTAAAAAGTAAACAAAAAATAGAAAAGCAAAAAAAATAAAAAACGCAAAAAGAAAACAAAATGAAAAAGCAAAAAAAAAATAAAAGTCAAAATAAATTAATATAAGTACGTTTCAAAAGATAAAACATAAATTAATAACTTGCTGCAAAGTTAAATCAGTTTTCAGTTGTTCAGACAGCAGCAAGTTAAAGCAGTCTAAATCAATCAGTAACCAAAGTTTTCCTGTATTTTAGGATGCGCTAGGTATTTTTTTCCATCGATTTCATTTACTAATAGAAGAACCACTAATAACAAATATGATATACCGTCATTGGATGGACACATCTCCATACAACTATAAAGGAAGGTTGATTGTTACCTCATCTAGACAGGAGCTGCTCGGCGCGTCCTATCCAGCCTTGACAGAGTTCAAAACCGACTTCGAGAATTACTTCTTCCCTGCAACCTCTTTCCAACAGAAGAGACGTTGCGAGCCTGGCTCAACTGTATCGTTATTTTCATGGCAAGTGCTCGATTAAACTCGAATCTATCCTTCCCCCCCTTGCTAAACTTTCACAAAACACTCGACTATCTACAACCACTATTGCGATTTTCCCACTCTCTAACCTTTCCAAAATCTTAACGAAGATTATATGAACTAACCTACCTTCCCAGAACTGGTCGCCTTTGGAACACTGTTCAGCTGGTCTGCATCCCAGTTGAATATAACATGGTAGCCTTCAAATCAATCAAGTTCTTGTTAAGTCGTCCCTATAAATAATCAAATTTTACCCAAATTACACTATTAGCGATTACTACACTACAACCATACATTCATTGACCATTTTCCTCGAGTGGCTTTCGGGCCCCACTAACTACTGACTCCAAAGTAAAAATAAAGACAGTGCACTGTCAACAGTTTATGGTAATGATAACAATCTGAATGAATGGCAAATCAAATTGCTTATAGACATAATCTGTTCTCCAGATCTTGCATCCATCACTTCTGTTAGTTTGCAGATACAAAAATTGTTTCAAGGAAAAATACTTTACTCGAATGAGAAAGTGTCATATTTTCTATATAAAAGTTTTGAGTTTTAGAAACGCATTTAATATTTTAAATAACAAACGAGAGTCTTTATAAATACGTGAGTTGTTCATAAATTTGGACGATAATAGTAGCTGGTCATTTATGCGCTTTCGCTTCCTTTCATCGTCGCCGTTTCGATTAGTGGCTACTCTAGAAATTGAGGTCTTTTCATAAAGAAAGAATCCACAGAGAGATTTTATAAATTGTTATATTTGGTATGAAATAACGCAAGAGAGAGAGAGAGAGAGAGAGAGAGAGAGAGAGAGACTAATATTCCCATATTTGCCTCCTAACGTAATATTCTAATTTACTGAGTAGAGTGACGCACAAAGGCATAGATTGAAGTAACACCCGTTAACTACATTATTAGCGGTATCTCATTCGCATGGTTTCCACGGAGATACTGACCACAATTTACTCTCAAATCGTGTTGTGTCTACCTTACCTTTATTTATCTTTCATCCACATTTACCGTCATTTACCTTTAATTCGCACATGTTTTATCAATCATTTGACCTGAAAGCACGTAGAACTAGGATACAAGTCGCAGTCTATGTTATAAATAAGTATATGCGATGTGACATTTTCTTCGGACTCTGCATATATAGTAGCCGAGCACATCACGGCTATTTTGTTTTTTTTACTCAGACCAGAACTTGATCGCTTGACTTGACACGGTTACTCCCGCCGTTGACCTGTTTGCCGAGTGTTCTCTCTTTTCCATTGGACACATCAGTGCCTTGTGCTTTTAACCATATCGTGGAGAGGCGATCAGGTCGGGCAGCAATTCACACTCAATATGACCTTTGTCAAAATTTACACGAGCTAATTAATCGTCATTCGTAGGAATCAGTGTATCATCTAAAAAAAGATACTATTTTTAAAAAAAGACGAACTTTACTTTACTTAGGCTTGAGACGTGTTCAGTTGTTTGTTATTTGTGATGTCCGTTCGTGTAGGAAAGAGTAGGAAACATCTTACATTATGGAATAAAGAAGGGGAGAACATATTTTGTTTGATAAAACTTTATGAGGTTTCAAAATATTTGATACGAGTAAATTGTGTGTTTTTTGTTCTTTTTAGGCTTTTTTTAGGATTAAGTTCAGTTTAAAACGTTAATGATGCCCCGTAAAAGGCAATAACGATAGATAATTTTTGATTTAGCATATCTTCATCTGTTTATACAAACCTCGTATAAGCAAACAAGTTTTACATTAAGTATTTTCTAATAATGAAAAAAGAACTTGAAATTTACTGAAAAATGACATATGATCATAACCAATAATGATATTAATGCGAGATTACATGCGGGGTCTATTCTTAGAACTTTATTATTTTTTTCTATTCATAAACGACCTCCCTGATAAAATAGTGTCTGAGATATTATTAATTTGCTGATGACACTACGCGCTATAATAGACATTGCGAAAAACGAATGCACATATATCCAAGGCAGTTACAACAACCTAAGAAAAGATCTTTATTCTGTATTGGAATTGAGCAATAAATTGTTAATAACATTAGATGCTACTAAGATAGAACTACTTTCTTTTAACCATTAGAAATATACATTCTTTATCACCGATTGTCATGACAAATATTAGGTTGGTGCAAAAATTATGTCGTTTTTGACGTACATATATATAGATATATATTAATATCTGATGAAATACGACTATATTTTTGCACCAACCTGATAGCACTCTGTGGGAAAGATTATTGTTTAAACTTCACGGCTTAAAATTCGCATGCAACATGAGTTAGAACAAATACATTAAGGACATTGCCAAGGCCGCTGCAAAGAAAGTAACTTCTTTCTAGCGTGTTTGAAATTTACTTTCACTTTCTCAAGCCTATAAATATTAAAATAAATCTTTTATCCATCCATAAACTATTGGCCAACATGGCAAGCATAAAATCCACCCTATTTACTGCCGTTTCCTTTTTTTATTTGAACAGGTAGGCTTTGAGATTCCCTCCAACCTTCCTACTTCCTTTATTGTACTGTTTAGATGTAATGTGAATAAGCATTTGGATGCTTAATAACCAACAATGTTATATTAAACATAGTATCAAATAATAGACATTTTATGTCTTATTTGGAGTGAAATCTATAAAAAACGATTTTGCTAATAATTTTCGTATGAGAGATTTCTTATTCATTTACTCTACTTTGTATTCTTTATTTTTGAGCAATAACATTTTAAAAAGTTAATCTGTGTGATTTATTTCTTCCAACACACACACACACACACACACACATATATATATATATAAATATATATATATATATATATATATATATATATATATATATAGAGAGAGAGAGAGAGAGAGAGAGAGAGAGAGATAGATAGACAGACAGATAGATTCAGCCACGTTGACTAGCAAAACAATGTACATGATTGAAACATTTTATGGCTGGAAAATGTTCCAAAAATAGGCTCTGAATCATGTATTATCTTCTTAATATGCGACCTTCAGGGAAAATGACACATAACTTACTTTACAATTCAGGTTATTATCTTTCCAACGAGCACTCATTTGTTAAGTTCTGATCAAGAGCCGCTGAGATTTTAATTTTCTAAAAAGTAGTATCTCTCTGTCTCTGTCTCTGTCTCTCTCTCTTTCTCTCTCTCTCTCTCTCTATATATATATATAGTGTCCTAGCAAACTATCTTTAGTTTCGGTGCTTTGGGATGATTTTGCCTAGGATGTTTTTCTTGGTTGTCTCTGCTATGGCCTTGCCAGTGTGACCCGATCCTGGTCACGGCACCAAAGTGTGACCTTTGATCGTCCAAGTCAGTATCTTGGTAAACAGCGACTAGATGTGACTTCCTCCTGCAGTAGATCCCCGTTGATCGGCGATCTGTCCTATCCTAGAAGAAAAATTCACAATTCGTCCTCCGTTAGGAAGATTATTCCATGCACATAAATGAAAAACATCTCAGTTCTTCCCGTCTACTGATTAATTTTCAGAAAAAATAATATGCATGTATATATAAATATATACAATTTTCTTTACAGTACAACGTTCAATAATTCCCGATTTCACTAAGTCTATATTATAATTTCACTTCTCTCTTTTGATATAGCGGTGATGTTCGCGTGAGAAGGAGGATGGCAATTCTCTACAAGTTGCCCTGTCTTAAACTCTTTCTTAACCCTCGACTCAACTGTCCTACCCCCACATATCCCCCTTCCCCCTCCATGTATACCTATGCCCTCAGCCACACCAGAAATGAACTTCCCAGTCTCTCCCCTACAAGGTCCTTACTCCAAAACTAAAACATTACCGACATACCAAGCATCCCCTCCCACCTTTCCCCCTTGTTCCCTTCCTCTTTTTTCCGCTCTTCTTGCATCCCTCCCCTGATATCATTCATTCTTTCATCCCATCATAACGAACATTTCTGTAAAAGTCTGAGGAAGCTACAGACAACCAAAAAAACGGCCAGGTAGCTGAAACAATAATGTAACTTAACAGAAAGATACGGTAGTAAAAAATAAAACGCATATTTGCTCTACAACAGTATTGAGCACTTTCTTCAGTTTTTATTAATTACCATTTCTACTATATATATATATATATATATATATATATATATATATATATATATATAGTAAGTTACAAAAATATATATGGCAATTAAGCTACACAGAATAATTCGTGTTTCATCCACGCTCGGATTCGATGCCGAATACGAGCGTCGATGAAACGCAGAATATTCTTTGTGGCTTAATTTCCATATATATTTACTACCAAGCTCTACCTATGTATTGAGCACTGTTTCGTATATTAATGTATTGTATATTAATTTATGTGATTAAATGAAGAAGTCATATATATATATATATATATATATATATATATATATATTTAAATAAGGGGTGGTCACCAACAATGTGTATTTTTAAAAATTATTTTATTATTCCGTGTCTTGGTTTTTCATTGAGAGTTATGTTTAGATCTTTGTAATAATGTTTTTAAATCATTGAAATCGTTTTTAACGCGTTTCAGACGTTCAGTGCAGCATCCTCTTCAGGAATTATTTTTAAAATGTGTTGGAAATGTAAAAATAACATTTTTGTAGTTCATTTGAAATGTTTCCAAGAGGTGGAAACGTATAAGTGTCTACTATTCATTGGAATGTTCAATTTTTATTACTGTTTTATTGGACTGTGGTCACTCCTGTCTTGTGTTTCTCTTTCTCACTCTCTCTTTATATATATATATATATATATATGTATATGTATATATATATATATATATATATATATAAGTATGATGTACAAATTAGTATATGACAATATATATGGGATGCTTTAATGCCTTAATAATACAACTCAGTGTTATCTATATTTTTATCATTCAACGTGTGAAAGCATGTGCGATACCCTGCCTTAGTCAGCCGTCAACTAGGGTGATAACACAGTTTCGGTAGCTCAAGGCGGTACTTTCACTCCCGATTCAACCAAACAGCTTTTTACACCAAACAAAACACATCAACGTCTGTTTATGATGAAGTCTTTTCCCTTATCGAAAAAATCCAGCTTGATGCATATTGAGCTAGGTTCTTAAGCCGATTAGAGCTAACTTTCTGATTGCAGGCTGTGATTCCTATCGTTGTAAGAAGAAGATGACTGAGTGTCCTAGAAATTCACAACAACCAACCTCCATAGGAATCACATTGCATCTCCAAACTTTTTTTACGCAGTCGACACGCAGTGTCTTATATAGATTTTCCTACTAAGGGATGAGCGATTCTATGAGGAGGACATTCATTTTAGAATCGGACAATGTCTGGCTGCTCTTCTGTTTACATTATGTAGACAGGAAATTGTAGAGATGCTTTGAGATTCATAGAACTTTTCTAGTCATTGGCGGCGCACAGCAGCTTGACATTAGAAGTTTTTTTTTTCTTACTCACAGTGCATTCCTCTTCTTTGTTAAATTGAATTATGAGTTCCTTCACTCTAACATGTTGCTGGCTTGCTGTTTCACATTATGTTTTTAACAATTCCATAATATTATCCAATATCTTGTTATGTCGCCAAGTGTATATCGGCAGTGACTGTGGGCGTATATTAGGTTGAGAAGAAAGTTTTTGCAGATTTTTTTTTTATTTTAAATTATGTATTTTCAAATAAGTCATCATTATTTATATATCATTTTAAAGTGCGTGTTTCTTCCTATCGAATCGTTAAAATTACAATCGTTTTAAAACAATTATGTCCTCTCTCCCGAACGTTTAATACAAGATGGAAAAAAGAAATTCGCACAATTTTCTCATTTTAATTCAAGCTAAGCTGAAAAGCTGCTAAAACAGTTCGAGTCATCAACAAAGCGTTTGGCACAGAATTCACTACTGAACGCACAGCACAATGGTGGTTTAAGGAATTTCGTGTACGCGACGAGAATATGAAGATGATAAGCGCAGTGGTCAGAGATGGGATGTTGACAATAATAAATAGAGAGTTTTAGTCGAAGTCAATCCACACATAACTGTTCGAGAACTTGCTTCTGAATTGGACGTGACCTACATGACGAGTTTCAAGTACTTGACAGAAATTAGAAAGACAAAAATTTAATTAGTGGGTGCCTCATGAATTTAATGACAGCCAAAAGAAACGACGTTATGAAATGTAATCTTCCTTTCTTTTACGCCGCAATAACGACTCGTTTCTCGATCGGGTTGGGACTTGCGATGAAAAGTGGGTTCTTTACGCCAACCGGCGATGCTCAGCTTAAAAGTACAACGCCGACGAAACTCTACGACACTTCCCGACGCCATAGTTGCACCATAAAAATGTCATGCTGATTGTTTGAAGGTTTGCGACCGATCTCATCTATTACAGTTGTTTTAATGCGGGCGAAACCATTCAGGCGGATAAGTAATGTCAACAAATGGATGCAATGCATCAGAAACTTTGACAACACCTAGCATTTGTCAACACAAAACACCCAATTCTTCTTCACAATAATACCCGACTCCACATAAACCGACTCTGCAGAAGTTGAATGTGTTGCGCTACGAATTTCTGCATCATCCGCCATACTCTCCAAACCTCTTACCTACCGACTACCACTTTTTCAAGCATCTCGACAACTTTTCGCGTTAGAAACGCTTCAAAAACCATGTCACTGGTATAAATATACTTATTTTGCATTGGTTTATTCTGATGGTGCTTATTTCGACCAATAAATATTTGTTTGTGTCGAGATATGTTTATTTGAATGTAAAAGTTTAAAACCGCAAGAACTTTCTTGTAAATTGGATAGATAGTATATGGCGCAAGAAACCTCAATCTTCTTTACACGAAAAACATAGGTCTAAATCGGTATATCAGCATAATTTTAGGTTGGTCGCGTTCAATAGAAGATCATATGTATAACGAAGAAATAATAGTGTCAGTTATCCCATTGTAATTTAGGATTTCCACGATAATTTGATTGGTTCGATGTCATTCCAATTTGTTCATGCAAATTGTTTGGCTTGAGTGATAGCAATGGCTGTTCGTTGCTCTTCCTCGGACATTTTGTCATCTTCGATTACCATGTCTCTTTCTATTTTTTAAACCTTCTTTGAATACCTTGCTGCTCCTGCTGTTTCGCCAAGATTTATTGGTTTGTTTGACGCCTATCATGTCTTTTATTCGTAGGCTATCTTCGTCTCCTTTGTGGTCTTAATAGTCGACCAGTTTGTTTCTGATTTTATTTCTAGATACGCTTTTTTAATGGTTTTATCCGTTGAGGCGCTCATCATATTGAGTCTCACTTTCCCAATTTTAAACTCCTCCACAAGTGAAGATATTGTTATAATGTAGGTTTGCAGAATTACTATATAAACGTATTTTCGAAAAACAAAGAACAACTCCAAGCAATATACGCAAGCATGTATTTGAAAAGTGTTGAATTTGTTAAACACGGGCTAATGCAATCTCACACATATGTAAGGGTCAGGAACGACCAGATAGCAGGTCATGTTGGTAACACCAAACCATCATCTTTCCGAGTGGATATGTTTTGTTTGTCAATTGATTTAAACCCTTATTTTATGAATCTTTGTACTCCGATGTTGATCGTTCAAGAGGATTGAACAAATGTGTCTAAGGCTTTTTACTGGAATCTCCTTTATTGAAAGGATCATATATCTCCCCAAATTTTGAAATGACAGATTTTCTGACTAATGAAAGGCTCCGAATTTTCTCTGACTTAGCCTTCATTCTCGCCCAGGTCATGAGTACAGATATTAAAAACATGTATGTAGCAGTGCTTCGACATCAGTTTTGGATGGGACAAGAATTGTGATGAAAGCTCTAGGCGGAGGAAGAATCAAATTGTCAGTAGTCATCACTCTCTCGACGTGTTTGCTACACCATGCAATAGTATTTACATGGCTAGAAAGAAAATAAGTGGAGAATACAACCTATCATAATGCCAAGAATTCCTAAAAATACTTTCCTCTTACATTTAGTGCTGCTTTTATTCGATCCTTATTTGATTTATCATCGAACACCGAATGAAAACAGCACTGGCAAACCGATACTGGGAATTCAAAGAAAGTAGACGCCCACCGATAGTCGAATGGAAAATAGTAAGACAAGCAAGTATATCTAGGGACCTAGACGAACCATGTAGATTTTGCCTGAATTAGAAAGTTTTTTAAAGAACCCCAACATCTATTAAACTATAGGAGAGAATTAGTGAACAACTGTGTGCACAAGATAAACTTTATTTTAGGGTAATCATACATAAATTATATTAAAATTGACAATAGCAATAGAAAATAAATAAAATAAAATAAACATATATATTCATATAATAAATATTTTTATAACAAAAATCTAACATAATATCCGAAATATAAACCAAAATACACAATTACATACTAATTACACCTACGTTGAAAGTAGGTCAGCTTCCTACACTCAAATGACATATACCCTACTCATAAAATCACACAACGGGAAAGGGTGAACATGTATATTTGTCCTGTATATGCCAGACTATTGGCTGATTAGAGTGGGCGTGGTTACAACTAAGAAGCTGTTTGGCTAACTAGAAAATTTAATATCATTAGTTTACATATAAATAACCGATACCTACAACTTTTCGCATAAGCGTGACGAAATCTCACAAGGATGAAACGCGGAATATTCATAACTTACTACTTAGTTCTGCCGATGTATTGTGCACTGCTGAACTAAATACTGAAACTTTACGTATAAAATTATATATTAATTCATGTGATTAAATACTATATATATATAAATATATATATATGTATATCTATCTATCTATCTATCTATCTATCTATATATATATATATATATATATATATATATATATATATATGATGAGAAAGAAGTGAACCATATTCTGATTTTGTAAAATAAATACGTCTATTAAAAAAAATCACGAAGTGCAATACAACCCAAGGAAAAAGTGAATCATATTCGGATATTGTAAAATAAATAAGTCGATTAAAAATAAATCACCCAAAGCGCTTTTCGTCAGATAGACTTTTTGAGGACATACGTCTGAAAGAAGAACAGAAACTGATGACAAGCGCCTCGAGGACAGACAGGTGGAACATAGTGCGTCCTCTTTGCAAAACAGAAAAAAAAACTTCCTTCTTTCAAACGTATATACTTGAAAAACCTGTCTGACGAAAAGCGCTTCGGGTTTTAAAACATTTCGTGATTTTTTTTTAATCGACGTATTTCGAATATGTTTCACTTTTTCTCATCATTTTAAAATTTTGCTATTATATTAAAGTGTTATAACACTTTATTAGAATATATATACAAGGGGTGTGCAATAAGTAATGCCCCTGACCCACTTTCCATAGTAGTAGAGCAACGAAACTTGGCACAGTTATTATTATTTCTCTACATAGGAACCACGCAGAGTTATGTATTTCTCCCATCGTTTGATGCAGCTCTGAGACCGTTTTTGTAGAACACCCCAGGTTGGTCCTCCAAGCACGATGTGACTTCAGAAATCAAGGCTGCATCATCTGGGAAACGCTTTCCTTTCAAAAACAACTTCATAGCTGGGAAGAGGCGAAAGTCAGAGGGTGCAAGGCCAAGAGAGTGGGGAGGATGGGGGAGGATTTCATAACCACACACCTGTGCTTCTGATCTGGTGAATTGCGAGTTGTGGACCGGAGCGTTGTCATGCAGGAGGAGGGTACCTTTGTTGATTTTGCACCGCCTCTTGATTTTGATAGCTTCCCTTAATTTCCTAAAAAGTAAAGCATATTAGGCTCCTGTAATTGTGGTACCCTTTGCCTTCTTTGGAGGTGGTGAGTCCAAGTGCTTCAACTGCATTGGCTGAGCTTTTGTCTCTTGATCATAGTCATTGACCCAGGTTTCACACCTGACTCAGTTCAAACACCTGTTAAACAGAAACCACAATTAGTTCAGAGCTGTAATTTGCCACATAACCCGTAGAGATATAAATCATTGCAGCGAGATCAGACAACTGGAAGTGGGTAAGAGGCATTACTTATTGCACGCCCATCATAAGACAAGCAAAGATAAATAGGAAATAAACAGCTACATAGACAATCCATAAGGATTGCAAAAGAAGAGACTAACGAAAAAACTTATAAAGGGATACAAAAAGGAAATCTTAACAAGGAAACTGAATCACTACTAATAACTGCACAAGATAACGCAATTAGAACCAACCTCATCAAAACATGGATCGACAAAACACAATAAAACAACAAATGCAAACTCTACGGACAAAAAGACGAAACAATAAACCACATAATAATTGAATGCAGCAAACTAGCCCGAAAAGAATATAAAAATAGACAGGATCAAGTGAGGAAGGCAGTACATTGACAATTATGCAAACAATAGCATCTGGAACACACATACACTGGTACAAACACAAACCGGCAGTAGTATTGGAAAGTTGAAGTCAAAAGATCCTATGGGACATGGATACACAAACGAATAAACCGATTCACACAAGACAGCCGAATATCATAATGGTTTACAAGAAGGAAGTTCTGCCAGATTATAGATTTTACCGGTTCAGCCGACAACAGAGTCAATATCAAGGAGACTAAAAAGCAGAGCAAATACACGAAACTGAAAGGGATATGGAAAATGAAGAAAGTAAAGATGGCATCACTAATAATAGGAGCACTAGGAACACTACCGAAAAACTTTGAAAAAAGAATGGAAGAGATTGGAATCAGAGAGATAGAAAGAGAAAATACAACGAATTTCAATAATGAAAACTCAGAAATATTAAGGAAAACCCTTTAATGTGGAGACTAACACCACACTTGAACTACACACAAACTGGACACAGAAACGGTTACAGATGCAAAACACAAAGAAGCATCACATGAAATCATGAAAACTGAAACTATATAATTGAAAAATACTGCCAACTTATTTTTTTGTGTCACCCGACGCCATACCAAATAATGAGAATCGAGAAGGATGAAAAGACCGAGAAAGCACCAGCCGGACCTCAGCAGGAGGAGTGCAAAACCCGGGACCTTGGGGATTCTTACTGCCACTCACATTCCAGTGAAGACCAATGGAGAAATCAATGGATAGCGGCTGTTACAATAACGCAAATTCGTTTGCAAAGGTGATCGAAAGTGATGAAGAGTAGTGGAAACCTGGGGAGACTTGGTGTCACTCAAACTTCAGGGAACAAAACAAGTTGTCCTCAAAGAGCAATCGTTGATGATGGCTTGTGTGACTACATCTCGCGATTAAATAGTAGTAGTAGTAGTAGTAGTAGTAGTAGTAATAATAATAATAATAATAATAATAACAAATATTATTATTATTATTATTATTATTATTATTATTATTTGTATAAGTGGCGCCATAAACTGGTACAGCACCAAATAAGTAAGGAGGGCCAAAGAGGATAAAAAGACTGAGTAGAAAATCACCAACCAGACCTTCACCAGGTGAGTACGAATACGACTGAGACATAGGAGAGGCTTCTTGCAATCCAAATCCCAGTGAAGACAAATGGTCGCTACCAATGAGAAATTAATGTTGGATGGCTGTTGCGATAGCACAAATCAATTTGCAAAGGTTATCGAGAAAGGTGGAGATTACTGGAAATTTGGGGAGACTTCTTGTCCATCAGACTCTAGGAAATACACTGGCTGTTTCCATAGAGAATTTATAGATGATAACTTGTGTGAAATCTCCTAGTAAATCCTACTACTGCTACTACTACTTATAATAATAATAATAATAATAATAATAATAATAATAATAATAATAATAATAATAATAATAATAATAATAATAATGTAATTTAATAAAATCTAATAAAAGAGGATTGGCAGCAGTTACGCCATTTTATACAGTCCGACGTGTTATTTTCGATGTCAAACACCCGAGTTGCTGTCCTCCCCAATTCAGCTTATTTATTCCTATGCAAATTAATTAATATCAAACCACAGTTACATTTAAGTTAACATAAGGAGTTTAAACAGGAGTTACATTAATTTTTAAATCAAATCTAAGCGAATTATACAAGCGGGGTTATTTATGAGCTAAATGATACATGGAATCAAGTTAAAGAGGGCAACGACCGTTATTGTTATGAATAAAGATTTTCAAAAACACAGTTATTTATTTTCAGGGAAAATTTTTAAATCGGCAGAAACTCGTGCACGGATCTAATATAATAAAAATGTCTGTATAAAGAATTAAGTGAATACTGAAAACTGTATATTTGCCGGTAAATGAAACGAAAACATTTTGCATTGAACCTCTTTACGATACTGCCCCAATCAGAAGACCGGATATCACAGTTGTCATATTGTAGATTACATACTCGCAATGCAGAAGCGAATTTGAGAGGAAAATTTTTTATAAGAAATCGATGGTCTATAAACGTCCATGGTCTCTGCTTAGATTTACGTTTAAACAAATTTAAAGACGGATATCGGAACGTTCAGTTTCCCACCATAATTTGGTTATCTTAAGAAAAGCAATAAAGCATTGGACACTTGACGGTATTTATCTTCCAAGAAGAAATTGAGACTTGGCATGTGAACATCATCTCCCACGGACAGTGAAGTTTAGCTGTTTATTCGACTCAGAAATCACCAGATGATAAAGATGTTATCCGCAAAACAGATTTAGCTCTGGTAAACACTAAGTCGAATTTCAAGGATATATTAAACCTGAAATATTTTCTCAGTCGAAAGATAAAAATATCGATAATTAAATTTGTATACTTCTGAATATTTGTAGGGTATCTAAGAATGTAGATGTACTGCATATAGGATAACATACAAAAACACATGTCTACATGCACTAACACACACCCACACGCACACACATATATATATATATATATATATATATATATATATATATATATACTAGCAGTTGAGCCCAGATTTGCTCGGTCCTATGTTCTGTTCGTAACTTTATGTGCACATATATATATATATATATATATATATATATATATATATATATATATATATATAACGGTTTGACATGTCCAGATAACCTACCTCTAAAATTTCAAGTGTTAAGCCCTAAAATAGGCCGAGGAGTTTGGTAAAGTCTGCAAAGGTCAAATCTTTCAGCTTTGGCCTCTTAGCCGACAAATTCTCGCCCAAAAACTGATTAAAAAGCTTGCTGCATATCTGAATACCTTTTATGTAAAATTTTAAATGTTTGACCTAAAATTGGCTGAATAATTTTCTAGAGACGGCAAAGGTCATATCTTTTTAACTTAAACTCCTTGGCAGCACAATTCACGTCCAAAAACCATTAAAAAGCTTGCCTTACGTCAGAATACATTTTATGTAAAATTTCAAATGTTTAGACCAATAATTGGCTAAGTAATTTGGTAGAGATTGCAGAGGTATTTTTTTCTTTGATCCCAATTTCGACCTCTTTAACTTTTATTGCTTTGAGCTCAAATCCAATTAAAAAAAAGTTTGATCCATGTCAAAGTAACTTACATCTAAAATTTCAAATGTTTAGACCCAAAATTGGCAGAGAATTTTCTAAAGGTCAAAGCATTTAACTTTGACCTCTTGACAGCCAAATTTCTGACCGGAAACCGACTAAAAAGATGTCCCCAAATCTCAATACTCCTTTTGTCAAATCTCTATAGACTGGAAATTTATAGAGTAGTTTGGTAGGGAAATGTACTCACACAGACACACACAGAGACAGTTTTACTTTTATAGATATATAGATATATTAGTGTTGGCACGACTTATCGGAATCAGAATTAAGATTCGGAACAATCGGAACTTTGGGGGTATCGGAATCGGCATCAAAATCGGAAAAATGTGTGGCTATTTTCCGATGCCAAAAACAATACTTTTAATTGATTGTTTTTATATATTTTTAAAACAAAATCTAGCATTGCTAGTAATAACGATAAAAATAAACTACCAATAAAACTAAACTGTATACGAAAGTATATTTTTACACTTAAGAAAATATCTGCTTATTTAACATGTGTTTTGAAAGAAACCGGTAAAAATAAAAACTCTGTATAGTTAAATATAAAGAGATTTATAAATAATCGAAATTGGAATGTGTAATTGTATCGGAATTGGGGAAAATATTGGAATTGTCCCGCCACTGTAAGATATATATATATATATATATATATATATATATATATATATATATATATGTATGTATCTTACAGTGGTGGGACGATTCCAATAAAAAAGCAAATAGAAAAAAAAACGATTCCAATACACGAAACAAATAGAAAAAAGGGGAAATTAACACAAAAATAAATAATTAATAAATAAAAAAGAAATAAAAAATTAAAATACGAAACTACGGGTGAAAACAGAAAACTATCTTCACATAATACCAAAAGATGGAGGAAGTGAGGAGGCATGGCTTTGGAAATCTTTTTACTCGAATTCGATGTTCAGCATGTTAAAAATATGCCTTTTGTTGTAAAAATCTAATGGTAAACATCTGAAGAAGTTGGTGGGGACAGGATATTTTTATGAACATATAAATCGTGAAATTGCCTACCCATTAATGAAACAACTGTAATGGAAAAAAATTCAGGAAATAAACGAAGGTTATGGAAAAGAAAACGTGAGTCTTTGAATTTTCAATAAAATTGTACGCTATATATATATATATATATATATATATATATATATTCTAATAATGTCTTATACGAGGGGTGTGCAATAAGTAATGCCACTGACCCACTTCCAGTTGTCTGATCTAGCTGACATTTTGTATGTGAAATGATTTATATCTCTACGGGTTATGTGGCAAATTACAGCTCTGAACTAATTGTGGTTTGAACTGAGTCAGGTGTGAAATTGAGCCTGTTGAATGTCGAGTAGTGATCCGGTTTTTGTATTTGAAAGGACGCACATCACAGGAGACTTTTGATGAAATGAAAGAAACTTATAGTGATAATGCCGCATCATATGACCTTGTAAAATGCTGGCATCGTGAATTCAAATATGGCCGGAAGTCTTTGGAAACAGTTCCCAGCCCTGGTCACCCTCTTCTGCCATTGATGAGGCACCTGTCAGTCAAGTTGAGGCTGACATTTTGGAATATCGGCGCATTACTATTCGCCAAATAGCCCAAGATGTCAAGATTAGTACAGGGTCTGTGGAAACTATCATTCATGACCATTTGCATATGCATAAGATTTCTGCCAGATGGATTCCCAAGTTGCTCACACCATTCCAGAAGCGAGAACGCCTCGAGTACTCGAGGATGAATTTGGAGATGTGCCAAGAAGATTAATTAAAGTTTTTCAAAAGACTGATAACAAAGGATGAAATATGGGTCCATCACTATGATCCAGAGACCAAAAGCCCAGTCAATGCAGTTGAAGCACTTGGACTCACCACCTCTAAAGAAGGCAAGGATGCAGCCCTCCGCTGGCAAGGTCATGTTCACAGTCTTCCGGGCCAAGGCGGAGTAGTGATGAAAGATTTCCTGGCAAAGGCTACCACAATTACAGGAGCCTATTATTATTATTATTCGATAGCTTCCCTTAATTTGCTCAAAAGTAAAGACTTTTGAGCAAATTAAGGGAAGCTATCAAAATCAAGATGCGAGGCAAGATCAGCAAAGGTACCCTCCTCCTGCATGACAACGCTCCGGTCCACAACTCGCATGTCACCAGATCAGAAGCACGGACGTGTGGTTATGAAATCTCCCTCATCCCTCCTACTCTCCTGACCTAGCACCCTCTGACTGTCGCCTCTTCCCACACATGAAGTTGTTTTTGAAAGGAAAACGTTTCCCACGTGATGCAGCCTTGATTTCTGAAGTCACGTCGTGGTTGGACTAACCTAGGGTGTTCTACAAAAACGACCTCAGAGCTGCATCAAACGATGGGAAAAATGCATAACTCTGCGTGGTTCCTATGTAGAGAAAGACTAATAACTGTGCGAAGTTTCGTTGCTCTACTGCCATGGGAAGTGGGTCAGGGGCATTACCTATTGCATGCCTCTCGTATTCCTCGTCTCTTTTTCTTTTTATTCTTTTTTGTCATGTCTCCTGCTGCAGTAAATATTCTTTCGGTATTTTGTATTTTGTATTTTTTAATCCATATTTTGTTTTATTTACGCAGTCTTCTATACAGACCAGCCCTCTTCCTCCGTCTTTCCTTTTCATGTAAAATCGGTCAGCATCATTCTTCGGGGGTAGTGCATTGGGCAACGTTATCAGTTTCAGGTCTTCTGGTCCAGATTCCTTGGTTCTTCTTTGTTCTAGCTTTTAAACGGTACAGTGTTTTCTTGTTCTTCTGGAGTATTACTTTCCTTTTTTTTTCGTTTTCGTTGCTTTGATGGCGTCTGCTTCCAGCACTCCCAAGTATTGATAGCTATGATTTTCACCTAGAGCCCTAATTTCTGTTTGATTGGACATAACTATACTTTCTGTTACTTCTAGTTTCCCCTCCTCGTGGTAAGCAGTGCGCCATTTTTCCATATATATTTTCATTTGAATATCCTGGCTAAAGATTCTGGTTGTGTTTATTAGTGCTTATTTTCCTGTCTTTGGTTTTGCAAAAAGTTTCAGCTCATGCATGTACATTAAGTGATTTATTCTTTCTTCTATGTTAGTGAACTTGTATCCGGCTTGGCAATTTCTTAGTATGTTGTCAATGGGCATCACGGTTATAATGAACAGCAATGCCGATAGGAAACCATCGTGGAAGATAACTATTTGTATTTTGATTTCAGTTATGTGTTGTCCATCAACTGCCCCAATTTTTTCGTTGCATTCTCTATCAGATTGGTTATATTATCTGGCATTTTGCACATTCTCAACCATTCTATTATCCAAGCTTTCGAGATTCTATCATATGCTTTCTAATAGTCTATCCATGCAATGGCTAGGTTCTTTTTCTACTTTTAAGCATCATTCAGAATCCTTTCGTCTATGTATAATTAGTTAGTGTGTCTCTTTTTCTCTTTTTGTATGTTTTGTTTCTCTGGTAGTTGTCCGTAGTTATGAAGGGACTAATAAATTTGATCTCTCAGTTGTGCAGTACGTATTTTCAATATTGTAGGAAAACATGTTATAGGTCTGTAGTTTCTGAGGATGATCCGTATTTCTTGGTCTTTTTGCGCTAGTATGGTTCTACCTTTCGTCCTCCATTCTAGTGCTTAGTGGATGTATCTTTTAAGTTGCTGAACTAGCCTTTAATGTAGCGTTGTGGATTTCTTAAATCAATAGTCATGTATTCGGTCATGACTTGGTGCTCTTCAGTTGGCTATTTTCCCTAGGGTTGTTTGAGAGTTTCCTTGTTGATTTCATTCGGGGTGAAGGGGTGGGACTTAGCTGCTTGTCGGGTTTGTCGCTATTATTTAGATTATTTTATATACATAATATATATATATAGATAGAAAGATAGATAGATATAAGAATATTCTAAAATTTATTCATTACATTTCAAATTAAAACGTTGGAAATATTACATCTGCGCGCAATTAAGAGATACAGATACAAATGACAGATCTGTATTCACTGGGATAATTTTGTAGTCCTTTTTAAATAAATAATTGAATATCAGGTGTGCAAATATTTATTTAATCCAATACACTTAAATGATTGGAAATAAATATCAATAACATGCATTTAGAATAAATTTAATAAGTAATCTTCCATCGAGCATTAATTGGTTGCAAATAGACTGATTTTTTTTTTTCAAATTTCGATCTAGCTGAAATTATAAACTGTATGCGACAGATGGTAAGACACTTCAAAATCTTCCTTGGATTTGATGGGTGATTTTAAATGAAAGTGAATATTTTCCTTGATTATTTGAAATCCAATCGCTTCTATGCTTTCTACTTGTCCACTTTTTATATACTAGCGTGGGCGTGTGCCCAGCGTTGCCCACTCGTAAAATACGCTTATTTATAGTATTTTGATTTGTCCAGATTTCATATATATTATTATAGAGTCGTGATTTCAAAAGTTTTAAAAAAGTATTTAGGTGACATCAAAGCAAAACTGTAGCATTCATAGTTTGTAACGTTATCACTATACCCACATGACACGCATATGGACTGATTAAAAACTGTATAACGATTTTTTTTATCAATTCTGAGCACGTTTTGTCCCCTTAAAATTATTTTAACCGGCTAAAGACCCATAAAAGAAAGCCCCATAAAAATCGAATCATTTGAGACGCCTAACCCCGCTTTGCGACTTTTAGTTTTGGCAGAGAAAGAGTTTGAAAATATGGAGACAGATAGTGAGGTTTATAAATTAGAATATTTCACATTCCTTTTTTATCCTTACTCGTGACGGCTGCATACTTTTTTCAATCCCTGACTATTTAACCTTCTTTAAGATTCACCGCCTTAGTATTTATCCATTTTTTTAATCTTAGTCGGTTATATATCTCAATCAGAGAACAATAACAGCTGGATTTAAACCGTTTGGAATAATATGAATGTCTGTACGATGTTTACATTTTGCTATATGTTTCTCTTTCTAGTTTTCAGTTTTGCTATTCTCTGTATCACACATTTTTGGCTGTGAATCCGGCGATATCAGAGTTTAATGATGATTGCTATAAGCTTTTTAGGGTTTGATGCGTGCTAATAAACGATTGATCCAAACTTATTACAGATTAATTCAAACTTTTTCTTACTTAGGTGGATCATTGCTTATCAAGGATCGATGTCAACAAAAGACAGGCGCAACAGGAGGCGGAACATCATTTGGTTCTCACCCCCATTTTCCTTCAGCACAAAAACACGAGTGGGATACCTATTCCCGAAACTGCTAGACAGAAATTTCGCTCCACAACATAAGCTGCAAAAACTATTCAACAGAAATACAATTAAGGTCAGCTACTCCACCACTCCATCAATAAAAAATTGCAAAGGAACGCAATAAAAATGAGATTGCGGACTGCTCTTGCAAATTCCAAGGAAGACTGCCCATTAGAGGGAAAACGCAGGGTGAAATCCCTTATGTATGAAGCGATAAACACACATTAGGATAACGATACACCAAAAATATACATAGGCCTGACGAAAGGGACGTTTTAACAGAGATTTTACATGCACAACAGTTCCTTCAGGGCAAAACCAAGGATTAAGACAACACTAGCCGCCCGGGTATGGCAGCTAAAAGAAAACAGAACACCTTTCAGCATTAAATGGAGGATCATAGAGAGAAGACCAGCATAGTCACCAGCCTCAAAATGGTGCCCACTTTGTGATGCGGAGAAATACCACATTATAAAGACTATTAATAACCCTCAAAAGACTTGTTTGAACGTACGCAGTGGGACCCTCAAAGCCTGTTTACATAGGAGACCAGCGCTCCTAATAAACTGGGAGGCCCGAACATCGAACGAAGACCCCACCTAAAGGAATGTCTTCAAGAGTATTCTAGATGCGTCAACTTAGCGCATAAATTAGTAAAGTGAAAATGGAAATTTAGACAATTTTAAGTATAAATATTAAGTATAAAAATTAAGTATAAAAATGAAGAAAATTATGGCTACCTTAAAGAATACAATACACATATATAAAACATTAGAAATCAACTCCTTTGAACAGTCACATGTTTTCTCAAACTTGCAGTAGACTTGGAAACTTTGCTGCATATTAAACAGATCGTTTGGTTCGGACTAATAGGTGCACATTTACATGAACAGGAGTTTTGTGCGACTTAAGGTGGTTGACGTAGCCAGCTTTTGACAAAAGCACTCGTTCACAAGTCTCGCATTTCCAGCTCTGTGTATCATGGTTAAGACCATCAATTAACCCCGAGCGAAGCTCTCGCTTTAGATTGCTGTAGACCTGCTTTCTTTTTTCTAGAGCATCGCAACTTTCACGTACAAGCTTTCGCCACTTCGACCTTTGCAGAGTAAGTTCTTCCCATGTTCGATATCGACTTGTAAGACTTTCAAATTATTTTGTGGAGTCCCTGAACTTCTTCCTAGGCTTGTTTTGACTGTGCTTGCCATTTTGCAGCTCCCCATAAAAGATTGGTTTTGGCAGCCTACAATCTTTCATTCGAACCAAGTAGCCAACCCAACGCATGTGAGATCTGATTACAAGGGTCTCAACACTAGAGCAACATGCTCTCACAAATATTTCAGTATTGGGTACTTGTTCTTGCTACTTGATGTTTAAGATACGTCTCAAGAATTTTAGGTGAAATCGTTCAAGCCATTTAATTTGCCTTTGATGCAATGTCCCACGATCAGATCATACTATTCTTCAACTTTCTAAAAGCTATAGATGCCTTTTGAATTCGTCTACTGATTTCGGTGTCGACAGAGCCATCCCTCAACAGAGAACTACAAAGGTGGACAAACGAATCAACTACTTCTTGCCTAACACCACAAACCAAGATGTTCGGCACCAAGAATGACTGTCCCGGTGCAGGAGTGAATATACCCTTTGTTTTAGAAAGACTGAGACTCAGACCAAATCCAGTGCAGCAAAGCTATCAATTATATACTGCATATCAGTCTGAATATGCGACAAAAACAGCATCGTCTACATACAGTAACTCCTTGACTAAGACATTGTGCAACCTGATTCTGGCATTAAACCTTCTATGAAAAATGCAACCTGGAGTTCCAAACTTTAACATGACGCTCTTGTCGCAATCTCGAAACGCATGAGCAAGTAGAGAAGCAAAATATATAGAGAAAAGAGTAGGGGCAGGAATATCATCTTGTTTGACACCATTGTCAACCGGGATTTCATCAGACAATTTTCTGTTAAATGAGACTCGAGCTTCAATGTCCCTGTGCAGTTCCTTGAATATTCTAACAAAGGTTGGAGGACACCCTACTTTCTCTAAGATTAACCACAGAGCATCCCTGTTGACGATGCCAAATGCCTTTATCAAATCCACAAACAGTTGATACAGTGCTATCTGTTGTTCAATGCGTTTCTCCTGGACTTACCGGGCTGAAAAAATCATATCCATAGTTCCTCTGCCAGACCTAAAACCACTTTGTGACTCTAGAATAGCATTAGAACAAACATCCTTCAGTAACCTGTTAAACAGAAGTCGTGCTAGAACTTTCCTATCAGCTTCCAAAAGCGTGATCTCACGGTAGTAGTCACACACATTTTTCTGTCCCTTTCCTCTAAACAGGGTCACTAATGCACCACGAATCCAATCCTGTGGAACAGGAGCAGCTGCCCAGATTTCCTCAACAAAACGAAGGATAGCATTAGCAATATTCACACCTCCAATCTTAAGAAGTTCCACCGGAACACCATCCAAATTAGGTGTCTTGCCACAGCTGACTTATGCGATAGCCAACAGCACCTCAACCAGACTAGGCAAACATCCAGTCTGAATATGATGACACATTGTGGTAGGCTATAAATTGCATGAGCATCTACTGCTGAGGGATTGTGAAACACATGAGTAAAGTGCTCTAGCCATTTTTTCAAGATATTTTCTGGATCTTTAATGACAACATAACCATCTTTCGACATCAGGAGAGATATTGAAGAGATAGGAGGACCAAATACTTGAAGCAAGAGTCCATAAAAGTCCTTCGAATTCTTTGTGTCAAACGCCTTTTTGGATCTGCTCCGTTATATACATCCACCATTACGTTTTCATTTTTCTTAACTCACGTTGCAATGTGGCTTCCTTGTATTATCGCAAATTAGTTGTATGATCAGAATAATCTTCATGAAGTAAATATTCAAAAATTGTCTGATTATTCATTAGTAACTGATTAATTTCAAGATTGTTGTCGTCAAACCAGTCCGTGTTCTTATCCCTCTTGAAGCCAAGAATTTCAGCACCAGCAGAATAAACCTGAGTCTTGAAATTCACCCATGCACCATCAAATGGAAGATTATCAAGCATTCCGATATACTCTTTTCAACTTCAGGCAACTTTAACTTGGCGACATCAATACAGCTAGGCATCTAAATGCCACTATGACGAACTTATGGATTCGTAGATTAAACTTTCCTCTCACCAACTTGTGATCAGTGTCGCATTCAGCATTGCGCATGACACCAACAGTATATGCATCTCAAAGGTCGCGTTTTCGAGTTATGATGGAGTCAGTTAGGTGACCATACTTTGAAGTGGATGCATCCAAATTACTTTGTGCTTTAGTTTACGGCGAAAAAAGTGTTACAGATAGCAAGATTAAATTCTGAATAAAGCTCTAGTAGCTTAAGGCCATTAGCATTCATGGTACCGACACCATAGCGGCCAAGAGCACTCAAGTCTCATAGTTTTTTACAACACAGGCATTGAAATCACCAAGAATAACAAGTTTTTCATTAATTGGTGTAGATGCAACACGGAGAGCAAAGAGACTCGTAGAAACATAAGATGTCATCTTCATTCAACTTGACTGTCTGTCCCTGTGTGTGCGTGTATGTGTGTGTGTATGTCTCTCTCTCTCTCTCTCTCTCTCTCTCTCTCTCTCTCTCTGTGGATATAAGATAAATGAATATAAAAATTAAAGAATACACAAAAGAAACACTTGAACAGTTGCACAGATTTCTTTACCTCTTCTAATAAAGTGATTTTATTCACGAAAATTTGGGGATATAAACATTTACCACATTGGACGACACATAATGTAAATATATTATAATTCACAATTATTGAAATTCTATCAATATTGTTATTCTTATTTTATGCCCACGCATAGTAATAGCTTCACAACACAACTGCTATATATATATATATATATATATATATATATATATATATATATATATATATATATATATATAGCAGTTGTGTTGTGAATATATATATATATATATATATATATATATCTTTATTCAATTGGCAAAATTTTAGAATAATTGTAAAGAAGTGAACCATAGCGGAAATTCAGTCGACTAACATAAGATGGAAAACGGGGTGAGGAAAAGGAAAAAAATGAGGGAAGTTACATGTAACAAATGTACAATTCAGTAAAATAAATAAGTCGATTAAAAACAAGATCGTTAAAATACACCCGAAGCGTTTTTCGTTCAGACTAACTTTTCAAGGGTATATGTCTGAAAATTATTATTATTTTTTTTTTTTTTTAGAATATTTGGTAGTGGAATGGAGTAAGAGCGGAGAGGAGGTTGAAAAAAAACTGTGACTAGCAAATAATTCTAATTGAAGCGGGAGGTTTCTCTGTTTGCACAAAGTAGGTGGGGCTGGAAATGATAGCAAGTGCTTCGAGGATAGAGAGATGGAACTTTGTACGGCCTCGGTACAAAACAGAAAAACTCTCCGGTGTGTTTTTCTGTTTTGTACCGAGGCCGTACAAAGTTCCATCTGTCTATCCTCGAAGCACTTGCTATCATTTCCAGCCCCACCTACTTTGTGCAAACAGAGAAACCTCCGGCTTCATTTAGAATTATTTGGGTAGTCACAGTTTTTTTTTTTTTAACCTCCTCTCCGCTTTTACTCCATTCCACTACCAAATATTCTAAAAAAAAAAAAATAATAATAATAATAATAATAATAATAATAATAATAATAATAATAATTTTCAGACTTATACCCTTGAAAAGTTAGTCTGAACGAAAAGCGCTTCCGGTGTATTTTAACGATCTTGTTTTTAATCGACTTATTTTACTGAATTGTACATTTGTTACATGTAAGTTCCCCCATTTTTTTCCTTTTCCTCACCCAATTTTCCATCTTATTTTAGTCGACTGAATTTCCACTATGGTTCACTTCTTTACAATATATATATATATATATATATATATATATATATATATATATATATATCTATATATATATAAAGTATAATTGTCTCTGTGTGTGTCTGCGTATGTACCCTTCCCTATGAAATTACTCTGTCAATTTTTAGTCTACAGACTACCGATTTGACATAAGGAGTATTGTTGAGATTTAAGAAAATCTTTTTAATCTGTTTTCGGCCAGAAACTGTTCTGTCAAGGGGTCAAAGTTAAACGATTTAACCTTTGAAAACTCTACCAGACAGCTCGGCCAATTTCAGGTCTTAACATTTGAAATGTTAAATGTAGGTTACTTGGACGTGGGTCAAAATGTTCAGACATGCAGCCAGTTTTAAACATGTTTTTGAGTGGAAATGTAGCTGCCAAGATGTCACACTTGAGAGAGTTGACCTTTGCAGACTCTACAAAACTTCTCGGCCAATTCCGGGTCTAAATAAACACTTGAAATTTGAGATGTAGGTTACCTGGACATCAGTCAACTTTTTAATATAAATATACATATGCACATAAACTTACGGACAGAATATAGGGCCCGGGCAAAGCCGGGCTGAACTGCTAGTATATATATATATATATATATATATATATATATATATATATATATATATATATATATGACAGAAAAAGAAAGAGAAAAAACGAAAGTGAGAGATGCTTGGACGTATCTCTTTTATTTGATCCTAGAAGATTGAACGATGAAAATTAGCAAATTGTTCAGAAAGGAGGGATACTGCTAAAAGCATTTGAATTTAATTCCGTCTGCAAATTATTTTATAATTGGAAATAACGTATCGCATTATTGCATTGTGTCTTTAACGTCTAAAACTGTTTCTTGTTTGATAAGTGGATGTTCATTTTCCTCTGCAGCAAATTACGGCATTGCTGTTCGTTTTCTTTAAATCATTTGAGTATTTCCTACATTTTACAGGGAACTTTCTCTTGAGTTTCAGAGTTGCTCTTCTATTTCATTTTGTTAATAGTGTTCACATTATCAGTAATGACTTCCTGTTTCCATTTTTATATTTTACTTAAAGGCAATATTTCTGTTTTACAATCATTTTATCTTTGAAATCCCTGTTAGTTTCATCTCATATATTTATATCTATTTATCTATCTTACCTTCTCTATATCTCTTTCTCTCTGTCTCTCTTTCTCTCTCCTTCTCTCTCTCTCTCTCTCTCTCTCTCTATATATATATATATATATATATATATATATATATATATATATAGTCTGGTTATTACACAATCATTATTGATTACATATGTGCATACATGTTTCAGTGGAGTCCCAATTCATTGCAACGCTTCATCAGACCAGTTGATTAACAGTAAAACGCTGGTTAACTCTACATAGTATGTGTTCTGAATATATCATAAATCATTTCTTTTTTTTTATTGATATCACAGGTCAGTCTTATTATTGTTCTAAATTAACTTTTTTTTTGCTAAAGCCAACATTGTAATTATCTATTATATAAATAAAGCGTGTAACATTTTTATAGTTTTAAATATCTATGTGGCTTATATATAACTATTTATGAAATTAATCCAAAGCCTTTAATTACGACTTAAAATCTAGTTGAAACAATTCATCCCGTTTAAATTACTTTCCCACACGTTCATCTTTTAAGATTATTTCTGTAAGTGAAACAATCTTGATCTTAACAATAATTGACAAATGCCGCTCTCGCTTCACGTTTTGGCAACTCTAGAATCAAATATTTAACAGCTCAATCAGAGATGATGCAACGATAATTTGTCCCAAAATTCTCCTAAAACAAACAAGTTTATAATATAAAGTCTAGATTGGCCTGAGCGAAATACTATGCTATCTTAATCTTCACTATTAAATTGTAATC
Source organism: Euprymna scolopes (assembly GCF_053919585.1). Lineage (NCBI taxonomy): Eukaryota > Metazoa > Mollusca > Cephalopoda > Sepiida > Sepiolidae > Euprymna > Euprymna scolopes. Next base: position 171,673,814 of record NC_136483.1, read on the forward strand.
AAGCCCTGTCATTATAAAAGAGCGATCTTTTTTTAATATTTTGCACCGACTAAGTCCCTCTTCATACTGACTAGAAATACATTCTAACTTAGTTCAGAAACGTCTCTATCCGTGACACGATCTAGTAATTATATATAGACTATAGAAATAAAACAACAAGCTATAAAACAACGAAGCATACACTTTTTATTTAAGCATGAAATTAGAATTGAAATATATCTTCTGGTGGCGTTTCGTTACATTTTTAATATCTCTCCATATATTTGTTTGTTTAAAAATCGAACGGAATTTACTATAAGTAGAACTTTCTTACAAGAAAAACATATTGATGGAAACTAATACAAGGAGACTGCTTACCTGATGATTACAACGTTGCTGTTTTCAAGTACAATGAAAACAAATCCTCATTAATACTTAAGTAATTAAATTCACTTATATATTCTCATGTTGTTTATCATACAGTTTCTCAATTAACGGTTATCATCTTCCTCTCTTACTCTTGATAAGTTTGGATTCATTAGTATATATATATATATATATATATGTGTGTGTGTGTGTGTGTGTGTGTGTCGGTTTGTATTATGTGTGTACAAACAAATAGACTTCTTCTATCCAGTTAAAAACGATCAAACTTAAAATGTGACTGTATTTATTAAACATGCTATTTTTGTGACTAATAATTATTAGAAACAAATTATTCCAAGCAATACATCCATAGGTACTATGATACTTAGTTCGCTGCACCTTATTATAACAAAAGTTTAGGAAAATTTTCTACGAGATTCGTCCAGTAGTTTCTAGAAAAAAGGGAAACATACAGCCAGAAATATGTGGCGAAATATAACACATACGTATAGTAGGTTCCTTTAGTCTTGACAGACTATGGATGCTCTTTAAAAATGTGGCTACGCATAATATTTTTCTGGCAAGAGTTGCGCAATCTTAAACTACACTTTTTCCATGTTGTTAAATACTAGTCGCAAGTAGAGGTCCAAGACGACTGGAAACAATGTCAAAATAAGCAGAGAGCACACACAGCGCCTAGAATTCCCAAATGGTCACCCATCTGGTATTAGCCTAGCTCAGCATTGTTTAACTTCCGTGATCGGACGAGAACCGGTTTGTCAACGTGATTATGCACACGCATCACATACAGATATATATATATATGTATACTTATATATATATATATATATATATATATATATATATATATATATATATATATATATACAGATAGATAGAGAGATAGAGAGATAGATAGATAGATAGATAGATACAGGCAAATACAATCCAGGAAAGGTGTAGTTAACGATTGCGCAACTCTCGCCACAAAAATATTATGTGTAGTCATCCATAGTCTGTCAAGACTAAAGGAACCTACTATATGTGTGTGTTATATTTCTCAACATCTTTCTAGCTATATATTCCAATTTTTGTCGAAACTACTAGATGAATCTCGTAAAAGATTTTCCTGAACTTTTGTTTACAATAAGGTGCAATGAACTGAGTATCATAGTACCTATCGATATATAGTTTGGAATAATTGGTTACTAATAATCATTAGTCACAAAAATATCATATTTAATAATAGAGTCTGGTATAGACCACACATTTTAAGTTTGACCGTTTTTAACTGGATAAAAGAATCTAGTTGTTTACACATAGATAATACACACAAACACACACACACACACACACACATATATATATATATATATATATATATATATATAAGTAATCACACCTTATCAAGAGTACGAATGAAAGATGATGGTCGTTAATTGAGCAAATTGAATTAGTAAAGTATTACCGGGTATTTATTGGCATTGTGCTTGAAAACAGCAAAGTTGTAATCATCAGATAAGTGGCCTCTTTGTGTTGGTTTTAACAGATATATTTTTAAGAACGTTCTACTTATAGTGAATTCCGCTCGGTTTTTGAAATACATAAATATAGAGAGATATTGAAAAAAGTAAAGATGTATTTTAAGTCTGATTTCATGCCTTTAAAAAAGTGTATGATTCGTTTTTACAGCTTGTGGTTCTATTTTGCATTTTATAGATAATTACTAGATTATGCCACGGATAAATATAGAGACGTTTCTAAATTAAGCTAGATCGTATTTCTAGTCAATGCACAATATCAAAAAACATTGCTCCTCTATATTAATTGCGCTTGATTATAATTCAATAACGCATATAAAGATTGCATAGTATTCCGCTTTAGACGGTCAAGACTTTAAAATATAACCTTGCTTATTTTTAAGAAAATTTTGAGACAACTTTGTCGTTGTATCATTTCTGATTGTGCTGTTAAATATTTGACTCTAAAATGTGGCGCGGGAGATTTGTCGATTATTGTTGAAGTACGGAATGTTTCACTAAGCAAAGAATGTTAAAAACTGAATTTGTTGGAATGTAATTTAAACGGAAAGAATTGTTTAAAGTCGATTTTAAGTCGTAATTAAAGACTTCGGATTAATTTCATAAACATTAATATTGAATCCATATAGATATTTAAAACAATAAAATGTCACAAGGCGTATTTATATAATGAATAGTTTAAATGTTGGCTTTAGCAAAACAAAAGTTAATTTAGAACAATAAGACTGGCCTGTGACATCAGTGAATAAACAAAGAGATGATTTATGATATATTCAGAACACAGACTATGTAAAGTTAACCAGTGTGTTACTGTTAATCAGCTCGATGATCCGTCGCCACGTTTTCGTCTATGGAGACAAAGTAGTGGACACAAATAGAGGATGTACAATACAAAAACGATTGGTTTGTATTATGTGTGTACAAACAAATAGACTTCTTCTATACAGTAAAACACGATCAAACTTAAAATGTGTGCTCTATACCAGACTGTATTATTAAATATGCTATTTTTGTGAATAATAATTATTAGAAACAAGTTATTCCAAACTATACATCCATAGGTACTATGATACTTAGTTCGCTGCACCTTATTGTAACAAAAGTTTTGGAAAATTTTCTACGAGATTCGTCCAGTAGTTTCTAGAAAAAAGTGAAACATACAGCCAGAAAGATGTGGAGAAATATAACAAATACGTATAGTAGGTTCCTTTAGTCTTGACAGATTATGGATGCTCTTTAAAAATGTGGCTACGCATAATGTTTTTCTGGCAAGAGTTGCGCAATCTTAAACTCCACTTTTTTCCATGGTCGTTGTTGTTAAATACTAGTCGCAAGTAGAGGTCCAAGACGACTGGAAACAATGTTGAAATAAGCAGAGAGCACATACAGTGCCTAGAATTCCCAAATGGTCACCAATCTAATACTAGCCTAGTTCAGCATTGTTTAACTTCGGTGATCGGAGGAGAACCGGTTTGTCAACGTGATTATGGACACGCATCATATATATATATATATATATATATATATATATATATATATATATATATATATATAGACGGATAGATAGATAGATAGATAGATGGATACAGGCAAATACAATCCAGGAAAGGTGTAGTTAACGATTGCGCAACTCTCGCCACAAAAATATTATGTGTAGTCACACTCTCAAAGAGCATCCATAGTCTGTCAAGACTAAAGGAACCTACTATATGTGTGTGTTATATTTCTCAACATCTTTCTAGCTATATATTCCAATTTTTCTCGAAACTACTAGATGAATCTCGTAAAAGATTTTCCTAAACTTTTTTTATAATAAGGTGCAATGAACTGAGTATCATAGTACCTATCGATATATAGTTTGGAATAATTGGTTACTAATAATCATTAGTAACAAAAATATCATATTTAATAATAGAGTCTGGTATAGACCACACATTTTAAGTTTGACCGTTTTTAACTGGATAAAAGAATCTAGTTGTTTACACATACATAATACACACAAACACACAAACATACACACACACACACACACACACACACACATATATATATATATATATATATATATATATATATATATATATATATATATATATATATATCAGAGAGGCGGTTGCACTCTCTATATAGGGATGGCCCGTACACGCCTATATACGCCTACAAAACAAAACTATCCAAATCTCAACTAAAATCAACTTATAAGTTTCAAAAAGCTCATATTCTTACAGAGAAGCGTCTTACGAATCCAGCGAGTGTCAGAACGTCGGTTAAAATGTCAAAAGAGAGCAAAAAAAAGGGGTACAAAAATGGCCAATTGTTCTTCTTTCTTCTTTCTTCTTCTGCTTTCTTCTTTCTTTTGAGACGATGTATCTCGGTGTACGAACGGTCTCTGACAACAGTTCAAGCATCAATCGACTGCTCTTTACACGGAGAAGTGCAGTGACACATCGCTTGTTAGCTAACTCCATAATAAAATAAGATTACGTGTAACAACGAGTTTTAAACACTATATACCCAATGTAGACAGACCACTTCGAACACGGAACTTCTCTCAAAAGAGACAGCTCCAAATAATACACCGGATGCTCACAGACGTTCCAGTTTGCCAGTGGCCTATATTTCTTGGACGCTGAATATTTGAGGTGAACGTTAAGGTTTTTTTCTTTAAACAGTAACCCACCAGCGTTAATGAAACCACGAAATCTTTATCTCAGTTGATCAAAATTGTTATAAGAGTAACCTATCAGCAAGTACGACGTCAAAAAACAATGTTATAAAAACAAATAATTCTTCAGATTTTGGACTGTAAAATATGTACAAAATGTCAATGCTGTGACCAGGATTCGAACCTAGGTTAGCACGGCCACAACGTGGGGTCCTAACCTCTAGACGATCACGGCTAACACTGACGTCTGTCGCTCTTGGCAGAAAGACACATGACTACTGTCAAACTATTGAAAAATAAGGAGGAAACTTGAAATTCTCACGCATGCGCAAAAATACACTATAGCAACCATTTTTAAATGCAGCTGAATCTCTTCGCTCGCTAAGAAAAGTAGATCAGACCAGTTCTTCTAAGAACTCACCAAACGCCAAAGGAAATAAGTTAAATTAACCGCAAAAGAAACTGCAAGAAAGTCATCTTCTAAGAACTCACTGGAAGCTGACCAAAAAGAATCAAAATCCAAGCCCTAGCCACAAAAATAACTAGATATTGTGGCTACTATACACAATCTACTATAAAAACAAGTAAGTTTTCTAAAATAAACTACAATAAATTAACCAAGTAACCTCAAACTGTCACTGATTAGAACTTATATAAAGATAACAACTACACTATTGGTGTATATACCGTTCCACACTTTAACTATTGGTGACGGGGCAGTATATCAATTCTACGAGAGTTGTCTTGCTATAAGATAAGTGACATTATAGTAAGATACACATAAGTGTTATATGTTTACATTTAATAAAAAATGCCAAAGTCAGCACGTAGTAAAAAAGCTCAGAGAAATATAGACTATGAAAAAAACAAAGTCAAGGTATTATCTGAGAAAAAAGAATACTATCAGAAAAATGCTGAAATAATAAAAATTAAGTATCATGCAAATCCTGAGGCAAAGAAGGCTGCCTTACGTGCTGACTCAAAAGCACGGTATAACAGGGATCCCGAGGGGAAAAAACTGCCTCATGTGCTCTTTATAACAAAGAACCAGAAAAAAGAAGGCTGCCTCACGTGCTGACTCAAAAGCAGGGTATAACAGGGATTCTGAGGAGAAAAAAGCTGCCTCACGTGCTCTTTATAACAAAGAACCAGAAAAAAAGAAGGCTGTCTCACGTGCTGACTCAAAAGCACGGTATAACAGGGATTCCGAGGGGAAAAAAATATGCCTCACGTGCTCTTTATAACAAAGAACCAGAAAAAAAGAAGGCTGCCTCACGTGCTGACTCAAAAGCACGGTATAACAGGGATCCCAAGGGGAAAAAAGCTGCCTCATGCACAAACTATTATAAATATAAATATCAAAAACTGCCAAATCTTTGCCAAAACGCCAAAGAATGAACCAAGAAAAATTTAATAGTGAAGGTATGAACATTTTAGAACTTTATAATACTCTAACTGTTTTATCAGAGAGGCGGTAGCACTCTCTATGTAATATAGAACCGATGGATGACCTAGAGGCAACTCCTAAGGCCCAAAACCCAAAGACCTAAAACCCAGCAGGAAGCGACCTGCTACTAATGGAGGCGGCAATGAGCCGCCTCCTAAAAAAAGACAATACTATCATGAATGCAAGTTTAAAAATAAGACTGTAAGTAAAAATACTAATTAACAAGAATAAAAAAGCATTGGAAATGCAAAAGGATATAGGGATGGTATGCCAAAAAGTATACAAACAAGATAGCTATGAATGGCTAGGCACATGGAAATAGAATTGCATCCAAAGTATAGACCTATAGCTTTTTACAACTGTAATGATGGCACGGAATGAAGATTGGAGAAAAGCTATAGGGCTATACTTTGGATCCAATTCTATTTCCATGTGCCTAGACATTCATAGCTATCTTGTTTGTATACTTTTTGGCATACCATCCCTATATCCTTTTGCATTTCCAATGCTTTTTTATTCTTTTATATAATGAATCACAACATATCAAGGGTAAGAATGAAAGATGATGGTCGTTAATCGAGCAAATTGAATTAGTAAACTATTACCGGGTATTTACTTGCATTGTGCTTGAAAACAGCAAAGTTGAAATCATCAGATAAGCGGCCTTTTTGTGTTGGTTTTAACAGATATATTTTAAGAACGTTCTACTTATAGTAAATTCAGCTCGATTTTTTAAATACATAAATATAGAGAGATAGTGAAAAAGGTAAAGATGCATTTTAATTCTAATTTCATGTCTTTAAAAAAGTGTATTATTCGTTTTTTACAGCCTGTGGTTCTATTTTGCATTTTATAGATAATTACTAGATTATGCCACGGATAAATATAGAAACGTTTCTAAATTAAGCTAGATCGTATTTCTAGTCAATGCACAATATCAAAAAACATTGCTCCTCTATATTAATTGGGCTTGATTACAATTCAATAACGCATATAAAGATTGCATAGTATTCTGCTTACGCCGGTCAAGACTTTAGAATATAACCTTGCTTATTTTTAAGAAAATTTTGAGACAACTTTGTCGTTGTATCATTTCTGATTGTGCTGTTAAATATTTGACTCTAGGTTTGCCAAAAATGTGGCGCGGGAGATTTGTCGATTATTGTTGAGGTATGGAATGTTTCACTAAGCAAAGAATGTTAAAAACTGAATTTGTTGGAATGTAATTTAAACGGAAAGAATTGTTTAAAGTCGATTTTAAGTCGTAATTAAAGACTTCGGATTAATTTCATAAACATTAATATTGAATCCATATAGATATTTAAAACAATAAAATGTTACAAGGCGTATTTATATGATGAATAGTTTAAATATTGGCTTTAGCAAAACAAAAGTAAATTTAGAACAATAAGACTGGCCTGTGACATCAGTGAACAAAGAGATGATTTATGATATATTCAGAACACAGACTATGTAAAGTTAACCATTGTGTTACTGTTAATCAGCTCGATGATTGGTCGCCACGTTTTCGTCTATGGAGACAATGTAATGGACACAAATAGAGGGTGTACAATACAAAAACGTTTGGTGTGTATTATGTGTGTACAAACAAATAAACTACTTCTATACAGTAAAACACGATCAAACTTAAAATGTGTGCTCTATACCAGACTGTATTATTAAATATGCTATTTTTGTGAATAATAATTATTAGAAACAAATTATTCCAAACTATAGACGCAAATAGAAGATGTACAATACAAAAACGTTTGCGAACTCCGAGGGAAAACAGTAATAATACTATAAGATTATAATTTCACGTTACGGTGTATTTTTTAGAAGAAATTTCGTTTCCCGCGTGGCAACCATGAAAAAGAAAAAAAAACAAAAAGAGAAAACCAATGAACAAGCTTTGTGCCTTATTTTAGCACCCCGCAATTAGAAATTTATACAACAAAGAAAAGGTTTACTGTATTTTATGTGCAAACACCCGAACACACAAAAGAGACTTTTATACGTACACTCGTGTACGCAACTAGACGACATGAACCGCTAAACACACACACACACACACACACACTCCATCTATATACGCATTATTTATACAGTTCATATTAGACGAAAGGCATTGTATAAATTCGAACATTTAAACATACATGCATTCAGAGACATTTATATATGTTGTATGATTAAGTACCAAACAAAAAGGCGCCTGTTGTGTAATGGTGAACCATATCACCATACAGTGATATGTACTTGTTACGAAGGGTTCATCATCATGTGTGTACATATCACTAAATGTGTGTATGTGTGCGTATGTGTATCATACATGTATTTTCGACATACCTTATTTCCATGCGCCGTTGATCTTGGTCCATCTGGAATTTATCTTGTTCTATGAGCGGAGACTGGAATCTATTTGAATGAATATGCATTCACTTTCAAAAACGCTCATTGTATTTTATACAGTTTTCATTCACGTTTTTTCGATCGCAGAAGAATGGCAAGTGAATATCTTTGCTTGAATGGTTAATTCTAGGTTTCCATTTTGAGACACGTCAGTTCCCTTGCCGGTCAAGAGGCGACGACCTGATAAACCGTCCGCACTGCTCAACGTCCAAATTCCAACTTCATTTATTTTTCTCAGCTAACTAGAATCACGTAACCTAACGTACTTTCGTCAGCTGACAGATGTTTCCGGTAACTTGGTCTGTGAGATGATTTTATTATATTTTGACAGTTTTTATCAACATTCTTCATATTCATCTCTTGCTAATCTGACCAGTTAGATAGATAGAAAATACACATAGATAAATAGATAGATCGACAGACAGATTAATAACTATGAAATACTTTATTGTGTTCGACTCGCTACATAACACATACACACGCACACACACACACACACACACACACATATATATATATATATATATATATATATATATATATATATATATATTTATATATACCCATCCAGTATCCAACATGTGTAATTATTTGGTACCGTTTAAATAGAAATTATATAATAGAGCAATGAATGTTGATGCCCGTTCCAGAACAACCGTCACTTATCTTCATATACTCAAGTATTACGCAGAGCAAAGCAAGTTAATATGCGGCCTGACTCCCGTGCTTAAGTCAAGCAACTGACCCCCTACCGCCTTCAGAAACTGTAGCTCGTGATGTCTAGTTGTCCGGGAGTTCTCCACATTGAATTTGAAACGCTTCTGTGTAGAATTCTACTTAAAAGCAAAAAGCGAAACTCGCATACTCCAGAAAGAAAGAGAGACAAATCAGGATTCTATTTTCAAAAATTAATTTCATAAAAACTACAGTCTTTTTACATATATATATATATATATATATATATATATATATATATATATATATATATATATATATATATATATATACGTTCAGTTCTTAACACATTTTAAATTCACAAATTTCTCTTCTTCGTGGATGGCACAGGGGATAGTGGAGAGTTTTGGGGAGCTGATTCCTTCTCGAGATTTCAGCGCAATCTATCTATTTTCGAGCCAGTATTGGCTTTTATAGTAAGATCCGGGTTGGCGTGAACAATCCACCCAACCAATCAGCGATCCGTTCCCTGTGGATTTCCAGATCTAAATTGCGTGTGTTCAGTTCTGCCATAGTCTAGAGTTTTGTAAAACTGAGACCAAAATTAAATCAATTTCAAACGACCCCGGGTGTCAATACCCATCATTCAGAAAGTCCCCGTCTGAAAACAGGTGTCCTCGAGGTTAACCAGTACAATTCTCGTTCAACAATAAAATATGTCTCTGGCTTTTACAATGAAAGAAATATGTATCTATATATTTTGATTCAAGTATTTTTAATATTTACCGTTGCCCGGGATTCAATTAAACAATCTTAGCATATTTACCATCTCCCAAAATAAAAGTTTTCAGATTACTGCATGAAACATGTACAACACTTCTTCAAGATTAGGTTCACAAACTGATCACAAACCTAAACAGTACATACATTAAAAAACATATATGAAATATCAGCAATATATTATTATAATAGATCTGAGTATAGTAGAACGTGTATCTTTGATTCAGTTTCGGCAGCTTCGTAATCCTTTGCTTGTTTTGTTCTTTAATCCTTACATTCCATGAGCGATGTTTCTGACAAAAGGAAACAAATTACTGTTTTACTGGGTTAGAATCTATCCACCTAACGCTTATAACTGGCTAGTCGTTTGACCTTGAAATATTTTAGCTTCCTACATCAAGTGGGTTAGTGTCTGGAGCGAATTCAATAAGAATAAGCAATAGCACTTTATTTTTAATTTAAAAGTACATTGATTCAATATATATAGGTGTCAGTTTACTTATGTCAGATCTGTGTATAGTACAAGATTGGAAAAGCTTTAGAACAACGGTTTAAACGGAGTCATCCTGACTTTAATGCGTGGGTAAACGATAAAAAAAAACAGGGGAAAAATGATGCGTTTAATAATTTCCGCCTTGAACATCGATTATCCATTAGTGGACTTGTTTCAGAAAGCATTATCACTCTGTTATTTAAATATACATTTACGATTAATAAGCTAAAATGGAATATTAATTAACTCATGCATTGTACCATATTATCAATACATTTAATATGTTTTATCCTTCGTTCAATAAAATGAGTAGGTTTTGAAATACCCCATTTGTATAATAATACAAAATTTAACGGTTTGAAGACCAAAACAAGTGCAGAGGATTTTTTTGCAATAAGCAAACACATTTATTAAAATCAAATTCGATATTTAAATTTCATAACGGAAGCTTTATTAGCTTAATACAGGTTTTTCATTTTTGACGTTCCATATATGTTAGTGATAATGTTTAGCACGTTTTCCTGCAGGTGTTGGCGAGGTGTAATGTTCAAATGTCCGATAAAGTAAAAAAAAAACACAAAAAAAAACATGTTTGTTTATTGAAAAAATTCTACACTTGCTTTGGTCTTTAAACGGTTAAATTTTGAATGTTGCATTTTATATAAACAGTAGACTTTTTATTACTAAACAAATACAGGCCCGACCGGCATTTTTTTTACTATATCAGCCATTTCAACATTACACATCGCAAACATCTGAAGAAAACGTGCCAGACATTGCCACCAACCACTATGGTACGTAAAAAACAACAAAAAAAGTCTTTCCTGATGGAAATTCGTTTATGAATGGAAATATTGAATTTAATTTTAATAAATAAATATGTTTATTTATTGAAAAATAATTCTGCGTTTGTTTTGGCCTTTAAACCGTTAAATTTTTAATCTTTCATTCCCTATCAACTTTTATTTATGGACTTCCTACTATTTATTGCTGTACTACAGCAAATAACCGTAAAGACCCGGGCAATTCTAGAAATAAAAAGTTTTTTCATGGAATTTACGTTTATGGCAGATAGAGAGTATTAGAAATTGTTAACACTGGTTTGGCTAGATAAGTGTTTGTTCTAATTTTTTGCTCGGGAGGACACCATGAAGTAAATTTGAATTGATTACTTAAATATAATTATTTACTGTTTTTATAATCAGATAAAAACTACGTTACACACATTCACTAACAAGATATGTCATGTTCCCTTGTGTAATAATATACAAAGAAACTACATTCTTAATAATGTTAACTATTCTATATTTAATTTTCTTTGCCTGTTGATGTCATAACACGGTAGCTAGTATATATATATATATATATATATATATATATATATATATATACTACACACATTTATAAACAAAAATGTTTGTTTGCATACAAAAGAGAACCCACATTTTCGTATGTATTTCTGCACTTTATGGAACGTGCTGATTTAAAACAAAAACGTCACCATAATTACGCTAATTATTATTAGTAGTCAAAAATTCACTTAAGATAATGCATATTTTCTTCTGCAAAATTTGATCAATAAGTGTATAAATCGTAAATGTATTATCACCCAGGTGCCAGAGAAAATCACACTCTCGTATCGAAACCAACTGTTACGAAAAGAGTATATAATTTGACACAGTTATCGAGAATGGTTACACAAGAGTTTTGTAGATCTGAGGAGTCTTATTATTAATCAGATTCAGGGAACGCTAGTTGTTCCACGAAGCGATTGATGGTAATAAATTGTAAGTGAGTACGACCTGAAACTTTTTGCAAGAATCAGAAAGGAGCTAGATATGCCAATATACACAATCAGAATGTTCAGCCAGGATATCATAATGAAATTAAATGCGCATAGCAAGTTACGAGAAAACAGAAGGTAACGGAATGTTTTGAAGTACCAAACTAAGCGAGGATGGAGCAACTACATGAATATGCTAAATGGAAATATTTAGGAAGTTCTAGAAGTAGACGCCATCAAAGCAACAGATATTACAGAGTAAATCAGAAATTACTTTTTGGTCCTGGATATGACCTTAAACTATATCCGATGGTGAGGCCCCAGCTTGCAGGCCTTAGGCAGTGTGGAGCCACCCTTTAATTGCCGTTGCTCCCAGGTCCACTCTGACCCGGAATGGTTGTACCTGTTAAGGTCACATCTATGCGTTAAATAGAATACGACTTAAAAAATAAATGCACTATATAAAAAAAATCGTTCTTCAAAATCACCAGATTCGGCATTAAATAATCTGAAAAGGGTTGATATGCCGTAAAACAAAACAACCAACCAACAACCAAGAAATGACTTAACCAGAACAAGAAATCTCCTTGAAACTTAAGATATGGGCAGTATCACTAGTAAGCTTGGATGTTTATAGAATTGACGAAAAAAACTAAGACATCTTAAATATACGACCAGGAAACTTATGACTATGCACAATGTACTTTATCCAAAGGATGATACCGATCGGCTCTGTGTGAAAGGAACAGACAGAGTAAGATTACCTGTTTGTATAGAAATATGTTAATTCCCTACAAAAAGAATTAGAAAAATGCAGAATGCAAAACACTGAAATGATAATTAGTGCAGCAATACAAACTAAACATAAAAAGACAGAAAATAGAGAGGCTAGGGATGAGACAGGAAAGGAAAAGTGGAAAGTGAAACAGCAACACGGACTGTTTATAAGAATGAAAAAAATGAAATTAACGAAGACATTTGGACATAACTACTAAAAGAAAAGCTAGACAGAAAAAACTGATTCCTAATGACATCCGCTAAAGATAACGCGATAAAATCCAACTACGTCAACATAGAGATCAACAAAATTCAAGAAAACAGCAAATGTAGACTCTGTAGACAAAGAGATGAAATGATGAACCACATAATAAGCGAATACAACAAACTAGCCCCGAACGAATACAAGAGCAAACACGGGGTCATAACCGTATAAATTATGCACACAACTGCAACGTGAACACACAAACAAATAATACAAGCGTAAACAGGCAGAAGCATTTCAAAACAAAAATCCAAAAATTTCTATAGGACATAGCCGTAAAAATACATAATCACATCCAAGCAAGAAGACCATATGTCATAATAGGTTACGAAAAGGGGGAAAAATACATAAACACATCCAAGCAAGAAGACCATATGTCATAATAGTTTACGAAAAGGGAAAGTCCGGAGGCAGCAAGTGATTATGAAGGAGACGGAAAAGACAAGCATTTGCACAGACTGGTTAGAGCGCTGAAAGGAATATGGAAAACGAAGAAAGTCAATATAACATCAATAATATTAGGAAGACCAGGAACAATCCCGAAAAGCTTTAAAGAAAGACTGAACAAGATTGAAATCAGAGAAATAGTTGAGAAGATTCAAAGAGTAAACGTATTGAAAACAATTGAAATATTAAGTAAAACCCTTGAATATAGAAACTGATACGCATGACCTACAAACGATAACTGAACATATAGAAACTGCAACAGAAGTAAAAAAAAAAAAAAAAAAAAACAAAAGTATAAATCAACACCACATGTGATAAAAATACCGAAAGCATATAACTGTAAATTACAACAACCGAAAAATAGTATGGGCATGAACTGGTACCACACCAAATATCCGTGGAGTGTCAAGGTAGATAGAGGAACTGGACAGAGAAAGCGCTAACCATACCGCCAGTGGAACCTTCGAGAGGCCTTTGGCCACATAAATTCCAGTGATGATCAATATTCGTTGCCAGTAAGAAATCAATGGTAAACGTCTGTATCGGTGACGGAAATTTATTTACAAAGGTTAACGAAGATGTGGAGAGAAATATCGAAAGATTTGTTGTCACTCATACTTCAGCGAACGCCGAAGGATTTTGACAGAAATCTTTTGTGGTGGCATGCATTAAAACTCAAATAGTAAATAATAATAATAATAATAATAATAATAATAATAATAATAATAATAATAATAATAATAATAATAATAATAATAATGACAATAATAATAATAATAATAATAATAATAATAATAATAATAATAATAATAATAATAATAGTAGTTTAGTAATACTAAAAATCAAACAATGGAAACATAGAGACTGGAACTGACATCATGAGGACAACACCCGTAGAGAATGCTATCACGACTACTGTTTACCATAGCTATGACGCCACTCAACTACATACTTAGGAAATGCGATGACTGATACAAGTTTAAATGCACAGAACAACGGAGTAAACCATATCATGTATATGGATGATCTAAATCTGTTTGCAAAAAGCAAAAAAAAAAAAAAAAAAAATGCTGACAGACACAACTACAGGTCAGGAAATTGAAACGAGATTTGGAATGGAAGAGTGTGCACTATCATGGATACAAAGGGGAAAACTACATAAATCAGAGGATATGGAAAAACCAAACCAAGAGGTAATGAAGGCGCTTGGTAAACATTACACTGACAAATATTTTGGAATTGTAGAAGTAGGCAACATCGAATCTACTGAACTGAAAGAGAAGATTTGAAAAACAGTTCCTGATAATAAAAATTAAACTCGTAGAAACAAAAGTAAGAAATCATAAAATTAATAAACACTTGGTCAGTTTTTTTCTGGATGGTTTATTTTCTGGGTCAGAGAAGAACTGGAAATTATGATCAGAAGACGGAAAAAACTAATTATAATAATGTACAATGCATTACACTCGAAATATAATACTAAGCAGCTCTAGGAAAAAAGGGACAAAAGAGGAAAGAAGATTAATAACTGTACAAAACTGTTTGAAAGGCACAATAAAACCTTTAAAAAGTATATAAGCCATAACAAAGAATGAATGATCACTTCAGTGGGAGACATCATCAAGAAGGACAATACAGAAAATGTTGAAACCAGAAACAAAAAATAGAAGAAAAGAAAAATGGGTGTAGGCAGAAATTTATAAAATATTAATACGGATGACAGGAGACAGGAATCGCGAAAAACACCTGAATATGTCTTACAAAAGACAAATGAAACATAATTTCTACTGACAGCTGCATATAACATCGTAATTAGAACTAACTTAATAAAGTAAAATAAACAAAGCCAAGGAAAATATAAAATGCAAACTATGTAGACAAAGAGACCAAACAATGTGCCACATAATAAGTGAATGCCTACAAAATACCTCCCCCCAAAAGACACAATTGCGTGGGAAAAGCAGTCCATTAAAAATTCTTCAAACGATTACACTTCGAATATACAGACACATAGCATAAGCACAACCCGAAGACTCTACTGAAAAAGGAAACCCCACAAAATCATGGAAGTACAGACAGATAAAACTATCAAAGCAATCATATTAATCAACTGTAGATTTTGCCGGTTCAGCAGTCCCCAGGGTGAAGATATAAGAGACGAAAATCAAGGCAAATATGTGGAATTTGTCAACGAATTGAAATAAATATCGAGCATGAAGAAAATAAATACAATAACAATATTTGTAGACACATTAAATCAGACCCAAAGTACATGGGAAAGACGAGGAGAAATCAGGATGAATTCAAAATCTGAAACTATACAATCAAACTGTAATATTGAAAATCGCCGAAATCTTAAGAAAAATCCCCGAATGCGTAAACCAACCTATTTCCAACCGGTCATAAAAACTGCAACAGAAAAAAATAGATAACTAAAACTATAAAATTGTTAATTAGAAACATCTTAATCAAAAGAATAAGTGGTCGTGTCGGTACAGATTTGTGTAAAGCAAATAATTATGAGGGTCTAAAGAAGGTAGAAAGTTGAAAGATGAGTGAAGAATACTAGGATTCATAGAAGGCTAATTTTGACTCAAATTTCAATAAAGATTAATGATCGTTACCAGTAAGAAGCCAATAGCAAGCGATTATGTCAATAAAACAAATTTATTTGCAGAAGGTTATCAAAGGAGTTGGATATAACTGAAAATCTGGAGGTATTTGTTCACCCAGACTCGAGGGTACACCGCCAGTTCTTCTCAATTAGTAATCTCTCATGACAATTTGTGTGAGAAATAACGCGATTATTATTATTTATATTATTATTATTATTATTATTATTATTATTATTAGTAGTAGTAGTAGTAGTAGTAGTAGTAGTAGTAGTAGTAGTAGTAGCCACACATGCAATCATCAAAGAATTCAGTTTAGGAAAAATTGTGGTGTTCTCTGGAGTCTGAATGCCAATAAGTCTCTCTAGGTTTCCAGTTCTTTCAACCTCTTCCAATAAACTTTACAACAAAATTTGCGTTATCGCAGCAGCCGCTTACCACTGATATCACGTTGGCAGCAACCATTAGTCATCACTTGAATTTAGGTAGCAATTAGCCTACCTAAGGCCCCAGTCCTCTTTCCACTCAAGTAGTGGACGTCTGGTTAGTGCTTTCTCTTTTCGTGTCTGTCCGTCCCCCTGATCCCTCTTACATATTTCGTGTGGTGTCAGTTTATGATCGCATAGACACTTATAGCATTTCAGTTTGCATGATTCATGTGATATTTCTTTGTGTTTTATCTCTGTATGTCCAATTTGTGTCTGTAATTTATGTGTATTAGTCTCCGCATTCAATGGTTCTCCTTAATATATCTGCAGCTTTCATTATTGCTATCCTTTGTATCTTCTCAGTGATCCCTCTGATTCAAATTTCTACCATTATTTCTTCAAAGTTTTGCACAAAGTTTATTATTGGTGTTATAATTATCTTCATGTATAACATTTTGATTGCAGAAATTTCCCTCTAAACCAAAATACCTTAGGTAAGCAGCAACAGATATCACAAAGAAATGTATTATGTCTTTTTTTTACACAGTGATCACCACTTATCAAGGCCCGGAAGCCACTCAGGGATAAGGGTTATTGCAAGTACATTACGTTAGTGTGGAGATTTGATGAAGTGTTTACTTAAGGGAGCGGTTCATTAGGAATTTGTTAACATTGGACTTGAAGACATCCAAGTTGTAGTCCGGTGGGAAGCAGGCAGACGGAACAGAGTTCTACGGGCGTGCAGTTCTAAGAAAGAAGCTTTGTTCATGGAATCCACGTTTTGATTTAGGCACAGATAAAGAGTGGGGGAAATTTTTCACAGTGGATTCGGCTAGACGGGTGTTTTTCGTGAAAGATTGTCGAGGGGGGCCAGAGATTGGAGTTCAGACGAGCACCTTCCATGGAAATAACGATAAAACAAGGATAGGCTCCAAACGTCTCTTCTGTGGGAGAAAGGTTGCAGGGTAGAGAAAAGGGCATCCCCCCACTAAGCCATGAAGTCTATTTTTACTCTGTCAAGGCAGGATAGGCTGTTTTTAGCAGCTCCTGCCCAGATATGTCTACATTATTAGCCACTCTCTTATGTAACTTTAGAACGACATTTTAGACATAATAAGTCGTTATAACAAAATCTTACATTTTATCTAAGGAGCACCCACATCACAATCTCCCCATCTATAGAGGAAGTAGTTTTCCCTTTAAATCTAAAGTCCCTATACCGAGTCAACACCGAGAATTAATATACACATGATACATATGCCACTCTGCCTAGCTTCGTAACTGGCTCATAAACTCATACACTAACCATTACGTTTCCTTCTCCCGTAACAGAGATAATTTCTCCCTTTACAGTTCCGGCAATACTCACAGGCTGCAAGTTGACACATCGCTTAATCAGGATTACACATCTTCTAAAATAAACGAACAGGCTTGACTTTCACAAACATGGCTGCTTTCGCCACACTCTACGCGGAGAGAGAAAGAGATAGACAAGACGAGAAAGAAAGATATGTTACATAGGGTACATATTGGGAGACATATTGGGGACTCATGTATAACTGAGGGAGAGAAGGCATTTATATATATATATATATATATATATATATATATATATATATATATATATATATTACATCATGACGTGACTGTGACAATTCTTGGGGGTTTCATATTAATACAGACTGCATGATATTATGCAATAGTTCTTACACATATATATAGGAGGATATACATAATGCTTGGAAGGGGAGATTTATACAAAGTTAATTAAGACGATGATAAAACACATTTACCTTTTCTGTTGTAAAGAATGACGACACATGGCAACAGATAATAACATAAATGGTGATTTCCTTATTCATTTGATCAGCCGGTCTATAACGTAAGGAATTCACACTTGGATCTACATGTTCTAATGTTCTACACTTCGCTTCTAAGGGGCTCTCCTCTCCAATTGACTCAAACTCATACATTCTAACCCATAAACTCCTGACTGACAACTGACTTCTAACTCCGAACCCTCAGATTCCTATATTGAGAAATCTTTGTTTATGATGTCAGAAGTGTGTCTACAAGCGTGTCTAATTTTCACGTGGCTTTACATGTTTGTCCAAACACACTTTTGGCAAACAAAAGAATCCTCAATTCTAATATCTAACCTTTTTAAAAACAATAGGTTTTAAATTTGCATTGTCCATTCTTTTAACTGACATATTTAATATTCATATTTCTAAATGGACACTCGACTCTTTTTCCGACATAAAGAATACTTAACTATTTCTGATAAAATAAACTATGGACTTAATTTCTAACATTCCATCTTACCTCCTGGCATATTTCTTTTTGAGTGTAGGATAGCACCTCCTATGATCCATATCAGCTGCTCCATCCAGCCACCCTTATGCCGTAACCCAGGGCCCATTTTACCTCTTCAACAATTATTTTTTCTTACACGGTGGTCACCACTTATCAAGGCCCGGAAGCCACTCAGGGATAAGGGTTATTGTAAGTACAGTACGTTAGTGTAGAGATTTAATGAAGTGTTTACTTAAAGGGGCGGTTCAGTCGTCCAAATGTGTTCTGCTCCTTTCTTCCGCATGGTTGTTCTACTAATTAGAGCTTTGTCTCATTTTATTACTATTCTATTTCTTTTGTGACTAAAGCCGTTTCACAAGTAAGTCGGATTCTACCTTTTTAGGCGACTACGTGTGAAAAGAAAGAAAAGGCTTGAAGTTTTGTTCCAAGTTCTGCAGAAGGGCAGGTCTTGTAGAATCAGCAGAAAAGAAAGTCCTGTAAAGTCAGCAGACGAGCAAGTCCCAAAAAATCACACACATACTAAAGTACTCTTAAAGCTCCAGCAGTTCACCGATACGATCACACTGACGTCGATCCTAGAAAAGACACCTCCATGTTCCAAACACACTCCCTTTATCCTTCCGGCGTTCGTCCTCGGCCAATCAGCAGCCAAAGAACGGTCACGTGGGGCCCAGTGATGATCGCACAATCTACAAGATGAGGACGGCACCATTTTGGAATTTCTTTCATGTTTCGGCCATGCACGTACGCACACCGTAGGAGCGTTCCAAGGTAAGGCATGATGCGCAGACACGTGGGGGCTTCCTCCCTTCATTTTCTTCGACTCTACAGTGACATACATCAAAGCTCATTTACTTAAATCTTTGTGGTTGGCTTCTAATTATCAAGATATACCTTTTCATCACACTGATTCACTCGGATTTCCTTGCTTGGACTCTTCGAACTCGACAAAAAAAAAACATCTAAATAAATAAACCGCATCCAATGCGCCAAAATTTCCACTTGTGCACTGAATTCTTACTATGGCCCAGATTTCTTTAGATTTCCCTTTTTGTTTCATCAGAGCGTCCAAGATCTCAAACAGAGCTATCCCATATGCATGCATCTATAAAAAAGTATAATGTTATATTTTTTCTTCCTACATAATTACGGACCATTTTACTCTTTCTTCCTTCCTATTGCTATATGTGATTTGCCCGTGGTACTTACTCTCATAGTCCTTTGGTACTGTAAGGAATTCTCGTATCCTTTCCACGCCTGTCTTTTCAATTTATTGTGCCGAATCTTATAATTCTGCTCGAAGCCGTTATGTGCAGCATGCTTTAAAATCCCACAATATCGCATGTTCCCATCCATATTTTCCTAACAGGGGCATATCTAATGCTGTCCGCTGGCAAGTTACTCTTCTTGCGAAAACTGTTATTGGCAAAAAATCTCACTTTTGGCTTATCACATCCGAAAAACTCTCAAAATACCCGTTTACGTAATTTTCTCTTATCCCTTCTCTAAAATTCTAACTAATTTCTAGGCCAACTATTTTTCCTAATCATCCTTTTATTTTTATTTTATTACTCTTCGCATTTTCATTTTAATTTATCTACTTAATTATTGCTTGAATTCCTGATTACAAATACAATACATTATACATACATGTCAAAACAAGTTTTACAATATTTGTTCAAACATCATGTAACATCATATCTTCTTCAAAACAAAATACATCAGTACATTTATTTACTTATGCATAACACATTTAACTATGATTAAAAAAACGTTCCAGCTACAACTTTTTCTCAAAAAAAAATTAATTTCTGTAATCTACAACAAAATAACAGCAAAGTTTGTTAGTAAAAGATTGTCCATGTTAAAAAAAGACACCTCGAAAGTTGAAAACTTTAACTATGAACACACAATTCTTTTTCAATAAATACGCATTCACACATACTGTTTTAAAAGAACATGCGACTTTGTGAAAAATCTTTTGATTGACTGCTCCAACCCCAAACAATTTCAACCTTGACACATTGATACACATTTCAAAGCAATAATGAATGACCCCAATCTATTTACTCGTATGTATATACAAATGCATTCTTCTTTTTTCCACATTATCTATGTGTGTGTGCGTGTGTAATTTCATTTATCAGTGAATACGCAAAAGTACTCTGGTGAACTTTTTTTTTCGTTTCTACGACTGTTCTTTTTCCTTTAGACATTGTGTGTATGTGTGCATTAAATGGTTTATCATTGTTCGTACCTTTCTAAATAGATATTCGTGAGTGTTTGTTTTGTTTTATTTATTCTACTATTGCTGTTTTGTTTTGCAACATATAGTCTCTTTTTTTTTTACAATACATTTTTTCCTGTGTGAGGGTTTGTTTCCTTTTCTTCCCTTTTTTTCTAAATTATTGTGTCTCCCTATTAATTTCGTCTAGCAGTTTGTTTTTTTCTTCTTTTTTGTCTTACTTACCTAAGAAAGGACATCCCTTCATGTAACAGATAGAGGGATATATATGCATATACAGAGAGGGAAATAGAGAGGGGGAGAGTGTAGACTAATTATTATTATTGTAACCGTGCTAAACTTCACGCCTCCCGATAGGTAAACATCTAATGACGAAATTGGAGTTTTAACTAAACAGCGAGCGAGAGACTATGGAAGCAAATATACACGGAAATATAGAGAGAGCGAGAGAGAGAGAGGGGGGATAGGGAGAGAGAGAGGAGCATGGTTATCATCGTAGCCGTGCTTGACTTCATGCCTCCTAATGCATTTTAAAGGCGTTATTTCTCCTAGTGACTAAAAATAGTTCTAACACTGACAGTTATAATAATAATGATGATAATGATATCAATAATATAAATAAAGAGAAAATTATAATAATAATAATAAGATGATGATGACGAAGAAGAAGAAAATTCTAATAATAATAAGATGATGATGATGACGAAGAAGAAGAAAATTCTAATAATAATAAGATGATGATGATGATGATGACGAAGAAGAAGAACATTCTAATAATAATCAGATGATGATGATGATGACGAAGAAGAAGAACATTCTAATAATAATCAGATGATGGTGATGACGAAGAAGAAGAAAATTCTAATAATAATCAGATGATGATGATGACGAAGAAGAAGAAAAATATAATAATAAGATGATGATGATGACGAAGAAGAAGAAGAAAAATATAATAATAATAATAAGATGATGATGACGAAGAAGAAGAAGATTATAATAATAAGATGATGATGATGATGACGAAGAAGAAGAAGAAAATATAATAATAATAAGATGATGATAATGACGAAGAAGAAGAAAAATATAATAATAATAAGATGATGATGATGATGACGACGAAAAAGAAGACGAAGAAAAAGAAGAAGAAGAAGAAGAACAACAACAACAACAAAAACAAAATGGCAAATTAAACATGAAAATCTGTAATGGGAATTACTTAGATTTTAGGAATGTGAAGAAGGTGAGGTTATCCTCATTGTAATTGGCACGCAAGGGATCTTAACATGAACATTTTTTCTAATTTTGTTAAAAGGCTTGCTTGTTATGAACATCGAAAGAATTAAGATACAGCTTGAATGTCTAAAGTCGAAGGAATTGACCTGATGTTCAAGGAAAATATCCAACTAAAATCACCCAAAAGTTAAAACTACTATAAAATAATAACGATAATTTATAAAATGATATAATTTAATAAGACGTAGAAGAAAAAGAAGATAAAGAAGACGGAGGAGGAAGATGGAAGGGAGTGTATTACTTTTTTGATATTTCTATGTATCAAGTACAACATGTCGCTGAGATTTAATAAGCAATAAACGATAAACCGTTACGTAGTTAGCGGCCATTATTATTATTTATTTATTTATTTATTTTTTGCCAGCTTGCAATATTTGAATCAACATTTCGTTCCTTTCCAGCTAATCACATAAAAACTAAACAATTTATGAAATCAAAGTAAGATATCAAAATCGGCTGAAAAATTAATGAGTTAACGAAACACATATAAATTTCTGACAACTAACACAAACAAGAATATGAGGGTGTCAGGTGTAGTTTTAATTGCGAAAACATTGACACGGAAGACTTTCAACAGCGTAATGGATCTTTATTTTTTTTTTTATTTATGGTGCCTTTTCAGACTTCTTAAATTAATGATTCAATTTCATAATCTTACAGATTGATAAATATAAAAATGACTGAACCCGTTCTAGTTTAATTTTCATTGAAAAGTCACTAACTGTGATATATATCAAAGCAACTTGAATGCCTTTTGGAAAGAAATTAAAGTGCCAATACAGAGAAACTGAATGACTACTGAAGACAACTTGAATGCCTACTGAGGATAAATTAAAGATCTACTGTAAAGAAATTAATTGCGTACCTGAGTAAATTTGCTCACATCCACAATGTATTCACCTTATTTTTTCCAGAACATAAACCACGCCCTAATATATCATAAAAAAGACAAATGTATCTTTGAGTCCCGTTTCAATATTGATTCTTTTTTGGTCTGATGACGTGTTATACTTGAATTGGGATTACACTGAAACATGTATGCACATATGATCCTAATAATGTTTGTATAATTAAAAGCGCCACACACACACACACACACACACACACACACACACACACACATATGTATAGGATGGGCCAAAATAAGGGTCCTATCTTTAAATATAATCATATATATATATAGGACACTTATTTTGGCCCACCCTGTATATATATATATATATACATATCTAAATATATATATGCATATATATATATATATATATATTTATGTGTATATATATATACACACACACGCATATATATATATATATATATATATATATATATATATATATATATATATATAAGGTACGCGACACTGTCAAGGATTTAATGAAGATCAACGAACCCCATACTTCCATTACTTTATTGCCATCGAAATCGCT
Organism: Euprymna scolopes; assembly: GCF_053919585.1. Classification (NCBI taxonomy): domain Eukaryota; kingdom Metazoa; phylum Mollusca; class Cephalopoda; order Sepiida; family Sepiolidae; genus Euprymna; species Euprymna scolopes. Next base: position 171,697,762 of record NC_136483.1, read on the forward strand.
GAAATCTATATTTCAATCAAATCGATTTATTACAATGAGGATCTGCTCGATGCATCTGAAGAAACTTCACATGCCGCTGCAGTTACTTAGTTCGTAATACGTTGTAGTATACATTGCACTGTAGAGAACTATTGCTGATTTTCTAAATTGTTTTTATAATGGATTTAATCATTGTTTAACATATCAAAGTCAAGTATCATAGCGTATTGTGCTTCAAAAGATGCATTTACTTTGAACGTGCCCATGTATAATCAAATGACATATTTTTGTTTTCATACGCCGGACCCTTCTGCTTGTGCGTTGAGAACACTACTCAAATACACTTGTGATATTAGGCTGTATAAAAGTGCAAACGTTTGATAAAATTGTATGGTTTCTTTCCTTAATCGGATTATTCGATTATCGATTATCTCTACTTATTTGTAGCATTTCGATAGAAAACGTGTCTAAGAACACCATCTGGAACATAAACTACATTTGTATAAAATTTCCAAACGTATATGCAGAACCGTTTCTAAATAAATCGGAATAAAGCTCATACACATAGGCAGGCACCCAGACTCACACATAATGTATCTTATATATATATATATATATATATATATATATATATATATATATATATATTAGAGGATAGTAAAAAAACTTTGTTGAAATTTAAAGACTTACATTTTTTATTTTTTGTAACTTTTGTATATTTCATCTTTTTACAAAGATTTACATTTTTTTCTTTAACTATATACTTTACTATATATGCTCTGCACCTATAAAATATATACATTGATCTTTCCTAGAAATCAACGGTGATTCAGTTTTTATCATAACAGTCTCAACCCGTTAAACGAAAACGGTACACATTGAAATTGGTTGGTTGGTTGGTTGGTTTTGTTTTACGGCATATCAACCCTTTTTCGATCATTTAATGCCGAATCCAGTGATTGTGAAGAAAAGGGTTTTAATAGAATATGTATCTATTTTTTTCCAGTCAGTTTCTATTTAACCCATAGTTGGGACCCTAACAGGCACTACCACACCGGGTCAGAGTGGACCTGGGAGCAATAGCAATTAAGGGGTGACTCCACACTCCTCAAAGCCCGCAAGCTGGGGCCTCACCATCGGATATAGTTTAAGGTCATATCCAGGACCACATTGAAATTGACAATATTTCAAAATTAAACATTTATAATATATATATATATATATATATATATATATATATATATATATATATATATATATATATATAGAGAGAGAGAGAGAGAGAGAGAGAGAGAGAGAGATTAATCATTTACTTGAAACCTACTCGGTTTATACATGCCACCCGGATTGGATATAAAAATCATTTTCATAAATAAAGTTCTTTTTTATGATGAAAAATCTTTCTTATATAAATTTTGTAAATTTTGAAAAACTTCAAGCTCAATGAATGCTTTTTTATTGAGTTCCAGAGCATATATAGTGTAGTATAATTATTCTCCAAAGTCATAATATAAAGTTTTTACAGTGGTTATTTATTAATTTTCAAAAGGTTTAATTACAATATTGATTCGTATTGTGACTAATATGTCTACAATATTATGTTATTGATGCATATTTAGTCACGTACTCTTATAAAAACACCATTTGGGACAGCTTACATGGTTCATGTAACCGACTCATCTTGCCATCCTTTCTCAATTTCGGAGATACTTGTCCAAAATGGTGTTTTTATAAGTTCTCTAAGTAAACATCTAACGTGTACGTGACTAAATATGCAGAAATAACATAATTTTTCATACATGGTAGTCGCAATACGAAACAATATTTTTTGAAAAGTAAAATATAACCAGCTGAGAAAACTTGATATTTAGAACTTGGAGAATTATTTCATTATCGCCGGGATAGAGATTCAAGCCCGGACACGAAGCCATCTCTGACTCCATTACATAAGAATATATCCCTCGGCCAGCGTAAACTGCGGCGGGAATTTGGTAGAACTTATTATTTATGAAGTGTAAATGTCGTTTAAGTATGTTTAGAGTGATCAAATGATTTTAATATCACGCACGTGTGGTAAGTGACCGACTTTTTACATTTCACCATACAGTAGTCAATGATAAGAACCCAGTTCCTAAAAGGGGAGATTGTATGTTGCAAATCTCTCAAGTAAAATCTATAGATGGTGTGCTATACATTTGTATTATCTGTGTCTTTGTACCAATAATCTTTAAAAGAAAATATAATTTTTAATCGCTGTTTATAGTGTGTGTTTTCTCGTCCCTCTTGTTGCGGATACAATAAATTAGCTAATCAACGGAGTAATTGCATTTCGAAATTAAACCGGCTTATTTATAATGATGAGACGACCTTCCCACACTTTATTGCACATTCCCGTTGACACCTGCGGCATAAAATTATTCATCCGATGTGCATTTCAAGTCAAGGTTATTTGCATAATTGTAATAAAACAGCCTCTTCTCGCTATCCATTTGGCTCCGGTATCACGCTTTCTCAGATTCATGTCGTCAAACAAAAATAGGTTGAGAACGAATGACAAAATATTTTTTTTTTAAAATGGGAACATAGAAAGAACTCGAAAGATAAGTTCCGCTACGTCTAATAATCAATCGACTTGCGTGGATAAAATTTAAAAAATAACATTATAATATTGTTTATAGTTCGCTTAATTCTATGGCGGGTAATTTTTAAGTTAATGCGTAATGTGAAGATCCGCCCGACGTTCATTCCCTTATTTTAATCCGCATGGTTTTAGAGGTGAAGACAGAAGCAAAAGTTTGGCTTTGTGTGAATATTCGAATCGCATGATCTTCATACTGATGATTTCCAGAAAATGGTGAAGCACATGTATATAAAAGAAAATATTTTTTTAAATATGTATCATAATATATCATAATATTATATATACAAGAATAAAAAAGCATTGGAAATGCAAAAGGATATAGGGATGGTATGCCAAAAAGTATACAAACAAGATAGCTATGAATGGCTAGGCACATGGAAATAGAATTGGATCCAAAGTATAGCCCTATAGCTTTTTACAACCGTAATGATGGCACGGAATGAAGATTGGAGAAAAGCTATAGGGCTATACTTTGGATGCAATTCTATTTCCATGTGCCTAGCCATTCATAGCTATCTTGTTTGTATACTTTTTGGCATACCATCCCTATATCCTTTTGCATTTCCAATGCTTTTTTATTCTTGTTAATTAGTATTTTTACTTACAGTCTTATTTTTAAACTTACATTCATGAAAGTATTGTCTTTTTTAGGAGGCGGCAATGAGCCGCCTCCATTAGTAGCAGGTCGCTTCCTGCTGGGTTTTAGGTCTTTGGGTTTTGGGCCTTAGGAGTTGCCTCTTGGTCATCCATCGGTTCTATATTACATAGAGAGTGCTACCGCCTCTCTGATAAAACAGTTAGAGTATTATAAAGTTCTAAAATGTTCATACCTTCACTATTAAATTTTTCTTGGTTCATTCTTTGGCGTTTTGGCAAAGATTTGGCAGTTTTTGATATTTATATTTATAATAGTTTGTGCATGAGGCAGCTTTTTTCCCCTTGGGATCCCTGTTATACCGTGCTTTTGAGTCAGCACGTGAGGCAGCCTTCTTTTTTTCAGGTTCTTTGTTATAAAGAGCACGTGAGGCATCTTTTTTCCCCTCGGAATCCCTGTTATACCGTGCTTTTGAGTCAGCACGTGAGGCAGCCTTCTTTTTTCTGGTTCTTTGTTATAAAGAAAACGTGAGGCAGCCTTCTTTTTTTCTGGTTCTTTGTTATAAAGAGCACATGAGGCAGCTTTTTTCTCCTCAGAATCCCTGTTATACCGTGCTTTTGAGTCAGCACGTGAGGCAGCCTTCTTTTTTCTGGTTATTTGTTATAAAGAGCACGTGAGGCAGTTTTTTCCGCTCGGGATCCCTGTTATACCGTGCTTTTGAGTCAGCACGTGAGGCAGCCTTCTTTGCCTCAGGATTTGCATGATACTTAATTTTTATTATTTCAGCATTTTTCTGGTAGTATTCTTTTTGCTCAGATAATACCTTGACTTTGTTTTTTTCATAGTCTATATTTCTCTGAGCTTTTTTACTACGTACTGACTTTGTCATTTTTTATTAAATGTAAACATAACACTTATGTGTATCTTACTATAATATCACTTATCTTATAGCAAGACAACTCTCGTAGAATTGAGATACACTCCCGTCACCAATAGTTAAAGTGTGGAACGGTATATACACCAATAGTGTTGTTGTTATCTTTATATGAAGTCCTAATCAGTGACAGTGTGAGGTTACTTGGTTAATTTATTGTAGTTTATTTTAGAAAACGTACTTGTTTTTATTAGTAGATTGTGTATAGTAGCCACAATATCTAGTTATTTTTGTGGCTAGGGCTTGTATTTTGATTCTTTTTTGTCAGCTTCCAGTGAGTTCTTAGAAGATGACTTTCTTGCAGTTTCTTTTGCGGTTAATTTAACTTATTTCCTTTGGCGTTTGGTGAGTTCTTAGAAGAACTGGTCTGATCTACTTTTCTTAGCGAGCGAAGAGATTCAGCTGCATTTTACAATGGTTGCTATAGTGTATTTTTGCGCATGCGTGAGAATTTCAAGTTTCCTCCTTATTTTTCAATAGTTTGACAGTAGTCATGTGTCTTTCTGCCAAGAGCGACAGACGTCAGTGTTAGCCGTGATCGTCTAGAGGTTAGGACTCCACGTTGTGGCCGTGCTAACCTAGGTTCGAATCCTGGTCACAGAATTGACATTTTGTACATATTTTACAGTCCAAAATCTGAAGAATTATTTGTTTTTATAACATTGTTTTTTGACGTCGTACTTGCTGATAGGTTACTCTTATAACAATTTTGATCAACTGAGATAAAGATTTCGTGGTTTCATTAACGCTGGTGGGGTACTGTTTAAAGGAAAAACCTTAACGTTCACCTCCAATATTCAGCGTCCAAGAAATATAGGCCACTGGCAAACTGGAACGTCTGTGAGCATCCGGTGTATTATTTGGAGCTGTCCCTTTTGAGAGAAGTTCCGTGTTCGAAGTGGTCTGTCTACATTGGGTATATAGTGTTTAAAACTTGTTATTACACGTAATCTTATTTAATTATGGAGTTAGCTAAAAAGCGATGGGTCACTGCACTTCTCCGTGTAAAGAGCAGTCGATTGATGCTTGAACTGTTGTCAGAGACCGTTCGTACACCGAGATACATCGTCTCAAAAGAAAGAAGAACGCAGAAGAAGAAAGAAGAAAGAAGAAAGAAGAACAATTGGCCATTTTTGTACCCTTTTTTTTTTTTTGCTCTCTTTTGACATTTTGACCGACGTTCTGACACTCGCTGGATTCGTAAGACGCTTCTCTGTAAGAATATGTGCTTTTTGAAGCTTATAAGCTGATTTTAGTTGAGATTTGGATAGTTTTGTTTTGTAGGCGTATATAGGCGTGTACGGGCCATCCCTATATAGAGAGTGCTACCGCCTCTCTGATATATGTGTTGTGTGTGTGCGCGCGCGCGTGTGTGTATTAGAGAGAGAGAGAGAGAGGGGGTGGGAGTCTACAGATTAATTGGATAGCGACGATTGTTTACTTTTAGACTGCCTGAATGTGCTGCTAGAAAGATAACTGGCCTCGTTCGCCAAAAATCACAAGAATTCGCCAACTTTCATTTTACAAAAGCCAACTAGCGACCTTTACACGTCGTCCAAACCTTCCTTACAATCTTATAACCTTCGCTATGAAACATGAAAGTATGGCTCAGCCTATTACAATACACGAACGTATACGTCGATGATAACAGGAAGGAGATGGTAATTTCCTTTGAACAAGTAAAGAAAGGAAATTGAAAATGGAACATTTTGATTTTCTTTTTTTTATCTTGCTAAATCAAACGCTGCGTGGGGTAGCTTACGAAACGCATTTCTAATGTTATATATTGGTAATCGTTTTACACGTGAATAAAGTCTTGTAATTGCTCGTATGTTTATATAATGATCCCTTGGCATCCCATGAGGTTTCCCACTGTGTCCATATAAATGATTGATCATCTATTAAAGAAAAACCTCAAGTGATTTTTGAGTTACACCAAATCTCGCGTATAAAATGCTGTTGCCCTTTCTGGTTTTCTCTTAAACTCATATTTTTTAAAGAGTTTTCATTAAAATATCATTCGTTATTGCTTAGTAGTTGTTAATACAGGTAGAATTCTGTCCAATCCACGGATTTCTACCGTTTCAGGCTTTACGTTCTTGCATAAACGGTTTTCACTTATTGTTTCAGCTCCCAATACCGGGTAATAACGACGATACTACTCAGTCATTTTTCGTAATCCAGAGTACACTTGCTAAAGTGCGGTCGATTCTCAAAACCACACCGTACTTTTTGTCTAATCCAGTTGCTCTAAAACTGTGCGCTCGGATGCACTGTTGTATCCCAGAGGTTTTGCAGGTGCGCTTAATAAAATTCCTGAAACATTTAACCGAATATGAGAAGTCATATATTTACCAAAATAACTATGTTATACTATTTCTTACAAAGATCAGTAGTTTCGTTAGCCTTTTGTAGCATCAAGTACTACTGTAACTATTTACAGCAATGTATATGCGCCCAGACTAAATAAAGTTTGAGAACTACTTGCAATGAAAGAAAATAATATATATATATACATATATATATATATATATATATATATATATAACTACTTCATTTATCACATAAATTTAATATACGAAAGTATAGATTTATGCGTAAACTTTAAGTATTTACTTCAAAAGTGCTCAATACGTAGGTAGAGCTAGTTAGTAATTTATGAAATATATATGGCGATTAAGCTACACTGAATATTCTGCGTTTCATCCAACTATAAGATTCGTCAGGCTTATGCGCCTTATATATATATATACTATCATTTCAGCCCAGCGTTGCCCGGGTGTTTGAATGTGTGTGTTGAGCAAAAAAAAAAAAACGTGGCAGTAGAAAGGCAGGCTCGAACCCGTACGGTGAAGGACGAAAAGAACGGGGGGAAACCCTGATGTCTTTGTCGTTACGACCACCACCAAACCGGAAGTGGCGTAGGTTTTAATTAAGGCTAGACAATAGAAAGGAAAGGATGACTTTCAAAAATCTCGGCGAAAAAAAGCAACCCCCCTAGAAAATCGCCCAGTTTAAGGTGAAGACATTAATGTTTTTAGGCAATTTTTCGATATTTCAAGTGTTTATACCCAAAATTGTCGGAGGAATTTGGTAGAGTTCTCAAAGGTCAAATCGTTGAACATTGACCCCTTAACAGCCAAATTTCTGGCTGAAGACGGACCACAAAGATTTTCCAAATCTCAGTACCCTGTATATAAAATTTCGAGTCTGTAGAATATAAATTGACAGAGTTGTTGCGTAGGGAAATGTACACAAACACACACACACAGATACGTTCACTTTTATAGATATACTAGCATTGGTAGTAGGAAGGCAGGTTACAACCCCTACCGCGAAGAAAGAAAAGAACGGGAAAAAACCTGATGTCTCTGCTGTTACGACCACCGCCAAATCTGAAGTGACTTATGTTTAAATTAAGGCTAGACAATCGAAAGGAGAGGATATCTTTCAAAAATTTTGGCAAAAAAAGTGACCCCCCTGTAGAAAGTGCCTAGTTTGAGTTAATATTTTTAGCCAATTTTTCGATATTTGTCGTATGAAAGGTAGACCTTTAAAACGATACTGATCTTGGTAGAATCCGTCGCCTCTGTCGAAAATTTCAGGCAGACATGCAAACATACATACATACATACATTTATGTATAGGTAAAAAAAAATTTTTCACGCAAACCGATGAAAAAGCTTGCCCTATCTCTGAATACCCTTTATGCAAAATGTCAAATGTTTCGACCAGAAATTGTCTGGGTAATTTGGTATAGACGGCAGGGGTCAATTTTTCGTAACTTTGACCTCTATTATGACCCCTTAACATTTATTGTTTTGGGCTCAAATCTAGTTATTAAGTTAGATTCATGTCCAAGGAACCTATATCTAAAATTTCAAGTGTTTGTACCCAAAATTGTTGAAGGAGTTTGGTAGAGTTTTCAAAAGTTAAATCGTTGAAATTTGACCCTTTAACAGCCAAACGTCTGGCCGAAAACCGATCACATAGATTTTCCCAAATGTCAGTATATCAAATTCGAGTCTGTAGACTAAAAATTGACAGGGTTAATGCGTAGGGAAATGTACACAGACAGACACACAGACAGACACACACATTCACTTTTATATATATATATGTATATATATATATATATATATATATATATATATATATATATATATATACATAGGAGGATTTAGATGGCGTTACTAAAAGAACATACAATTTAAACTTCTCTTCCGATTTTCGGATTTTGTGATTATGCCTAAAATCGTTTATTCTCTGTTAAAATTGATGAGTTTCCATTCTTCTGATAAGTAATGTCTGAATAAATGAAAAGAAATTAACATAATAATTACATGAATGATACTGCGCTACGAAACACGTGCGGTCAAGAATTACTTAAAGGAAGGTTTAAAGAAATAAACGATAAGAGCGACAACATCGTGCAATTTGGAATAACGACCTTTTGTCATTTATATGTATATATAGATGTATATCTATATCTATATCTATATATATATATATATATATATATTGTTTACAGAAAGTTTTTAGATAGAACGAGTCATTGATACCGTCGGTTTCAAACCAGATAATTAATAGAGATGAGTATTGGCTGAAGAGAGTTTGATGTGGGTATCTAAAACGGTCCTAATGATCGGGTTTGAAACCGTCGGTACCAATGACTCGTCTGATCTAAAAACTTTTTGTAAACAAAAAATATATATAAATACGTACTTATTTTCGGAGTTTCCTTATAATTGAGCACTCTGCTGGATTTTTTTCCCAGAAAAGCTAATTATGTATGTATATATATATATATATATATATATATATATATATAGAGAGAGAGAGAGAGAGAGAGAGAGAGAGAGAGAGAGATAGTTAATGTGTTTATGTGTAATTTCCCTACTTGAAACAGTGATTACATACGAATGAATAACATAAATTTCCTGCTTAGATAGATTATTACTGTAATACTAGAGATATAAAAAAAATGATCAATTCCGACTACATTTACCGAAATTGCCTATACGTAGGCCAAAAATCTCTTGAAATAACTTTTGAAATTATGTTTTTTTTAACGTGCTGATGCAGCCAAAATTGTGGAAGTTATGATTAGATAAACGATTATATACTTATATGTAGACACTTTCAGTCGAAACAATTATACCTAACGTCGTCACCAAGAAAATATAAACTTTTCAAAAATTAATGTATTAACGAGGTATCTTGAATTGTACCTATCTATATATAAACGTGAAAATCTCTGTGTATGTGTGTGTGTCTGCCCGTCTGTCTGTGTACATTTCCCTACACAATAACTCTGTCAATTTTCTGTCTACAGTCTATTATTTTTTTCTTTAATCATTAAAAATTAAAATCATTTCTTTATATTCACGATCCAAACTTTAATATAAATTTTCAGACTTCCATTTTTACATACCGTAAGTCGTTTACTTGAACCAAACAGTTTGGGTGATTCCTAGGTGTCAGAGTTGAACATAGAACGGAAGTTTACAAGCGATATGTGTATCTGTTTCTCATATTGCGCTCACACAAGGATTTTATTTTCTGATTATAAGACTTTTTAAAACTAATCATCGGTTACGGAATCATCGTACCAAACGACGAGCAAAAATTTGAGTGGCTGCTTGCCGCGCATGTGTATAATGATTAACAGATAACCGAAACTGGTATTATCAACACGCGCTGGGCTGCATGTTTCCGCGGTGCATACGAATGGCAGAAAGTCCAAGTGATAAATGTACGGCCGTTTGACAAGCAGGGGGGGCACAAGGAGTTTTAAATATCTTTCTTTTTAATCAGGTGTAGTTTTTGTTTGTAATAACATCAAATACATTAAAAGGACCAATTTCTCTATGATTCTCTCTCCTCTGATCTTGAGGACGTGGTACAGTGTGGAAAGAGGTGTCTGGTTACTTTTAATGCATTTTAAACCAAGCTTCTATCTTTACATCATCTACGCTCTGATGGCCATTTGGCATCAATTGAAATGAACGGCTCTCGTCTTGAGGAGGCTTCATGTTTTGACTAGCTCCTGGGCTGATCTTTACTCTTGATCTGAAATGGAACACGTATATCAAATCCATTGCCAAGGTCGCTGGAAAAATAGTGGCACCCTTCTACCGCTTCAGTAGATATCTCACTCTGGAAGCAATTATCTGCCTGTATAAAAGCCAGGTACGGCCAACGATGGAGTACTGTTGCCACATCTGAGTAGGAGCCTCTAGAAGAAGCTTATTCTACATCTCATTTCCACATAAGAGACGCTGTGAGCCTGTCTCTGCATTATCGTTATTTGCATGGCAAGTGCTGATCTGAACTTCACTATATGCCCCCCTTGCCAAACTTTTACGAAAAACACTCGTCTAGCCAAAACCACTATCAATAATTTCCCACACTCTTTATCTATGCCTAAACTTAAATGTAAATTCCATGTGCTACTTCCTTAGAACTGCACGACTGTGGAACTCTCTTCTGGTTGTCTGCTTTCCAGCTGACTACAATCTGATTGCCTTCAAGTTCAACGTAAACAAGTTCTTGATGAACCGTCGCCCTAAGTAATCCAATTTACAAAATTCCCACTACTTATGTTTACTAGTCAAATATCGAATTGACTAATGTATACCCATTCACCTTTATCCTTGAGTAGCCTCAACGCCTTTATAATTGGTGATTCTTGTGTAATAAAAGTGGCTCTTTAAACCATTGTTTCACTTTTTAGCATGTAAACTTCATCATTGACTTTATCTTGCAACCAGTTAACTTCACACGCTTAACTAATTGCTATTATTTTTCACACTTTTCTTTATAAGCTTGGTGTATACAGTTAAAAAACTGCTGTATTCCAATGAATTTTCCAAACGTATATGCTTGGGACTACAACATCACACGGCATATAAATATTTATGGGCAATGAGAGCCCACATTCTAAACAATAAAAAGTGATTATTTTATACGCAGCACTACAAACACGATACAATTGACATATCACGAATCTTTTAAACATAATGAGAGATAACGCTTTCAATATTTTGTTGTATTTCACTTTCTGATAATGAACTTGAATATATGTTGCTTATTGTTGTGGAGACGCTCACTAATTACCATACGTGGGTGAAATGATATAGATAAAGGTATCAAGTCAGCAAGACCGGGGAGCTGTGTTCGAACGCCGGATAGGCAAGACGCATATGCCGGTTGCTCCATGAAAGACTTTAACACGCCCTCTGCCGGATAATCTTCCAACTGCAGTACAACTGCACCTTTGTAAATATGTATTATATTTTCGCCTTAATATATTTGTTTTCCCTTTACTTTCTGTGTTCGTGTTGTTATTGATATAGACTCAACACTTATCAATACACGTATGCACAGTTATGCAATGTAATCCACATACATTTTGTTTACTCTTCCACTGCATTATATCTTAACTGAAATGTCCTCTCACATGTAAATTAATGTAGCAATTTATATCAAACAGTGTATTTTTTAATGTGAACAATAATTCTGTGGGCGCACACACCCAATAATCAAACATAGTAAGGATTCTACGCGGGTCGATCAACGTTTCAACATTTTATAATGTCTCGTCGGGACTCCGATTGGATCTCTAATGAATTATTACAAAATCAGAAAATGTACTTAATTATTATTCATCATATTTTTAAAAATATTTTATGAAGTACGCCTTACACGTGTTTTGTTGAATAGCGGGAGTCTACAAAAGAACTCATCAGATAAAGAATATATTCCTCAGAAAATAGTCAGAAATATTATATATATTTTATTATATGCATATATAAAGATTTATATATAGATTTATGTATAAGTATATAGATTTATATATATATATATATATATATATATATATGCTTCAAGATGTGCAAATTTGTGGCGGCACTTCAGAGTCATGTAAGATATATATATATATATATATATATATATATATATATATATTGGTGTGTTTGTATGATGATTGCAACATCTGTTTAGATGATCGTCGTCATACTGAGTGCTCCTCATCTTGTCGTCCACGCCATCTTACATGACTCTGAAGTGCCGCCGCAGATTTGCACATCTTGAAGCATATTTACACTAAATTAACTTCCTCTGGAGGCTATAGGTTCCTTATGAAAAATCAAATATCTTCTTAAACAAGCAATAGACTTGCAAACTTGCTGCATATTAAACAGGTCGTTTGGTTCGAACTAATAGGTCCGAAGTTGATCTGGGCAGTTTTGTGTGACGTAAGTTCTTGACGTAGCCAGCTTTTGACAGAAGCACTGTTTCGCAAGTGTCATATTTCCAGCTCCCGTGTGTCATTGTTAAGACCATAAATTAAACTTTTGCAAAGCTCACACTTTAGATTGATGTGGGGCTGCTTTCTTTTCTGTAGAGCATCACAACATTCACGGTCAAGCTTTCGCCACTTCGGCATTGGCAGAGTACGTTTTTCCTACGTGCCGATGTTTATTTGCTAGACTCTCAAATTGTTATTCGACATTCCCTGAACGTCTTTCTAAGCTTGTATTGAAGGCATTGTCTACTTTCCAGCTCGCCATAAAAATTGTTTCGGCAGCACAACAGTCTATCATTCGAAGCACGTGGCCCATCTACCGCGTGTGAGATCTAATTACAAGGCTCTCAACACTAGAAAAACATGCTCTCACAAGGATATCAGTGTTGGCTACTTATGCTTGCCACTTGATGTTTAAGATACGTCTCAAGCTATTTTGGTTAAATCGTCCAAGCCATTTAATATGCCTTTGACGCAATGCTCATGTCTCCGATAAATAAAACAGTGTAATAGCATATAGGCCTTGTAAACGCAGACCACACTCTGTTCTCTTACTTCCCAAAAGCTTCAGCGGCTTTCTGAATTCGTCTGTAGATTTTAGTCGCAACAGAATCGTTCCTTGACAAAGAATTACCAAGGTAGACAAATGAATCGACTACTTCTAGCCTAGCACCACATACCATGATGTTCAGCTCCGAGTATTACTGGTCTCGTGTAAGAGTTTTAGACAGTGTGATTTTCAGACCAAAGGCAGTGCAGGAGTAAGTAAAAGCGATCCATTATATCAGCCTCAGTATGCGACAATAAAACAGCATCATCTTGTACTAAATCATGATGCAGCTTGGTTCTGGCATTAAACCTGCTAAGATTAAAAATGCAATCTGTGGTTCGAAATTATAAGATGGCACCGTTATAACCATCCTGAAACGCATGAGCAATAGAGCAGCAAATATAGTAAAAAAAGCAAAGTAGGGACAGGAATATAATTTTCTTTGACACCATTGTCAACTGAAATTTCATCAGACAATTTTCCGTTAAAAAAGACTCGAACTTTCATGTCCTTGTGCAGTTCCTTGAATATTCTAGCACTCCACTTTCTCTAAGATAAACCAAATAGCATCCCTATTGACAGTGTCAAAGGTTTTCTTCAGATCCTCAAACTCTTGATACATTTGCAACTGCTGCTCAATGACTTTCTCCTGGACTTTTCGTGCCGAAAAATTATATCCATAAACACTCTGCCAGGCCAAAAGACATTTTGTGACTTTGAAATAGCATTAGGAAGCACGCCCTCCAGTAGCCTGTTTTATAGAATTCGTGCGAGAAATGTCCCAGCAACTTCCAGCAGCGTGATCTCAGAGTAGTTGTCACAAACATTCTTCTGTCCCTTTCATTTAAACAGGGTAACCAAGACACAATCGATCCAAGCCTGTTGAACAGAAGCACCTGCCTAGATCTCCTCGTCGCAACCTAGCATATCATTAGCAATATTCACACCTCCAATCTTAAGAAGTTACACCTTATCAGGTGCTTTTACACCGCTGACTGGTGCGATAGTCAACTGTACCTTATCCAGACTAGGCAACCGATCGATTCTGATGACGACATCGCATTGTGGTTAGCTCTCAATTACATCACTGCTGAGAGATTATGAAACACATCAGAAAAGTACTCATGCCATCTTTTCAAAATATTTTCCGGGTCCTTAACGAGAACAAAACCATTTTTGGACATCAAGGAAGATATTGATGAGTTAAAAGTATCAAATACTTGGCGCAGGAGTCCATGGAATTTCTTCGACTGTTTTGTATCAAACGCCTTTTGAACTTTTATATTCATCCACAATTAGTTTTTCAGGTTTCTTGGCTCACGTTGCAATGTGGCTTTGACCTCTTTGTATTGTCTCAAATTTGTTGTATGATCAGAATGATTTTCATGAAGTAAAGATTCATACATAGCCTGTTTATTCATCATCAATAAATGAATTTCAATATTGTTGTCGTCGAACCAGTCCTTGTTCTTATTTCTCTTAAAGTCAAGAACTTCCGCACCAAGAGACTAAACCTGAATCTTAAAATTCTCTCATGTGCTATCTAATGCCAGATAATCAAGCTTCCCATCATACTCTTTTGAACTTCAGGCAACTTTAACTTGGAGGAATTAGTACAGCTTTGTACCTTAACGGCACTATGACGAACTTTCTTACGGGTTCGTAGATTAAACTTTCTTCTCACCAACTTGTGATCGGTGTCACATTCAGCATTGAACATGACACTTACAGTATATTAATCTCGGAGTTCGCGTTTTCGAGTAATTATGAAGTCAATGAGGTGACCATGTCTTGAATGTAGATGGGTCCAAGAGCTTCGTCCTTCAGTTTACGGGGAAAAATTGTTACAGATAGCAAGATTTCATTTGGAAAAGAACTCTAGAGGCTTAAAGCCATAGATATTCATGGTACCGATACCATAGTGCTCGAGAACTTCAGGTCTCAAAGTCTTTCCTTACACGAGAATATATATATATATATATATATATATATATATATATATATATGTGTGTGTGTGTGTGTGTGTGTGTGTGTGTGTTTGTGTGTGTGTGTCTCTCTGTGTGTGAAATGGCATTCAAAATAAAAACGTTAATTTAACACGGTGGCAAAAGTACCAAAGTGCCAAACTTAGTGGCAATCTAACGCCGTGCTAAATTATCAGATGAAAAAAACGAACGTATCAGCAGATTTGTACTCGCGCACGATACAAAGATCAACTTCTCTTCTATCGACACTGTAACCAACCATATTTGCGGGTTGGTATGCTGTCTACGATTTTCAGTTAAATTTGGGGGATAGTTTGTCTACCACCCCAACTAAAAAGGAGGTGCTCTGCTCCGATATACGTTCTTTTTATGGGGATGTAAGGAGTGTCTATTCCGAGGGGAGGTTGGTGGCGTCTATTCCGAAAGCTGTTCTTAACATGGGGAGTTTCTATCAATCGAAACAGTCCATATACAGTGAGAGTCCTTAATTTAATTAATTAAATAGCATTTATGCTTTATTTTCTTATTCTAATGGACCATTATTCATAATTGTATTATTCCATACGGATTTACACATTCACATTTAGTTTTTTTTCCAGATTCAAACAGCACCTGCAGGTTATCAACAACTGTAGTTTACCTTTTGGCAAGGGAGGAGAAGAGGATTCGACCGCGCAACGCCGGTTAGCGGGCACTGCTAGTTTTAAATAATTATTTGTGTTCTGTTCTCATTTCTAGTATAATCCGCATTCCTATTTCGTTCATTCTCAGGTTCAATTTTAAATGATGCAACATGGTTTTTGTATCTGTCCTTAAGAAACAATCCGTTCTCCTAGGCATATCCTCTTACTATTATCCACTTTAACTTCACATGTGTACATTATGCGATTCAGTGGACATTCGTTAGGTATTCTACAGTTACATTTTCTCATCCAAATTATGTTCACCTGATTCAATCCTATTATTATGCACTCTTTTGTTTATTTTACCATAATTAGAACCTATTATATCATTGCCTAGATTAGCCGCGGTTGAGAATGAAATTTTAACTGTATTTTTATTAAGGATTTTACTTAAACTTACTGGGAGGGGGAAGTTCTAATAAATTGTTTTGTAAAATTCTTTAGGGTTATTATTTTGAATAAGTTCGCGATAAGGCGAAATTAACCAAACTTGCTTTTTGCGTATATTTCTCTTCTTCTACATATTATTATCACGATTATATGCTTCTTAATTATTTTTAATTTTATTCTTTTCATTATTCTTCTTACTATTTTTACACATGTTTTTTTTTTATTCTTAGCATTTCTTCTTTATTTCCTTGCCATGTTATATGATTTTTTGTTATTCGTTCTGATATTTTTATTACTCACCACCTTTATGTATTTGATTTTTCCATGATACCCTGATCTAATTACAGCTTCATTATAATAATCTTTATTCTTATAAAATATATTTTCATTTTCTGATAAGCCGGGTATTCTATTTGATATACTGAGGATAACAGCCTTTTTTATACACTTAGAATGATTCGACGTAGAATAGTGTTTGGTTCGGTTTTTCATAGGGTTAATAAATATTATCCTTACAAATTAGAGTTATATCTAAACCTTCACTATTTTACAATTGCAATCTAGTATTTATTTCTAGCTTAATTTCATTAAAAATATTTAAATTTTCTTTCTTGTTTATTTTTGTAATTCGATCGTTTGAATTCCTACGTTGAGTCCAGTATTAAAGTGGTTCTATCACCCATTCCTTGTTTATAATTCATCATTTAAGGTTTTCCATGCTAGTTTTATCATCTTTATTTCTAATGTATTTGCATCTTACAGCTGGAAAAGTTCAGGAATTATAGAAGGATAATATGAGCCTATATAAAACTTAATAAAATTAATGTTCTGTTTTTTTAGGAATATTCTGAAACCAAACTATCACCTTACCAGAGGGAAATTCAAATGTTTTATTTAAGATTTTAAAGTTAGTATAATCCTGTTTAATGTTTTTATACTGACATTACCTAAATCAGAAACACAGTAATCTAATGCTAAGTTTATTGTTAAAGTCAGGTTTGTGATCTTTCAACAAAAATCGAGGGTAAGTGTGTATATACTTTTACTTTATTCGGAATGTTCATTTTTTTACATATTCTTAATCTAACAAATCAATACTATAAAATCCTCTTTTGTTGCCCTTTTATATTATTTTAGTTCACCTCAAATTAGTTTATTATTCAAAGTCCATACTATGTATGTTCATCGTTTTGTTTGTTGGAACTATAATGTTCCGTTTGTCTATTATATTTTTGAATACCTTATTGTTGTGGGGTACTAATCACCCCTATTAAAGAACTAAATGAAATCAACTAGTCCTATGAATACCACTGGTTTCAGGTATACAAAGAGAGACATTCCTACCATGTTTACCCGCATGCTACGAACACGTTCCTCTCATATCGTTTTAGTTGCTCCTGTATTGTTTGTGATAAACACATATTATATTTTATACACTTCACACTACTCGTGGTTTATTTCATTTGTAAAACATAGCACGGATCTACATCACTTATTTATGCTTTTTTTAGGGTTCAAGTATTTTGGCTAATTTTTTTTATTCGTAAACTCTTCACGAGGTTCAACATGTCACAGTCTGAATTTTTTCAGTGATTGTAACTGCGGTAGGCAAATCCTAGTTTTAACTTTGTACATTTCGCCATCATTTATATTCCTGTTTTTTCTTCTGTAAAATTTCTATCTGTATCCGTTGTTCTTATCCTCTTTATATTAAGTGCTATATTGAGTGCTGATTGAGGGTCTACATATATTGCGACCTACGAAACGTTAATTGTTTCCTCTTTCTCAACACAATACGGGAAGTAAGATTAAAGATACTGCTGAAAGCAAACTAGTTAATTTTCTACTTACTCGATTCAAATCAAATCATTGAATAGATTTTATAGATTAGTCGGTCACGTTATACTCAATACTTTACTTTCATATACCTTTTTTAATCAATAATATCGTAAACTAGCAGGGTGACCCGACGTTATCCGGGATTGAATGATAATTAACAAATGTTTCACACGTCCATATTTTATTGTCATCGGAATCGATGAAATAGCTAGTGTTTAATCAAATATATAGATTGTCTGCTTCTTTTGAGAACATATCGTGAATAACACTTCCAATACTTTCATTGTCGGCTAAATCGATGAAATCAACCATTTTTCAATCCAATATATTAATTGCCTTCTATAATCGGGGACCTATCGTAGTGAACCGGGGGAAGCTTCAAATGCCTCTCGCAGTGACTAAGTTCATAATACACTGTAGTCTACATTGCACTGTAGAGAACCTACTGCTGATTTTATATTATATTTATATTATATTTTTATATATAATGCCTTGCATTGAAGTTTAAAATGCAAAATTCAGGTAGTATGCTTCAACTCTACTCTAAACAGAAACATTCGTTTCGAACGCGCCCTTGTCATATCAAAGAGCCTACTGTTAATTTTATATGCATCGCCTTACTGCTTGTGCGGTTATGCGGAAGTCTTAAGTAACTCTACTTGAATTTAAGTTTAAAATGAAAAAGTCAAGTATCATTGCGAAATTGTGCCTTAAACAAAAACATTCATTTCGAAGGCGCCCTTCCTATATCAAAGAACCTACTGTTGATTTTATCTGTTGGGCATTTCGGCTTCTGAGGTAATAAAAATTTTCAATTGCACTTGTGATGTTAGGCTGTAACAGGTCTTAACTTTGGTAAAAATATCCTATTTCTTCTTTCATCGGATTGTTTCCATTATCGATTTTCGATACTTATTGAAGAACATTGCCAAACATATAAAATACCTTCTTGCGAAATTTCATAAAATCAACCCAGCCATTTTCGAGTCCATAGGGAAATATCTCTCCGACACAAATACACACAGATACGCAGACAACGTTCTTCTTATATAATATTAGATAGACATTTGTGTCGTAGTTTTATTTATTGCCTAATAACATATTTCAAGAATCAAACTAATTTTGTTCTGTGTACAAATTTGTTCTGAAATACAGAATATAGCAGCTTTGTGCGTTTGTTTTCATAGTTTTTATTTTTTTTATTTTTATTTATTTTTTTTTTTGCTAGCCAGGAGCGGTACTGTAATATGCTCCACGAATCCTGATATCTTGATGCCAAAGGGCATACCATCTTATCGCTTCATTAGTCGACTTTATTTTGTTTGCCTCATCGTCGACTTTGAGGAAGTTGATGGCGAGGATATTGAGGTAGAAATCGTTTCTTTTTCGTCTCATGTGGCGTCCCGCTGCTACAGTAGAATCTTACAAGTCCTAGCATTGATATAACAACACCAAAAATAGTATTATTGTAGAGTTGAATGTAATAATCAAAGAAGAAAGCGTCCGCGTGTGTGTGCATTGTGTGGTTATACAACTTATCTTTCGATGAGAGAGAGAGACATAGATTAAAGATGACAGCCATGGATTTATAAGGTTTAGTCACGTGGAATCTCAGTGATCTCATCTTACACTGCACACGTATGCAAATGGAATGAACTCAGTTTTCTAATAAAATGCCTGTTGGCAGAGATGGTGGTGAGAACACGTGTTGGAAGTTGAGAGGGAAAGTTGACAGTGACGAATTCTAGCCGAACTTTTGCTTATTGTATTTATTTTATTTTTGCTTTGCTGTTTATCAGCCCATTTAATTGCGATTAGGTTTCTAATTTCTACAATTTTAGGATTGCTAATTCATATCACATGGATTATTCGAAAAATCGTACTCATCTTGCGTGTTACTGTCATAACTTTTCGGCTTCGGTAACCTCCGAACTTATTCAGATGTATCTCTTGTTTTTTTCTGTCGCATTGAATAAATAAAAGGTTATTGCCGAAAACATTTGACGTCATATCAGAAGTTAATTGCCTATTTGCTTGCCTCTCAACGAGGCTAGAGTTAGACACAAGCTTCTTAATGTGGCGGAAATTCAGCTCATCCAACAAGAATACTTTGGATAGGATCAAAAGTTTAAATTGCCTTCGTCTAGGAGGAGCTTTTACTCCACTGAGCAGGCACAGAACTAATGGCATGTAATAGCAACACGGTATTTTGATGCAATTATATTGTGATTTTATTCTTCCCGACAAAATGATTGGTACGAATGGGGTCGCATAGCTTTCAGTGCGTATGGTTCCAAGTTCATTAATTTAATCAATGAATGTCTTGGTGCCGGCTATTTAATTAGCGTTTTATGTTTAAACCTTTTATTTACTTATTTCGTGTAAACAGAATTTCAGATAAGATACATTCAATGCCGAACGCCACAATCTTTCTGTTGAACACAGGAATCTTTCTATCAGACCCGAGAATATACAGGGAAATGAACGGAACACTTTATTAATCGACGGGGGCAGCATACTTTAGTTCTAGCAGTTATGACTATGTAGAAATCTTAAGTAACTCTACTTGTATTCATAGTAATGAACCTTCATATTCCATAAGAATGTCACTGAATGTAACCTAGTATTTTATTTATTTCGCCACAGGTTCCTGCATGTTATTCTAGAATGGATTTTGGGAGCCGTGAGCATATCCTCGATTTTTAGATGTATAATATTACATCAGCCGAAACATTGCGAAAATTATACTTGATATGGAGAAGAGTAATTCGAAAATTCGAAATTATACAAAAACCACTAACTAAAATACACCGTAAATGCTTATAAACTGTAAACCCTCGTATACACGAACCACGTGACGATATGACGTACTATGCTATAATAAAGGAGTTTTTTTTTTAATGGAAAACGTTATAAACGCTATTTTGAACATAGTGAATCTACCACTAAAAAAATCAACATTGTACTCCACCAGAAAATCATGGTTAACTTAATGTGGAATCAGCATTTTTTTTCAATTAAAATGAACAAAGAGTCAATGTCAAGATTTGATCATCTTATTGTTTAATTTTTCAGTTAAAAAAATGCACTTATCGCCTTTTGCATTCTAACGCCTATAAAATACATTATTAAGTAGAAAATAAAATGCTATTTTGAAATATAATACCTATAGTGACTTGAACAAAAGGAATAATAATTTTAATCCTAGTTTTATACGAGAGAAAAACAACTGCTAAAAACGAAATCTAACCTGGGTTTTAGCTAAATGTAGAGTTTCAATAAAGCAACTAAACAATCTCATTTTTTAATATATCCCTGTATTATTGTTTTTTTTAATTGCATCATATATTAGGACTTGTCTTAGAAAATATATTTAAATTAAACACTATTAAATATCAGCTTCATGGGAAAAAGACATAATTAATAAAATAATAAGAGTGACACTAAGTTTAAAAACGATATATTACCGAATAATAATCTGTTTCAATTTGAAGTAATAGGAACTTATTTTTATGAGAAAAACGCCAATAAAACAGATGTATACAAACCTTCAAAAATTCGATTATATGATGAATTGATATTGCGTTGGAAAGTGTTAAAACGTGAGTTCAGAACTATTTCTTTTGTTATTTTTTGTATCGAAGTATTTTAAAGTTTTTTAATATCGCATTGAAGAAAAAAGTAGTGCCATTATTACATATGAATTGTTCGGAATGAAACGAAACTTACCGAATTGGTTGGAGAGGAAATTTAATGAAAGTTATTCAAACATTTATTATGACTTTAACATAAACGGTCATTCTGCGTCACTATAATCAATCATAGAGTGAATTAAATCTTCTACGAGTTTCATAGTCATTTATGTACGTACTTACGTGTGTATGAATGCATTTATTTATGTATTTATGTGTGTATGTATGTATTTATGTATGCATGTATTCATGTATATATGTAATTATGTATGCATTTATATGTATTTATATATGTATGTATTCATGTATGTATATAGTATATTTAGCCAGCATGTTTTCATTCAGACTGGTATTGTTAAATAGCTAAGGGTGTTTTTGTTTAATTATTTTTTTAATAATTTTTCCACAGTATAGTCACTCTCATGTTTCGGTCGCATTATTGTAGGAAATTTCCGTAATCGTTTTCGACCATCTGATTTTGTTCTTTGCAAGTACTTCTACCTGATTTACTTCAGTCATCTTCAGGCAGGTTTTGATTGCTTTTTTGCTTAAAATGTGGACACTTTTGTATGCTTCAGTTAAAATTACATTTGAATTATTTGAAATAGTCAAGCGTCTCGTGTGTAATAATAAGTTTTAATGTTTTAAGAACGTGGCTAAAATAAATTTACAATAATTTAAAAGTGTGATTTATAAAATGGTATGAGAATTTACAATTTTGTTTTATTTTATTTATGCATGCATTTTAATTACAATATATATATATATACATATTTAACTATATGTGCACCCAAACATATTTATATATATATATATATATATGTGTGTGTGTGTGTGTGTGTGTGTGTGTGTGTGTGTGTGTGAGTGTGTATAAATATTTTATAGTTAAGCACCCTGGAAATTTAAAATGCTATTACTGTTTTCAAAATTTAGATTGCTATTTTGTGGTTGTTTAGCTCTTACATACGCTGTCTCCAGTATTTATAGTCTCTTTATATTTGAATCCATATGAATCATTTACGTGTTTCTAACTAACTAGTGGACAAACTTTAAAATCAGCCGACGAAACCAATGTAGTCTACTAATTAAAATGCTTCTTGGGAGAAAGAATTTCCACAATTAGAAACACCAATAGCTACATTGGACACACAACTAACACATGTTATAGACGATTAACCCTGCATCTTTTAAATACAAGCTCGATTTGCCAACATCTAAAACCACGTGGCTAACTACATGTAAATCATTCATATGGATCCCAACTTTAAAAAAGGATAAATACTCGAACCACTGTATATAAAACTAAACAACCAAAAAATAAAAATGTAAATTTTAAAAACAGTAATAACAAATTAAAGTTCCTGAGTACGTAACTATACAATATATATATATATATATATATATACTAGCATGGGTACCCAGCGTTGACAGGGTTTACATGAAGTTCTGTTTGAAACACACCTGTATACTAATCATTTTCATCATGGGCAACGTGGATACCCCACACAACGAAAATAAAAGAATGGATGAAAACATGTAAATATAATCGCCCCCAAAAATAAAGTACGTCATACACTCTCCACCAGATATTTCAGCAGAAGTGCGACAAAGAGAAGAAACTATTCTCCGGATATTGAGCACTGGAAAGATCCCCTCCTGCAAAGAAAATATAATTAAAAATAAATCATTACAACTTTTGTTTCAATAAAAAAAAAATAGCAGAGAATGCCCGCGCGATCGAAAAAAAAAAAGATCTACCAAAAATTTATTCCAAAAACAATTTAATGACATGTTTCGTCATTTTATATTTCTAATGTAATCCCCCCCAATTGAATCTGTCATATTTTGAGGTTTGTTCTGTTTATAAAATTGTTAGATGAAAGTACAGAATGGTTTCATAAAAATTAATTAAATTTATCGTTATTTTATGTTTCAAATGTAATTCCTGCCACCCACCACAAAAAAACTAAAATATTTTGTATTTGGAATGTTCTGTGCCACCCCTCGATCGCCAAACTGGAAAAAAATGCTAGAGATGACATATCTGGTTGAACGCTTTGTTGCCAAAAAGTGGGTGCTCATTTTACGTTAAATTTGTATAGAAAAGTTATCCCCCACGCTTAAATGTTAATTTTTTTTTCAAAATTTCTTTTTTCATATTATTTATAAACAGGTCTTAATTTTTTTGCCCAATGTCAAGTTTCTTTCCAACTCCCCCAAAAACTTTAAAATGACGACTTTTACTGCTTTTCCGTGGTGCTGAAAACGAATATTATGTTTAAATTTGGGGCAGATAAGTAGTGTTCATTATAATTAAGAAGTTACTTTTTCAAAAAGTGGGGGATCACTTTCCTAGATAAATTTAACGTAAAATGAGCACCCACTTTCTGGTCACCTAGTAATTTCTTCATATCATAAAACAAATTAAACTGTGATATTCGTTTTCAGCACTCCCGATTGGCGGTTTCTTTTTTACTAAGAGATGCGTTCATTTTTTCATCTCATAATTTAGGACGCTAATTATGTTGTTAGTAAGTTTACAAAAGCATACTTTTGTTTTTCGTTCTTTTTTCATTATAGAACTTGTATAGTTGTTAATAGGTGTCTCTGCAGTTTAACATTTCACAAAAATTCTGTTTACATTAGGAGGCGGTTAAGTAAAGTACAGGAGCACCTGGTAAAAACTATACAAATACTATAATTGAATACCCACCCAAAAAGAAAACCATATATATTTTTGTAAACCGCTCGTTTAAGCTTACTGACAGCATTATTTACGTCCTAAATTATGAAAACATAAACGAATCTCTTAGTAAAAAAAAACCGCCGTTTTTCGGTGGTGCTGAAAACGAATATCACATATGAAGAAATTATTAGGTTTTTAGAAAGTGAGTGCCCATTTTACGTTAAATGTATATAGGAAAGTGATCCCCCACTTTTTGAACAAGTAATTTTTCATATGAAAACTACTTATCTGTCCCAATTTTAAATGTGATACTCGTTTTCAGCACCATCGAAAACCATTAAAAGTTGTCATTTTCAAGTTTGTTGATGAGTTGGACAGAAACTTTAAAATATTAAATAAATTATAAAGAAAATTTGTTTCGCAAGAAATTAAACACACTAGCTCTGGTATAATTATTATAATACATCCTGGGCAACACCGATGAAATTTTATAAACATAAATAGCAGAGGGTGATGGATTTTGTTCACATGTGTCTCTGAGTAACTCTTCCCTCGTGTGGATGCAAGTAAATGAGGACATTAGTATTAATTATTTTTCTCTAACAAATAAAAAGGGTTACTAAAAAATTAAGAATAAGTGAAAAAAATTCCTCCGAATTAAAAATAAAAATAATAATTCAGCTTGGAATAATATTTCGAAATAAAAACAAATATTTAATAACGCGCTCAGCTTTAATTAAACTATCACAGTTATTTCTCCTTTTGGTTTTCTGGTTTTGGTTTGAAAATAAAACGGTTTCAGATTTCAGATAAAATCAATTAAATCAAATATAACTTGAAGTATAAAGAAACTAAATAATTAATATTTTTAATTAGTGCAGTTGAAACAAAGCTATTATGTCGATTAGGTAATGTCATCGAGGTAATTATTTAAATAGATCTAATTTAATGGGATATGTTAATGACCGTAACTCAATAATGTAAATGTGGTTTAAAGAATGCTATATATTGAAAGTCCGAATACAATATAATGTCTCCGTTGTCAGTAGTATCCTAACATGAGCATTAATATTTCTTGACCAGGAGAGGTGTACACACATTTAGCCTTTATATTTCTTTGGTTATTGGGAGTTGTACACACGAACGCTACAATATATATATATATATATATATATATATATATATATATATATATATTTATAACTACTTCATTTACTCACATAAATTTAATATACGAAAGTATAGATTTATGCGTAAACTTTAAGTATTTACTTCAAAAGTGCTCAATACGTAGGTAGAGCTAGTTAGTAATTTATAAAAT
Organism: Euprymna scolopes; assembly: GCF_053919585.1. Taxonomy (NCBI): domain Eukaryota; kingdom Metazoa; phylum Mollusca; class Cephalopoda; order Sepiida; family Sepiolidae; genus Euprymna; species Euprymna scolopes. Next base: position 171,723,368 of record NC_136483.1, read on the forward strand.
ATATATGGCGATTAAGCTACACTGAATATTCTGCGTTTCATCCACTATAGGATTCGTCACGCTTATGCGCGAATTTTGTGGTTGCTTCTTGTTTTTATATATGTTGAGGATTTCTAGTTAGCCAATCAGCTTTCTAGTATCCACCGCGCCCCCTCCTATCAGCCAATGGGCATGCATTTTATTGAACAAAGGATCTGTTTTAGAACTAGGTTAGTGGTTTCAGGTAGATCTTTTCCTTCCTTTTTTTGATAAATATACCTATTAAAACTAACAATAACAATAAAAAACAATCAAATAAATAAATTAAATAAACATGAATATACATAAACGATCACACATATATGTATATATACATATGTGTATATATATGTGCATGTATGTGTGTACACATAGGTATATTTATATATATATATATATATATAAAAAAGGAAGGAAGAGATTTACCTGAAACCACTAACCTAGTTCTAAAACAGATCCTTTGTTCGATAAAATGCATGCCCATTGGCTGATAGGAGGGGGCGCGGTGGATACTAGAAAGCTGATTGGCTAACTAGAAATCCTCAACATATATAAAAACAAGAAGCAACCACAAAATTCGCGCATAAGCCTGACGAATCCTATAGTGGATGAAACGCAGAATATTCAGTGTAGCTTAATCGCCATATATATTTTATAAATTACTATATATATATATATATATATATATATATATATATATATATATATATATATATATATACGTTTTAATTAAAATTTATAAAATATTTGAATAAAAAATAAATTCATTAAAACTGTAAAATCACACTTTTAAATCACTGTACAATTATTTTAGCTTCGTTATTAACACGTTAAAACGTATTTTTTACACACGAGACGCTTCACTATTTCAAGTAATTTAAATGCAATTTGGACTGAAGCATATAAAAGCAGATTTTAAACGAAGCAGTAATCAAAAACTGCCTGAAGACAAGAGAATAAAATCAATTGAAAGTAGTTGCAAAAACAAATGATCGACAACAGCAAGACTTTACGACACAAAGAATAGAAAAATTACAAAAAAATTTTCATTAAGCAAAAACGTCCGGTGCCATTTAACAATATCTTTCTGAATGCATGTATATATGTAATAATATGCGTATCTCTTTTTGTATGTATGTATGTATGTATGTATGTATGTATTCATGTATGTCTTTATATAATTATATACGTATGCATGTATGTTTTTATGTATGTGTGTCTATGTCAGGTCATGTCATGTGCTACTGGTACCATGTAACCCAGTACTACCTGCCTCATAGTCGGGTCACCGGCGACTAAACTGGTTCTCCCACCAGACTTGTTTGGTGAGGAGGGCGGCTAGTCTCCTTGAAGGATTAAAAACAAGACATCCAAAGGGCGAATGAACTCTTTTTCTGGGTCAACGGCCAACTAGCACCGTGTATATTTGTGTGTGTATATGTGTATTGGGGTGGAGAGGGCTCCCGTAAGCCGTGGTGAAGGCAACCTTTCTAGGAGAAGCAAATCTCTGATTTAAAAAAAACATAAAGCGGAAGACCATTATCCGCATTAAGCTGGTCTGCAGTTTAATTTGTTGCTGGCTATCTTGCATGCACTCTTGCATGTAGCTTGATCTCAACATTTTGAACCGAGAGAGAGACTTAGCTGTCGTACAAAGCTAAGACTCTGTAACATCATATTTGTATAGATACTCCCTCAGGCATTTGGGCTCATGGATTTAAAATGTCTGAGGGAGTGGCACTCGTCTGAAAAGACGTTGCAATCATCATGTGTGTCTATATGACCTTTCAAGGGGCGAATGGGCCCTTTTTCGGGGTCAACGGCCAACTAGCACCGTGTATATATGTGTGTATGTATATATGTGTTGGTGTGAAGAGGGCTCCCGTAAGCCGTGGTGAAGGCAACTTTTCTAGGAGAAGCAAATATCTGATTTAAAAAACCATAAAGCGGGAGACCAGTACCCGCAGTAAGCTGGTCTGCAGTTTAATTTGTTACTGGCTATCTTGCTTTTGCTTGTTGCTGGATCTCAACATTTTGAACCGAGAGAGAGATTTAGCTGCCGTACAAAGCTAAGACTCTGTAACATCATCTTTATATAGATACTCCTTCAGACATTTGAGCTTATGGACTTTAAGTGTCAGAGGGAGTGGCACTCGTCTGGAAAGACGTTGCAATCATCATGCCATGTATGTGTGCATGTATTTATGTATTTGTTATGTACGTATTTAAGCATGCATTTATGTATTCGTACGTGTATTTATGTATTTATGCATGTATATACATTTATATCTATATATGGGCATGTATTTATGTATGTATCCATATATGTATGTATATACGTATGTATTTATGTATGTTTGTCTGTATGTATGTACATATACAGGGTGACCCCCCAAAAAAGCAAAAAAAAAACAAAAGCTAAATGGAGGCCATCTAGAACATGCTGTAGAACGGAGAAAAAAAGGCCAAAGACCCTAGTGTTTTGATGTGATGTTTTGAATACAATAAACTAGTTATGACCAAAGTTTAATTTCATTCAGACAAGGCACTAAGAAACGGGGCCTAATTAGAGTTGGGGCCCGTTTGTTGTGGGTCACCCTGTATATATTTGTGTGTGTGTGTGTCTGTGTGTGCGAGTGTGTGCGTAAGTAACACACAAACTTCAATCCCACATGCAATCTGAATCCTATTGTCTTCTTAACTGATGTTCTTAAACCAAAGACTAAGTGTCGTTCCAGAAGTATTGAAGCCCTGTTAGGTGTGGAATCTATGATTCCTCGACGTGTAGCATACGCTCTGATGTAAAGCAAACACTGAGCCGTGGCAATAGTAGCCACGATAGTAAAGACCAATCAGCTATATCATAGAGTAAGGTGTAAACTATTAAAAACAATTCCTTTAATAAGTGTATATTGTTATAGTAAGTAGATGACAACCCACACGCTTTATTGCCGAGAGAGATAATACTTTTTGATATTAAAACCTAAAGATAAGGCAATGAACGTGTAACATGCTATACTACTGCTGGGTCTTAAATGTGTAGGTTTTGCACAAGCTTATGTCACTTAAATCATTTAATGTACACTTGGTGACTTGCAATCAATTTTGCTATTTTATGTATTTAAAATATTATGTCGATGGAGTAGGGAATAGGTGTGCAGGCTTAACAAGTTGGAAGCTCACAGAAAATAATTTGGACATAAGAATCAGTAACATGATCTGCCAACGAGGGAAATCGCCAAGTACTACACCCTACGTTTAATACTTACACGTCTTCAAAACCATCTACAAAGTACACACAGATGAGGACAAAACTGACATCAGTTTATGACAGAGAAACGGCAATCACCCGTTAGGATAGATAAGTAATATGTATGTATATATGTATGATCTCATTCCATCAACAATGACCGGGTAAAGGTTTTACGTGAATTGTTTGCGCTGTAGATGTACCCTTTAATCTTTAGAACAGCTTTACTTACTAAAAACTTAATTTTATCAAGTGTGTGTGAGCAATTCTATTATGAATTTTGCTACCCTGAACTTTATTGTTGTTTATAATCTTCCTAATTTTCACTATAGATCACTACTTTTTATTATATATAACACTGGGAAATATTGATGTTTTAATTTTTGAATGTTAACGTCAACAACTAATTTAGTTTTTTATTTAACTGTTGAATCACGAAATGGTGTGCGTTTATCCCTGATAAATCATATTCTTGACCTATTTTGATTAAAACCAAAATCCAAATCTTGTGACAAAATAATAACAATTTTTTTTTGTTATTATAAGCTGAGCGTTGTCAAAATATCACCATAAACATGTCTTTTAAGGCAAAAATTTTTTTGCACCGACATATATTGACAGAAACATTAATTATTGCAAACTGAATGGTGGGTATTGATAAAGGTAAGTATAAGTAAATTACATGTTGCTCCACCATTGTTCAAACTTCACGGTTTGAGCTCTCGTGGGAAGTTCAGCGGCAGGGAGGTCTGTTTGCATATTCTAACAGTAGTAAGTCATCAGGACTCTGTCCCTGTGACCCTGATGCATGGTCCCTATATATTTCAGGTCCTCATTGAATTACTTTCCTGACTCGTCACTTATTGAACCAAGGTTCTCAGGAAACCAGTCCATATATAAAAATCGGTAGTGCATCCTGACGCCCATGCTAAATTCTAGGTTTCTGAAAGCAGGAAGTCTGTTGCTGACAAATTCTGTACAGTTTCTGACCTTATTGTTGTACAGTTTCTGACCTTATTGTTGTCAAGAAAGTTCTTCACTACTAGAGCAAATATCTTTTTCATTGAACTTTCGAACTCCGGATCTCTAATGAGCTGTCAGATCTGAGGATCGTCACAAATGCCAGCTTTAAACTTCTCGGTGTTCAATCCTTTAAAAGCCTGGCGCAAGTATTTGAAGCAGTCACCATCCTTGATTAATCGGAGCTTGAGGTGCAGCCATAAGAGATAATTCTGTCACTGATCACCAGAGGGTCGTTGATGATGTTCGTTTCTTTGAATGACACTAATTTCTCCCGCGAAGGCTAGTGCTTTTTCGTGTAGGCTGAGCACCCATTTTTTTAAGATTTCAGTTTTATGACGGCAAACTAATCCCTTCTCGACATAATCACCCAGAATTATCGGACCTGAATATTTTATCTGAGCTGTAATTCGAGATACGTTGATCATAATTGTGCCTGAGCAGACAGGAAGTCCGACGAGACAGTTTTGGGCTAGGGTTTGTATCAAAAGATGGGGAATCGAGAAGTTACGGGGCTCATTACCAATTTAGTCTGTTTATCTAAAACTTAAGAAAAGTAATTTTCACTCGAGTTAATTGAACAAAAAGTTTTAAACAATTTTATTGCATATCATTCTTTAAATGTTCCCTCAGGTTCAGATTGAATTTTTGAAATTCACGTGCTGTAACAATCAGAATTTAGTATTGTGTATTCCAATTTCTGCTGTAGTTGGTCATTTAAACCTGAAATAATAAATGTACAAAATAGTCTGGAAACTTATCGAAGGCACCTCGCACGTATATATATATATATATATATATATATATATATATATATATATATATATATATATATATATATTAGCGGGGGGGCCGTGTTTTGCCAGGACGTAAAATACTCTTAAATAGGATATTTTAATTTGTCCAGATTTCGTATATATTATTATAGAGTCGTGATTTCAACAGTAAAGAAAAAGTATTTCCGTGCCATCAGCTAGAATTAAAACCATAACTGTATGATTCAAAGCTGGTGACGTTTATGTATACGGACTGATTAAAAATTATAAATTAAAACTAAACTAAGATGAATCTACAAAATGTGTAGCAATTTTTGTCAATTTTTACCACTGTTAGACTCCTTAAAAAGTATTTTAACCAGCTAACGACCTATGAAAGAACGGTCGGTAAAAATCTAATTGTTTGAGTTCCCTAGTGCCGCTCTGCGACTTATAGTTTCGGAAGACATAAAGTTTGAAAACGTGATGACAGACAGGCAGACATATAGCCTTTTAAGTATATATATATATATATATATATATATATATATATATACATATATATATACATATATGAGCAAACAGTTAATAAAATATGTTAAAAAACACTTTGAATTGAGTTAAACATATTTAATCTGAAAAGGAAACACTAGATAAATGGATAGTCCTTAATCCGCGGAGTTTCGAAGAAATACTTTCCTTCTCATCTGAGGGTAGGAATTAGCAAAAAGCGGGATCGGATTTTGCATGCAGAAGTATTTGATGAAACAAGTAAGTCAAAGATCTTACTTGAAAGCAAAAAAAGTGAAGCAGAGGGAATATGGTGAAGAAAAAGGTGATTACACATGAATGGATAGTCTGGTGGAAGATAAAAAAATCCAGTAACGGTAAAATCCAAATGTAAAACTTCAAGAAAGTTAAAAGAATTTCCATACAAATGGAAATTCTTTTAACTTTCTTGAAGAAAGTTAAAAGAATTTCCATTTGTATTGTTCTTCGAAACTCCTCGGATTAAGGACTATCCATTTATCTAGTGTTTCCTTTTCAGATTAAATATGTCTTTTACTCATTTCAAAGTGTTTTTTAACATATTTTATCAACTGTTTGCTCATATTATAAGCTCTATTTCCTATTTGGTGTTATCGAGCTTTTACATCTAGCTGAGATAATTTTATAAATATTAATTTTTTAATATTTATAATATACTTTAATTTTACCATCTTGGATCATTTTGGTAAATTTAAATATATGATTAGTGTTTTTGGAAAAAGAAATATAGCAGAGTGTTCAATTAAAAGGAAAATCCGAAATATAAGAGCGTATTTATATTTTGTGTACAGAAAGTTGTTAGATGAGACAAGTCATTGGTACCGTCGATTTCAAGCCACATAGTTATGACCGTTTAAGATATCCATATCAAATTCTCTTCCGCCAATATTCGTCAATTAATGGAAAAATTGGCAGGTAACCTATTTTCTCCACGTATGTAGGACTGTTTCGTGGTATATAATTCCGCGGACATGTTTTCGAAACAAGTTTCACCATGTTTTCTTTAGATAAAATGCATTCAGCAGTTTTATTGTGATTACGAGTAATAAATGGATATTTACGATTGATTCAGCTTGAATAAATGTCAATTCGTAATGTTTCTTTATCGACCAATCAGTTGGAACATTTACGGCTGAACATTTTTAATGAGAATAAAACGTTTATAAATATTTATAAATGTCATTCAGATGTGTATTCTAGATGGTTATTTACCTATAATATCATGATAGTGACATTTATAGAAGGACACAAAGTGTAGGGTACTGCCCTTTCCTTCCTCTATAAACAATGGTGACATAAATATCAAAATAGTTAATTTAAGATTTGTTTAACTGTAAAACGTTCAGTTACAAATTGTATAATTTAATATAAAAATATTCCCACTAATATAACCGTTAAAAAACTCACAATCCTTTCAGCATTTCAACCATACACTATACAGAGAAAGTGTATATACAGTGTGTGTGTGTTGTATATACCCGACGTTGCCAGGTTGAAACATATTGGAAGGCGGAAGGTTTAGTCACATAATATTAATAATACATCACATTAGATTATATGGAAGTATAAAACAAATCAATTTTCGTCTATAAAAATTCAAGGAAAATAACTCTCGCAGCTTTAATATACCTACTTCTGTATTTTAAAGACAACTTGTGTTGGCTAATAATAATTGAAAATAAATGAAATCAAATGTAGATAAAAATCCAACTAAATTAAATAAATACACATTAAATAATATGTCCTTATAGAAGAGTTGAAACAATTTTATTGCAACAAACCATAACAGGAATCTAATTATTATACTATATTATATTATCCGACCTTCTAACTTTATTCCATGCTTCTATTCTTCTATGGATTTCTATTAATTTCTATACGTGTGCACCTTATCTAGTGCCTACCCACAGTACTGGACCGTACACAACATCAAAGAAAAAAAAAGCGTAATCGCAAGTAAGAAAAAAGAATAAACGTATTGTTTTTTTACTTATTGTTGAGCTTAAAGTTAAAAGTCGGCCACTAAAACTTACATTCAAAGATCATGATGTCATAATCATTAGATAATTATCACGGTTTTGAAATTAAAAAAAACATACAGTTACATTTCAACTGTATTTCTTGTAGTTAACTTTATCCATGTGCGTTTGTTCATTGCTAATAGAGTTAGATATGGCTTAGTTGCCGAGTTGAATCTTCTGACCGGCGGTAATCGTGATACTCTGCAATGATGGTTCCCGAAAAGATGAAACACTAGTGTCTGAATGTATTAAAAAATAATTATATATATATATATATATATATATATATATATATATATATATATATATTACACAGTGATCACCACTTATCAAGATATATAGCTTAGAGAGTTAAGAGAATAGAATAAATTACAATTGTATGAGAAGAAACTTATTGGGATAATATAAAGCTCATCAAAATCCATATATAGGAAACAATGTGAGTGGAAAATGAAGACACAAAACCCCCAAACAACATCAATATTTTCATTGATTTAATTTGTTCCTGATGAATCCCACGCTAGACGTCTCATCCTCATCATGTTACCTAGCATCTTCTCTACTCTTCTGATGAGAAGCATTAGTCTTCGAAATACCTTGGTATCAAGAGGTCCCTCTATCCCCCAACCAAATGTTTGTATACCTTTATTAAATAAATGAACCATTATATATTCACTAATATATAATTTTGTTTCTTCATTTTCCACTCTTATTGTTTCCCCTATATATATATATATATATATATATATATATATATATATATATATATATATATATATATATATATATATATATATATATTGTCCGGGATTTATTTAAACAATTTTAGCATCTTTACCCGGTCTTCTTAGGTCCCAGCGGGTCTCAACTTCCCCAATGTGGAGCAAATCGCTCCCCTACGTCTATCACGTTACATTCGCCCCCATTACACCCTATTGCTTCGATAGAACCAATGGGGTTTAATTCACAACGCACCGCTCCGCCCTTCTTCACAGCTCGCCACCAGGTTTGTCACTCCTCCCTCTCTCCGTCATTGGTTTACCTGTCAAGGAAGATGACATATACACCGTCTAATAACCACCCTTCAACCAGGGTTATCTCCCTTTTTCCATACAAAACTTCATAAGAATGCCATTTCACTGGTTTAAGAAAATGTTCATAAGAATAATAAAAATGTAAAAGTCCACGGGTTCATCAGGTAATTAGTCTCTTTTTTCACATGCAAGTTTGTGTTTTTTTTTTTCAATTTACAATAATAACTAAAAAAATCAACATTTATAAATGTCACTCAATAAAATGCAAACGTTCACCTGATTTAATTGTCATTCTCTCCGCTTTTTTAATTTATAAGAGTTACTTCCCTTTTTTACAAAGTTTTGTTTCCGCAAAAAAGTTACTCGATTTTTTTTCCAGGGTTTTATAAGAGTTATTTCCGTTTTACCATTTGTTTCAGTGACTATTTTGCAAGATTTTCTTTTTACATAGTTTATTCACAATTCAAAAGATCTTTTTTCACTTTGTTATTAATAGCACAGTCTCTTTAATAAGGGTATACAGCGCTAATCAGGGTACTGAAAGACCCACTCTGTATTAAGCTATAGGGAATCTCTCACCTTAAACAGTCGCAGTTGAAATTTCACCTTATAATTAACAGTTCAAGTTTTGGTAAGGATCTTGTTGAATTGAGGACTTCTTCTCACCGCCATGAAGCTACCGTTTGGATTTTTTTTTCGACGATTAGTGTCCTGCAAGAATTTTGATAAAACAGAGTGAAAAGAAAAGAGAAAAAAGAAGAGAATCTTCAAGTCGTCTTCAGTTCTCTTGGATCTCAGCATCGGTCTCGTTATGTCAGCATCAGGAATCACATTTTCCGGAATCACAGGCGGTTTCAGACCAGAGTCTCCCTTGCCATCTGTACAATCAGCCTCGAGATTCTTATCGCCTCGCTTCATCCTCTCATTTGTCCTTTTTATACACAATATAATCGCCACCAACAACACATTACCCTCATTAAGAGTTGCATATATATATATAATTCATAGTACGATTACTTCCCCACCCCCATTCTCATACACCACACCTATGAATGACCACGGTACTTCAGGGCGGAGGCATTTCCACTGGAATCAGGTCACCCCCGGCCGGATCCAAAACCGAGAGCCACCCAACAATCATTACAACGGCATAGTTTTTTTTTTAGTTACATTGAGTGCACTATAATTAATTTATTGCGTCGCTCAGTAATGCTTATAATTATTTAACGTTAGTCTCATTCAAATAGCGGCCTCTTGACCTTTATTTCTCGATTAATAAATACTTCCTGACTGAGGTAAAATTCTAATTCTTCCCAAAAGTTAATTTAAACAGGGAAATTAATGCCTTTAATTATCCTCAACAGAATTCCCACTGAAATAGCGGCCTGTGAGCTCTTATTCCGCAATTAAGAAATCTTTCCCAACTGAAGCAAAATGCTATTTCTTCCCAAAAGTCAATTTAATCGGGGAATTTAATTATTCTCAACTGAATTCAACTAAAATCCGTCCCATTTCATGAGAGAAAGCCTTCCCGACTGAGGAGGAAGAGAAAAGAAAAAATTATTTTCAAAAGTAAATTCAATTCTCAAATTAATATCTCTATACTCTGGTTAGAATAATACTCTCATTTCCTTCAATTTCTCTCTCTTCAACTATCTATCTTTTTTTTTCGTTTAGATTGACTCGTCCAAACTTGATATTCGTAATTTCACAATTAGGAATGACTGTTCCATATTCTCTAAAAAAAAAAAACGAAGTTGATTCAACTCATATTCCAATTAAGACGTCCACAGTTCTTTCCCCTTTTCCCTAACTTTATATTCTATTCAATTTCTATGAGTGAACAGCATTTCGCCTCACTGGGGTATTATCCGAGTTAATTTAGGGGTCCAACGTTTCCCCTTCGTTCTCTATCTCTGGCCGCACCCCCCTCAACCTGTCCTTTAGGGACGTTTCCCTGGGGAGTAGCGTCCCGCTGTTCCCTTCCGTTTGTCGTGACGGACGTTCTTTCAATAAGGATAGAGGAATTTGATCCCCTTCCTCCCAAGACCCGCTCGATTCCTCCGACAGAGTTTCACTGTCCGTATCCGACCCCTCCCCAGGGGCATTTCCAATGCCGATGCTTTCCATAGTTCTCGTATCGGAAATCCGTTCGAACTGCTCCCGATTTCCGGCCGCCTGCAATCCCCAGGGGCCTGGGATCGCCGTTTTATTACCCCGGTTTCTAAGCGTCCTTATAACATCTAGGACGAGTTGAACGGACATTCCCTCTTCATCGGAGGTTTCTATTTCCTGTGGTGTAACCAAGGTAGCCTTACGTGGATGCCTCCCCGATTTTCGCGGACGAGTTTTACATCATATTCCAATTTTGCCAACTTAACGTCATTGGCATGTTCTCTTTTTATCTTGCCAGCAAACTGGTCCCATATTATAAAGGAAAGGGGGCCGGTCTGCTCTACTATTCGATAGTAAAGAGTTCAACGTTTATCCAGCTTCCCCTCACGAGTTTGTACCTTATAATACACAGCATCTCCTACCTTGAACTCGACCTCCTTTCTATCTTTATTCACTCGAGCGTTCCGTTTCTTCTGTGCTCGTTGAATACGGTCCCTGGCCTGGACAAATCTCTTATATTGCTATTCCAACAGTAATTGGTGATGCCCCCCCCCAGATATTTCCTATGCGGCCTAAAGAGATTATCTATCGGGAGAATCACATCCCTCCCAAACACCAATTCAAATAGTAAAAATTCCGAGGTTTCATTCATTGTGGACTTTACTGCTGCTAAGGCTTGCGTGAGGAACCGATCCCATTCCGCCGGATTATCAGTAACAAGCTTACTCAGGATATCCACCAGCGTCTTGTTAAATCGCTCGACCTTGGAGGGTGGTGTGGGGAGGTCAACATGCTGGAAGCCAAGTTCGTCGAGTACCTCTTTAATAATCTTATTTAAATTCTCTGCGCCATTGTCGGTAACTAATTGCTCTGGGGACTCATAACTTGGATAAATCTCCCCCAAGATTATACCGGCCACTGACTGGGCGGTTTTATCTGGCACTGTGTAAGCCTCCGGCCAGTTAGTGAGCCAGTCCACTACGCTTACGATATATTGATTACCACGCTCTGTTAAGGGTTAGTGTCCGGAGATATCTAGACTCACTTTCTGGAAAGGATACTGCGGAACATCCGTTTCCGCCAGTGGATCAAGCGGTTGATATCTACTGTGAGTCTGACATTTTACACACCTGTCTACCCATTGTACAACATACTTGAACAGTCCCAGTCCTGGGTATGACCTTAAACTGTATCCAGTGGTGAGGCCCCAGCTTGCGGGCTTTGGGGAGTGTGGAGCCACCCTTTAATTACCATCTTGCTTTACCCGACAAAGTCAGTATGTCATCTATTAGGGACAGAGACACTGCTAAGGGTTTGGTAATGGCATTAAACTTCCGGAAATACACACAAAATCTGTGTCCTCTGTCTTTCTTTTCCATAATCACCACGGGGAAACTTCACGGTGAAGTGGAGTGTTCAATTATTCCCGGCCCCAACATCTCAGACACCGCCTCCTCTACAATTTTTCTTTCATGAATCGGGGTCCGGTAGGGTTTCAACCTTAAAGGTGGGTGGTCACCCGTATCAATCCTCATCGTCACTGTGTACATCCCAATTTCCGATCGCTCGAAACGATAATATCTCGATTATGCTCTAGCAGGTTTATTACCTCCCTTTGGTACTCAGGCGGTGCTATCACTTCTTCTGTTTTTATTCTGGATGATTCCCGCCAATTCCGTATCTCCTCTCTATCCCAGGTCCCTATTCTTTGAACTCTTTTAACAATGGTAGACTTGTCCCACCAGGGTTCCACATTTAACCCGTACCTTCTTGCATGAATTATTTGTTAACAGCACCGGAAAGCTTCCAGGTCCACTCACTATAGCATCACTAATCGCTATCTCGACATCCCCGTCTCCCTCTTCTTCTAGGGAGGTCACCTGGTGCCCATCAGGGCTTCCCTTCCTTCGCCGCTGGATCTTTCCCGTTGTGGACACTATCGTTCGGGGTGGAATTTCCGTATCCTCTAATGTCACCACCCGGAGGTCTTTAGCTGTGTTCGGCCACTTAGAGGATTACCCTTCCACTTCAGCACAGGATCGGTGGAGGAAAGGTGACCGCTGCTCCCATTTTTTTCTAGCCAATCATTACCCAATATTAATTCTTCACACAAATCGGGCCCCACATAAGCCTGTAATTGCCCCTTCATTCCCTCTACCTCTTAGGGGAATCTGGTCAGTCCTTCCAGGGATGGTCGGCCCTGATCCGACTGTGTCAATTCCAGGTGAACAGTACACAACGTCCTCGCCCGACCATCTTCCGATAAGCACTGGACTTAATCAGTGTCACCGAGGCGCCTGTATCGATCAAAGCTGCCACCTTCACGCCTCCACCACTACTTGGCATCTAAGATCTCGACTCTTTTTCAAGATACAGCGAACTTCCACTCGCCTTCGCCTTTTTCTTCTTCCTTGGTAAATCTTAGGCAACGGCTTCTCTCTCTGCTTCTGCATCAATGAGTCTCCCCCTTTTCGGGAGCACTCTCGTCGCGTATGGCTTGGCTCCCGACAACGCCAGCATTTCCTTTTCGGGCAGCTTCGCGCCATATGACCGAACTGACCACAAGTCCAGGAAATCAAGCGACCCCTCGCCCGTCGGTTGGCCTGGCTTCCTGGTCTGTAAGGGTCATCAGGTCGTAACCCCGTTGGTCTCTTCTGAGCAGGCGGTAGGCGATCTCCACTCTGACCGCCTGATTTGCCATTCACTTCTCTGGTGGGACAGGGGGTGGTCTTTCTTTATCCTTTCTTCTTCCTAACCTACGGTCCGTCGCGTCCGTACATCGACCAGCCATAGTGCTGTAGTGGCCCCGTTTCCCATCTACAGGCACACACGAGCCATTCCTCTCCTTCTCTGAGAGGGGCATAAGGGCTTCCTGGCATTTCCTTCATCTCTGATACCCGTTGGGATCACCTTCTCCCCGAAGGGGTGTTTTCTTGACCCACCTCGGTCGATACTCTCGGTCAGGACTATTTCTCTCCATGTCATCTTCCTGTAACCGGGGACAGCGAATTCGCGCCCATACCTGCTCGCTACTCCGGGCCGATTCAACTGCTTCCTGCCGTCCAACCGGACCATCCTTAATAACACGACGCCTCTATCCCTCAAGGCCTCTCCCAGTATAGCATTATCCCTCAATGCCTCTCCCAATATAGCAGCCAATAACATCTGCACAGCTCCACATTCTCTCAGCTTCTCGTCGGGGAAGACCCTCTTGGCCAAACCGGCTATCTGCTCTCCAAAATCAGCTATACCCTCACCCTGTTGTTATCGGATTTGAATGATCTTCCTCATTGCATCGAGGGGAGTCCCCTCCACAGAGTACTCTTCTTCTAAAGCTGCTCGCAATTGCTCCCATTTTAATCGGGGGTGGTCGATTATCTAAACTTAGTTCTAGCCTCCCTAAAAGAGCTCGAGGAGCTTCTGTTGACCTGCTAATATTTTCCACTGACTGACCACACGCTATGACCCAATCAACTGAGGCCTCCCCCTCCAAATTGTCCGATACGCTAACGTTATTTCGTTCCTTATGTAACTTCTGTTCGGTCACAACCTCCCCTCGCTCTACGAGCGACTCCTTCTTGACGTCATCACTCGACATTATCGTATGTGCCCTTGTGTTCCCTTTCATTTATTAGATTATTTCCCATTCACCCTATGGCAAATAAACGGCAAAAAACAACATAACACCAAGTAATAATCAAATCAAGAGAGAGAAAATCGCAATTAATTGAAACAAGACAAAAAGAAAATATCCATTCCATAAATTTCATCAGTCAAAGATTATAAAAACTACGTTCTCTTTCTCTTTTTTTCTTCCTCCTCAACTCTTTCTGCAATATAAGCAAAAATACAAAATCATAACTCAATCCCAATATTCGTTAAGGCGATAGCTGGATTACAATAAGCGATTTCTTTCAATTTTAAAAACACACGCCTCCGTTCTCTCTCTGACAACTTATATTACTGCTATTACAGGCTCGTTAACTTCTATGGCCGTTTGCACACACGCACACACACACACACACATCCTTTCTCTCTCTATCTCTCTCACTCGCTCTAGCCAACTCACTGTTGCAACAGATGAACAAGCAGGGAAAAAAATGTTCGCCTTACCGTTATAAACGCGGTTTTTCGTTTCTGCCGTGAAGTTCACTCACTGTCTCTTTCTCTCCGTCTTTCTCTTCTTCGTCGCGCGCACTTATTCTCAAAAGAAGAGGGGAAAAAGTTCGTTCTCTTCGGTTTCTCTTCCCTCTCTTTCTCTCTGTATATAAACTCTTTTCTTTTCTTTTTTAAAGTTTTTTTTTGAAATGTGTGTTTTGCGCGTGCGTTTTTCGTTTTCTTTTTTAGTTTTTGTTTTGCTCCGTTTTTTTCTTTTGTTTCTCTTTTCTCAATCGTCTTTTTTCTGTTTTGTTTTTTCTGTCCTTCAGTTTGTTTTTCGGTTTTCTTTCTTTCTTTTCTCAACCGTCTGTCTGTCTCTTTCTATTATTAAAGTTTTTCTTTTTTCTGTGTTTGTCGATATTTTTTCTTCCGTGGTAACCAAAACAGAGTCGTCCTGGTCACGGCACCAGCTGTAGCATATCTCCTGTGGTGAGGGCAAGCAACTTACCTCTGCTCTTCTATTCGAAACTGTGACTCCTGATGTGTAGTCTGCCGGGAGCTCTCAACATTAATTCTAAACGCCTCTGTGTAGAATGCTGGAAGCGAAAAGCGAAGCTATTTACACCAGAAGGAAAAGACAGACAATTGGGTTCAATTAAAAATTAATTTCACAAAAATTTCAGTCTTTTTACAGATATATACACCTCAGTTCTTAAACATTTTAAATTCACGAATCCCTCTTTTTCGTAGATGGCACTCAGGTGAAATGGAGAGGGAGTGGTCAGGCGTTTGGGATCTGGTTCCTATCGAGGTTGACGCAAATCTATCTCCAATCTTTCTAAAAAAAAAAATGGCCGCTTGTTTTCATACTCAGGGTCGGGTTGGAGTGCGGTGGTCTATTCAACCAATCAGGACAAGATACGTATCTGGGGAAACCCCATATATATTTGTGTGAGTGCACTTAACCAGTATTACCAGTTTTGTAATATGGGATCAACAATGACATCCGTTCACATGACCTCCTGGGTAAATCCCTGTCATTCAGAAAGTCACAGTCTGAAGGTGTTCTCCAGGCCAACAAGTACAATCTCGTTTTTACATTATCTATATATCTTAATTCAAGTATTCTTGATATTTGCTGTTGTCTGGGATTAATTTAAACAATTTTAGCATCGTTACCAGGTCGATCACGTTACATAATGAGTCAACTGTGTCGAAAAATTCCTTATCTTATTTTGCCGGCAAACTACTTGTGCTTGGTTGTTGGGGCCTATGCTTTGTTAAACCGACATATAACAAACATCTGAATCACATTTTCACTAAATATGTGTGTAGACTGTTTTGCAATACCTTCAAGATCAGTTGCTTTTTCAATGGATATTCAAAAACAAAGGCATAATTTGCTTTTGCACTGATAAAATACACGTAAATTTGTAAGTCTTATAAAATTCTTTGCAGTTAATAATACAAAAAATGAAGACATTTATGCGCGGAGTTTGAACCTACAGAACACGTCATGCAAAAAATAATTTAAAAAAGCACGCTATCAACTTAACCACAATAGAATTCTTACGGCCCGTTGTTCGATTATTGTGCTAAGCAACTACATAAAAAATGGCTTTACCAATGATAGATTAATTAAAATAACGGTTTCGAATTATCGATTATCGGTAATTATTGGGAGCATTCTGAGACTTAACTAAGATCAACCCCAGACTTATGCACTAAATTTCTGTAAAATTTAAAGAAAATCTGTTAAGCCGTTTCGGAGTCTATAAGGAACGAAATCACACACACACAAAGATGCATTTATATAATTATGTATATATATATTCTCTCTTAGAAAGCAATAGTGACCCTGTCCCCCAGTAATCTGGCTTTCTGCTGTCGACGTTGGTGAATCGTAAACAAGGAAACACGTGCGTGTAGATAATAGAATGGTATATGCATACGAGAGACCTTTCAAAAGTAATGCCTCCTATATTTTATTCCACCTTAAATGCTAAAATTGGATTGAAAATTGCATTGTCATGATGACTTACTGTGTGCATTCATGATTTGAAAGTGTCAGCTTTTTGTTAGAGATATTGACGCGTGTGACCTGTTTCATGGAAAAGCAGAGGTGTGTCATTAATTCCTCCATACAGAAAATATTGAACCGATACACATTCACTGGAACATGTTGAACATTTACGAAGTCGATGTAGTTGCTGTGAGCACAAATACTACATGGGTCCGTCGATCGAAAATCTCGAGAGTAACAAAAAGTGCTCCGGACTAAGGCTCTCGTTCATCTCTGGCAAAATTACATTTGAGAATGCTGGTGATTGTACAGAAAAATTAATCGTGGAGCAGTAATAGTCGCTCGTTGTAATGGTTCTATTCCCGTCTTAGGAGGTCTTGAAATTTTTGAGTTTTTATTTAAAAATAGGAATAACATTTAGTATGTGTATATGTGTGTCAGTCCTTATCTTTGGGCATCATATTTGTAAAAGGAAAACTATTCCCAAAAAGATTAAGTCAAAATGCACATTCGTATGAGCGAATAAACAAATACATCTCTTCAAAAATATTCCAAATAAAAATAAACAAATAAATTACATCCATGAAAATACGATACATTCATTAACGTATGCGAGTTTGTTGAGTGGCTTCAGGTTTCTAACTCTACGTTCATGATTCCGAATTCTGCTTGCTTCAGTAGTCAGGCTGTTTGGTCGTAAAGCACAAAATACGTGCATGGGAAGCAGTTAATATATATATATATATATATATATATATATATATATATATATATATATAAAGTAATAGTCTCTAAATCGTCAATGTTGAAAAAACTAATATGGTAACCAACAGCTAATTAGAAGAAACCGTCTCTCGCGTTCCTTACTAAGGATCTTTAAACACCAGAAATTTTATTATAACTTTTGCTTTAAGGAACGAAAATTGAAAATTTCTATTTCCAAATATAGCTGAGAGGGTGGTCTGTGAACTGCAAAAATTGTTTGAAATATTTTCACAAAAATCAGTGAGCGGTGAAACTTTAAAACAATTCTAAACAAGTAAAACTAACACCTAACTATATATTCGAACACTACCGTGTTTTAATGATATATATATATATATATATATATATATATATATATATATATATATATATATATATATCAATACTCATCTAAAATTCTATGAATTTATGCAGAATGTAAAAAATAGAATATAGCGTAATAGTGAAATAAAACCAATTATTTAATAAGAAACCATAAAAAATGAACAACTAATTAATTACCTTTTTTTTCAAAGCTTTTTTTAAAACGTTCATGTAGTCGCTTGTATATCTATTGTTGAGTATATTAAAAAGTTTGTTTTAATAATTTTCAAGAAGAACACGTAGGAGTTTAATAACAAGGTCAGAGTGGGAAAAACAAAACAAATTCATTAAAATGTAAGGAAGAAGAAGGAAGAAAATATGATTGGACATTTATTCTGGTTCGAACGTGATCCCACATTATAATTTAAGGAAGTTAGAAAGTGAACCTTAGGTTTACTTTCCGCAGCCTCGATATTCTAGCTCTCCTTATTCGGTCCCCATGAACAATGGTTCTGACAAAAAGGGAAGAATTGCTGTTTTCTGTTTTCTCTTCGATCTGACACGTGGAAAGTTTGTGAGATTGAAGTAGTATTTTTCAGTTCCTTAAATCAAGTAGCTTCTTGCTTTGTCTGCAACAATTTCTATTTTAAACAAAAGTGTTTTTAACGCAATGTTTAATGATCAATGTTAAGAATCGTGGACACCGTATAACATGATTGGAACAAAGAGCGGTTAAGCTACCCCAAGGGAGGGAGTGAAAGCCTCAAATTTACTATAAAAACGGGCAAACGTAAATTTTTATTAAATATGGTGCGCCCGAGAGACAGAAAAATTCCTGTTGAGAGAAATAACAAAATAATAAAAGACTGTGTTTTATTCATATTGTTTTATCCGTCAACAACAATGTTACTTAAAAGGTTGAGCGAAAACATTTGCGGTGAGCCGGTGCAGATAATATGAATTCATATATTGAAGAATGAATGTTTACACCTCGAGGACAATTCATCTGATCGGTTGGAGGAAACATCCCAACGTTACCCTGTCCCGCACTCACTGACTTTTTTGGTTCTGCACATGATTCGTGAATCATGTGCAGAACCAGAAAAGTCAGTGAGTTTGTCAATAACAGTAATTCGGTTAAGAGTTCGATTTGGAGGTTAGAAGTTGAGAGTGATCGTGTACTCACCTCTCCAGGACGCCCCGTATTACTAATACCGCACTACTAAGAAGAAAGAGAGAAGTCCTAAAAACTAATTGTCGACTTATATGAAATCAATACTTGTGAACTGTAAGAGCATTTGTACATATATCTATACACACACACACACACACACACACACACACACACACACACACATATATATATATATATATATATATATATATGGGTCGAAAATTATGTGCTTTTGAAGGAAACATTCTTGATTTTTTCAAAAGACTTTTTTGTATTCCTACACGTCAACACACAGGAAATAAATACAGAAAAGATATAAACATTTATATATGTTTCGTATTGTTTTTTATTCATACATATTTAAATATGTATATATATATATATATATATATATATATATATATATATATATCTTTTTGTTTGAAAATTAATCAGTAGGCTAGAAGCTGAGTTTGTTTTCTTTTCTCTGTGCATTGTGTTGCCTTTCTGCCGGAAGGCGAATTATGAATTACTGTTTCTTTTCCTTATCGGGCGACCGACCAGCGAGACGACAGCATATCAACCCGGATGCGAGAGGAACTAACAAGCACCGACCGCGAATAGAAGACTGACCAGCGCAACCAACGGGTCCTGCTGCATTGAAAAGGTCATATGTGACTATTGTTGATCAGAAAAGTGAATCAGACGAGAAAAGAGGTCACAATCCCCCTAAAATTAACTTTCGCCTTTTCGTTAGATTTTCTGAGTTTGGTTGTTAGGTTTCTATCCGGTGAAGTTTTGTTACTTTTGTTGTCCGCTCAACGTGACAGCGACATTGTCCTGATATATTAGTAAACTCTTCAGTCGCTTTGAATTTTTTGAGCGTTCTCTAAACAACATATTCTTGACATTAATAAATTTAGCAATATCCTGTTCATGACATTCCCTATTTGTGTTATTTCAACCTTTCTTTCTCTCTCCCTCCCTCTCTCTCTCTCTCTGTCTCATATATATATATATATATATATATATATATATTTATATATATATAAATATTTATATATATATATTTATATATATATATTTATATATATATAAATATTTATATATATATATTTATATATATATAAATATATATATATATATATATTTATATATATATATATATATATATGTTTATATATATATCACATGAGGTTCTTACAACTTTGTTTATTCCACTTTGTGTGCGAGTTGCAAATTACGTTTCAGTCTAGTCATTGACCCGCAAAGAAGTCCACAAATTGAATGTGGATTGTTGGAGTATATTGCTGGGTCGGCGTACAATAATTTATTTATTTCCCTAAATAGACGCATATATTTATATGTCTATATCTATCTAGCTAGCTAACTACATATATATGTGTGTGTATTTGTGAATGCGTTTATTTTACAATCGCAAGTGTTAACTTAGTCCATTACAATAGTTTCAGCAAACATTTTTTTTCTTTTTGCCTCATCAGATGGTACAAAGTTAGGACAAAATCTACGGAGGCTTACAGATGAATGTTTGCTGAAACGATCGTAATGGACTAAGTTTACACTTGAGATTATAAAATAATAAAAGAAATATATCCAGCTCTACTAACGTATTGAGTACTTTTATCCTGTTTTTACAACTTTTTCTTCTGAGTTCATATATATATATATATATAGAGAGAGAGAGAGAAAGAGAGAGAGAGAGAAAGAGAGAGAATAAGAGCGAGGTTTATATTAGATCATATCGTTGTAAGAAAATGCTCGATATTCTAAAGAGAGCATTAATGTGATCGATATTGAAATAATTAAAGATAACGTTTATAAACTTATACAATTTATGTAATTACCAAAGGTTCATGCGATTAGCTTGGAAAATTCAAGGATTAGGGGTTATTTTCTATATATAATTCTTGCTTCAAACCTTGATTATTTATTAAATTTTATAAATTTTTTATAATTTCATTCATATTAACCCCTTTTCTTTCTCATCTCTCTCTCTCTCTCTCTCTCTCTCTCTCTCTCTCTCTCTATATATATATATATATATATATATATATATATATATATATATAGCTTAATGTAAAAGGACAAGAGAAAGTTCAATTCCACAAAAGGAGACTTATCCGCATAATGCCAAGCTCCACAATTATTATTGGAGCTTATACAATAGGACAACAAGAGTATGAAATGAATACCCAAAACTATATATTGGCAGATATAGAATAAATCATTTATTTAATAATGGAATACAGGCAAAATTTGGGGGATAGAAGGGACTCTTTATTCCAGGGCATTTTGAAGCCTAATGCTACTCATCAGAAGAGTAGAGAAGGTGCTAGGTAGCATGGGGAAGATGTGGTGTCTGGCGTAAGGTTCATTAGGGACGAAAAAGATTAAGAGGAAGTTTAGAATGTTGGGGGAAGCTTTATTGAATTCTAAATAAATAAAGAGAAGCTTGTTATATATAGTATGATATATAAGATTATATACATGGTCTTTAACATAGTATCTAGATTAAGGGGTATAGGTATTATGGTTAAATGGAGGAGTATTTTTGCTGCGTGGTAATTTATTTTAACGGTTTGTGGGGTGTCTATTTTCTATAGAGTGGGTAATTTTGATTGGTGCCACCTAAACGACAAATGGTGGCTATAAAATCGCATATAATTTGGGGGGTTATGCAAGGTTGTAAAACTGAAAGGTAATATGCGGCAATATATTTATAAGTTTCTACTGTTATGATATAGGGAGTATGATCATAAGGAGGCGGTCGTAGATTAGGGTGGCAATGACTATGAGTGCGTTTAACTTGATGTAAAAGGTAAAGTATACATATTGATGTCAAAATATACCAAATAATAGTAGGGTAATTATAATAGTACGAAAGATAATATTAATGAAAATTATAATAATAGTAGTAATAATAAAGCTGGCAGTAAAATAGAAGTAAAGTAATTTTGTCTTTATTCTTATCTTCAACGGGCGCTGGTAAAATGTATAGTGAGAATGATGGTGACTATGTTGCACGATAGATTACCTGTGTTTATTGCATTACTCACATCTGCGTGCTTCATCAACTTTTGGAGGATAATAACAGAAGTTCTACTCCTGGAAAGAACCTGGCATGACAAAATGCGTTTCCGACGCTCCCGCGTAGCCATCGTTCATCGTTAGTCAAATGCATTGGGAATGATGATCACTACGTAGAAGAAAAATTCTTGAGCACAAAAGGTCCTTTGCTTAAATAGTACTAATCTCGTTTTCGTAGCTCTTCCACATTTTGAGTAAAAATAATAGGAGGCTTTACTTTTGGAAAGACCTTCGTGTATATTTTTCTTTTTCCTCCTTTTTTCTTCTTCTTCGTCTTCTTCTTCTTCTTCTTCTTCTTCTTCTTCTTCTTCTTCTTATTATTATTATTATTATTATTATTATTATTATTATCTATATGTTTATAGGATAGCCTGTGTGTTATTTATTTTGTGCGTAATGCTTACATCCGAGTGACTGTCGTTTAATTGTTATGGACTTCCATTTATTGTAATAAATAATTTTACTAAGCAGTCTTCATAAGTTTTGTTTCGGTTTCAAGTATAGCTGATTGCACTTCAGTAATCTATTTTTTATAAATAATTTTATCAAGAATTCTTCATAATCTTTGGCTTCAGTTTCAATTATAGCTGATGCAACTCAATATACATATATATATATATATATATATATATATATATATATTTCATAATTTGGGTTTCGGTTTCGATTGCAGGTAATGCACCCGTCATATGGATATTTTTTTAAATCACAACTTTATAATATATAAAAATCGATAGAAATCAACTCTTTAATAATATATACAAAATCTGCTAGAATACAAATATATTTAAGCGTACTTCACGACCTGGGTTTGCCGGGCGTCCCTGCTAGCTTAGATACCTATTTTTGCAGTTTTAACAAAAGAGCTGCCATAATATCAAAGTGGGTCTATTTCCAGTGAACATCTACAGTATGTCAACATCAATATATTACATGTGAATTATTATTATTATTTTCATTATTATTATTATTATTATTATTATTATTATTATTATTATTGTCATTATTATTATTATTATTATTATTATTATTATTATTATTATTATTATTATTATTATTATTATTGTTACACAAATGTACAAATGTAAAACACGCATCGTAGGTAAATTAAATTATTTGAAAATTAGAAAATGCCAAGGAAATTCTTTTATTAAACTATAAAATTATGTCCTAGCTGTGACAAGTTTCTTATTTAAATTCGCACCAATCAGCGTAATGTTGACATCAATTAAGACTGACTACCATCGGCAATAAAACTGGCGTTTTTACTTCACTCCACGAGGATTTAATCGCCAAGAACTTTAACATCTAAAATGGAGAAAAATAAAAACACTAAACAAATAAAAGCACTAAATAAAATTAAAGCACTAAAAAACAGTCTTTTTTATAAGAAAGTCTCAGGCAAAAAATTATGATTTTATCATTCAATAAAACTGTCCTTGGCATTTTCTAGTTTTCAAATGAAGTTAATATATATATATATATATATATATATATATATATATATATATATATATATCAGATGCTAAATCTGTCGTGATCTATGATAGTTATTAAGACTTTCTTGTGTGCGGCACGTTTGCTGAGTTAATAGTGCTTGCCTCACATCCAAGAGACTGAGGTTTCAGATCCTAAGTTCTGATGTAACTTACTGATGAGCCCAAATGAGGGCAAAACTCCAGCCTTGGACTTCCGGTTTGTTTGCTTTCATGGCTCTTGTGAGCTGCGACGTTGTCTGGCTGGGGAAATAATTATATATTCTTTCTTAGAACTCTCTCACATTCTAAAAATATTATATTGCTTATTGGTCGTACGGTAAGCTTAACGTGTGGCATCCTTAGCAAGTATAAATTCCTACTAGTAATCGCGATGATCACATCCTTTGTTCGAGACGAAAGTAGGTTTATTCCACTGTCGGATTTCGTTGTGGTTTACTTGATCTGTGATAGTTAATAAGACTTTCTTGTGTTTGGCGCGTTTGTTTAGTTGGTAGAGTGCTTACGTCGCCTGCAAGAGACGCATGTTTCGAATCCTGAGTTCGGATGTGTCTAACTGCTGAGCCCAAATGATGGCGAAACTCGTGTCTTAGACTTCCGGTTTGTTGGCTTTCATTCCTTTTGTGAGCTGCGACGTTGTCTGGATGGGGAAATAATTATATATATACATATATATATATATATATATATACACACAGAGAGAGAGAGAGAAAGAGAGAGAGAGAGAGAGAATCTTCCACAGAGCGATTGATCTCGCGGTTAGACAAATCATTTATTCAAGCCGGAATCATAGGATATTTTTGCACTCAGAGAAAGTGTATGTATATGTTAGTGTCAGTTTGTTATAAAACTTACTAGTATGAACAATATATATATATATATATATATATATATATATATATATATATATATATAGGTTTTTGTTTAAATTTCATTCAGAAAAAACATCAATTTTCAGAGGAGAAATGTATTGTTTAAATAAAGAACACAGATCAGATGTTTTCCTTAACTTATGGATTTTCGATGTAGGCTGATTTCATCAGAGGAAATGTTATTAGAAAATATCAGATCTATTTCAAAATAATATTGTTATTTAGCACATACGAAGAAAATATATTTAAAAACTGATTACATCTTTTTAGATAAAGAAAATCGATGGAATAAAAGTAGATACAATGAAAGGATATGAATTTATGGTATCCGGCTGTTGTGGTAATCCTTTTATAGGGCGAGTCCGAGTTTGTTTTATAAAATCACATTATAGGTAGATTCCAATTTATTATAAGGTATTTTTTCCTTGGTGATAAACCTTTGATTATGTAAAGCCCGGGGTATAATCTTCCTCATTTTATGTTGGTATAGTCCCTATATGAAGTGTCCGCTCGAAGCTTTTTTTTTAATGTTCGCTGAAAGTTATATTTCTTATGTAGATTAGAATTATATACTAAAACTTTCGTAATGTTTTTGATAAAAACTCAGGATAGCTGGAGATTTTTCAAATAAGATATATTAAGGGTGGACTTGAAATACAGATACAATAAGATAAAGTCTAAATTATAGTAAGGTAAATTTATAAAATCTATTATGTGTTAATTTTGAGTATTTTTTTCTTGTGTTCCTAGTTAGCGTGATATGAGGAGAAAAAAGAGAAATCTTTAGGACTCGATACCACGCGAATAATCAATCAGTGTTTCTATTCACCTCAGGATTCCGGTCTCTCTCTCTCTCTCTCTCTCTCTCTCTCTCTCTCTCTCTCTCTCTCCCTCTCTCTCTCTCTCTCTCTCTTTCTTTCTTTATATATATATATGTATATATATATATATATGTGTGTGTGTGTATAAGAGAAAGGAAATAAAACTGTAATTTATATATGTATATATATATATATATATATATATAGAGAGAGAGAGAGAGAGAGACACACACACAGCGAGAGAGAGATACAGAGAGAGAGAGAGAGAGGAGAGACGTAAGTAAAAAATAGATATGCTTGCCTTAATTACGTTTGTAACCCAACGCAATTAGATAAAACCAAACAATAAAATAGATACAAGCAAAATGCCCTGAGAGAGACACATCAAAATTCATGAAGAAACGCCAATTCCTGCGACGGATTTTGAAATGGTTAAAAACGAAATTCAAAACATTGAGTAATTCTTGTTTTCTTGAGTCGGGGACAATCATAAGAAGCTTTAGAAAAGCAAATAAGAACTTTCGTGAGAACTTCTTGTAATTAGTAGAGCATTGATTTGCTGTTTTATGCTTTCGAATGAGGATCTGGATTGATCTTTTGCTGTTTCAATAATTGCATTTGTGAACGCATATGCACTTGAAGCTCAGCACGCGTTTAGCAATCACGGAAGTACAAGAGACTTGATCACCACTTCTTACAAGAATGAGCAGAGCAAAGAGAACGAAAGTGGATCTTTATCAAGTATATATCAACTTTAAAAAGTTTTCTTTGAGGCTTTCTATTGATAATCTGCGCGGCATCATCATGACGTTACTCCGGTTTCACTTAGATCAGCGAAGTTAAGCAACGATGAGTCTGGTTAGTAATAAATGGATGATCACTTACAAATACAGCACGCTTTTCGCTTAACTCGGGATTGTTTCCAGAATTATTGGAATTCTTATTGCCACTGGAATCAAGCAGTACCGATTAAAGAGAAGTGGCGTTGGTGAATACGCAATACTTGCTTTAAAATAACACGCATATCTACCCTTGAACAATGTATTCATTTTTTTTGAAGACTGACCGGTAAAAATGCTGTTTGATAATCTATATATTTTTTAAGTTGACCGCTTGTAGAAAAACAACCAATCATCATAAAATAAATTAGAGTTTTGATGGTGAAACTTAAGGTAAAATTTTAATATTTTTAATATTCCCTTTCTTAGAAATAAAACATTAATATACTCTAATGACTGACTTTAGATTTTTCGGTTGAAAGATAAACAGTAACTTCAACATTTACATTTCTCAGATCAAACATGCATGGCTAAAATGGCTTACTGCACCCAGGTTTTATATGTGGCAACTATCAAGTCAAGTAAAAAAATCTTCTGGACTGTTATATGAATTTGTGTTCTGTACAGTTTAGAGCTATGATCGTCAACTAGAAAAAAGAATACTAGTATTCATAGAGACGACGTGGAGATATGTAATCGAACTGTATAATATTTATATATTATACATAAGTATTTTAATACATATAGCTTTATTATACATTGTGTTATAGGAAATGTTAGTATATTATATTACAGGAAGCATTGACACATATTAAAAAAAATAGTATCCAAAAATATTTTAGGTACATGATCTTTCATGAGTTCTAAATAAGAATTCTAAAAAAATTCAAAATATTCACTGAGCTTATAGTAAAGAACGTGCAAAGATGTTTTACAAAATGTAGAAATGGAAAGTTGTTTGTTCAAGATAAAGACATGTCCTGTCATCTAGTTAACATAACTTATAGAGAATCCTGCAGAATCAAGTGAATAAATGGCAATAAAGCTTTCTTAAGATTCCACTTTTTTATGGTAGTCTGTAAATACATGTTTTTATGCTTGGAAAACTGATGCGTTTTGTATTTTCTGAAGATAATCGTTATTAGATACTTGATATCTAAAACATACATGAGGCACGCATTTCCCGAGTTTATGAATCTTTTGAAGTGGTGTACAACACCGGGGTGTATGCTTTATGGAAGCCTTCAGTGCCAAATCATTCAAATGTTCATTGTTAGGGAACTCTTTATCAAACCCATATGCCATTCCTATCGGCTTTTATCTTTAAATGCATGATATATATTTTCAGATTTTGTAAACTAGCTCCTGTACGTTCTTTTTATTTAGCTATTTATTTGTCTAATAATAAGTATGTACATATCAAGGCAGCAGACGTGGGGCTTATTATACCGCCAGTCCACTCGATCAGTTGCATACATTTAGTGAGAAACAGAAACAATCATGCGAAGGTAGTAAGCAAGAAGTTAGGAGACAGGAGAGAGCTTAAGTCTAGCTTAGCTTTAGACGCGTGTACTCCAATCACACCTCCCTCCCTCCCGATGACGACGATGAATATGTATATGACACAAATAAAATTCTTAGAAGTTTTCATAAAATTAACATTCAACAGTTACGTCGGAATCCGTGTGTAAAGCAGACATTATCTTTTCCGTGAATTTTTTTTTTTTTACTCAAAACCATATTTTATATACATGATAGCTTATTTGAAAGTTTATCACATACACAAACATTAAGTTATACATCTTCATGTATATGTATATATAGAGATAGATTCCTGTTTGTTTTTCTTGCGATCTCTTTTTTTCATTCGACGGGCCAATGTTTAAACGTTCTGTTCAAGTGTAAAAAGAAATGTGTCATATTCGCGATCGCTTTCGACTTTCATATGTAGTCTTCAAGCGAATGATGAATTGAAACTTGGGTTTGGTGAAATTTATTGAAATTTTGATTAAAATCATTTAAATATCATTAAAACAGGAATTATCCCTACTGATAATGAAACATACATCAGGGAAAACATGTTTATACTAATACAGATAGATGATGACTGCAACGTCTTGTCAGACGAGTGCCACTCCCTCAGACACTTAAATCCATTAGCCCCAAAATTACTTCCATCGCCACAGGACCATTTTTATAGACAAATGCCTGAGGGAGTATCTATACACAGATGATGTTACAGAGTTTTAGCTTTGTACGACAGCTAAGTCTCTCTCCCGGTTCAAAATGTTGAGATCCAGCAACAAGCAAGAGCAAGATAGCCAGCAACAAGTTAAACTGCAGACCAGGTTAATGCAGGTACTGGTATCCCGCTTTATGGTTTTTTTTTAAATCAGAGATTTGCTTCTTCTAGAAAAGTTGCCTTAACTATGGCTTCCGGGAGCCCTCTCCACCCCAGCGCATACATACGCACAAACACACACGGTGCTAGTTGGCCGTTGACCCCCCCAAAAGGGTTAAGATAGATATAGGTATGTATACATACATATTTATTCTCTTTATAAAGCTAAATAAACATTTTATTTTAACACAAAGTTTGTTTTTTTTAAATGGCTAAATAATGTAGAGCTGGAAGTTTAATAATTTTTTTGTAAATTTTATGTAAACCTTATCAAATGCATGGAAATAATTCTCAGACATTCATAAAAACATTTTATGTATATACAATTGTTTCAGCCACGTTTAATCCTGTAAAATATTTTATCATCAGATAAAGTAAAATCGAAATGTATCAATTAATTTCTTTTGTCTTCGCCGTTTATTCATCCACTGAAAGGTAATGTGTTTTTATCTAACGTCTTGAATATTGTATATTGTATGAAACACACTCCGTCAAAGTGCAACTGAGTCCCCCTGATCAAAAGTCTTATATGAATTATAATTCGCGTCTTCTATGTGTTATGAATATATAATTTCTTTTTTGTTTTCCTTTTTCTTTCCATTTTTATTTTTGTTTCTATCTTTTTTTGTATATTCATGATTACATAATTCAATTTAAAATGTCTCTTGACGTGTAGTCAATATCTGAATATATCAATCGTATTTTATCACTACTATGTGCGTTAATCCTGTAGTTTTTGTGTACAGGAGACAAGACATTCATATAACTTGGACGGCGATGATTACATACAGTTCATATTCCTAACACATAGGAGATGCGAATTATCATTCATATAAGGAGGGGGACTCGGTTACACTTTGGTGGAGGGTGTTTCATACAATGTGCAATATTCAAGACGTTAGATAAAAACACATTACCTTTCAGTGGATGAAAAAACGGCCAAGACAAAAGATTTACTAATTACATTATGTTAGTCATGCCACCAATTGGCTGGATGATGATCAAGAATCCAATTGCCTTAAGATTTCTACATTTTCTTGTCTCGCTTTCTAGTCGCTTCCAAAAGGGCTTCAGCTAACTCAACTATGTTCTCACGTGGATTTACATACATGATTTCCAACATGCCGTCGGCCACACGAAGAAAATCCCAAAACCGTTTTGTTTTCTATTGCTCTAACTCTGACCTCTGGTTTATCATTATTTAGTTATTTCTAAAAATGGACAATTCACTAAATTCTTCAGATTGCAATATGTATTCAATTTTAATTTTTGAATACTCAGTTCGAGTCTAGCCTTTTTCTTTTAATAAAAATTATTTAAAAACTTATTTACGGTGTTCCTTTAATTACTGGGACCTGTCACCTTTTATATGTAACACAGTATGATTATATTTTATCGTTAAATGTAAATATCAGTATGAGTTTGTTTGAATAAATGAGGAATACTTTCACTAACTGTTTGTGTATAGGTTTCAAACTTCTTTTGAAAAGTTATTAGATTTGTGGAAACGATGGTCTTCTCCATACTGCAGTTTTTATATCTAAGATGGCAATATCATGCTTATTATAATTACCTTAAGGGGTTCCGTCAGCAGTGTGTTCATGATTAGATTACAGAAGCGAAAATAATAGAATACAAGATCACAATTTGAGAAAAAAACACATCGTAAGCCAATGTTGTTCTCATAGCGATAGCTTCAACGGCAATTATTTTCGTCTTTTTTTTTTCATGCAAGTTTCCTGCCATTTTCCGTGAGGCTAATGAACCAGATCAGGCTGGATAAAGATCTTATACATTTTAGTACGTATCTGTGCACTTGCCTTGTTCTGAATACATCTAATATACTTTTTTATTTTGTGCACATATTGTTTAGCCTATGTAAGGGTCAGCCATTTTTCTTGTTTTGGTGTTATGATACTGCGTTACTAAAAATTGGAACAATCAGAAAACAGTTATTTGAATTTTCATTTTCTGATTTCGAATACCAATTTTCATTTTTCACATAAGTAAACAGATTGTGCATTTACTGCATAGGCCATGATCGTCTCCAAATTTTTCTGCCAGTCTAAAATTGCTGTTAGCACTGTCAGTGCTACATCGAAGAATTCGCCATCCCCCCCAAAAAACAGCCAGGTCTATTATTCAATAACAAGGTTTGTTTCTTGAAGGTTTCAATTTAAAAAAAAAAAAGAAATATATTTAAGATACTAGTTTACATTTTGTAAGTAGTATATCGCAATCTAAGTGTTTAGCATCGTGATAGAGGACGCCAGTTTAAACGTACTGTTGCCACGGATCGAGAACTTCCTTTTGTTGAAGTGGTTTGCAGTCTTCTACAGCTGGAGATTTTCGCTGTAACGAAAAAGAACGCAGAGGCAGATGCTATTCTACAGATGAACAACTAAATCTAGTTATCAATCGAAAATAAATAACATAACACAGAAAATGTTCAAAAGGCTAACATATGAAAATCCGCAAATCGTGAGAATTATGTTGTATGCTTGTATGCCGTACTTTTTTTATTTTCTTTTAATATTGAGCGTAAATTTCTATAAATGCTAATAAATAGAAACAATTATTATTAATAATAACGGAAATCGCTTTTAGATGGTCCTGCTCGACCTAGGAGAGGTTATATTGATTATTTTCTCATTCAAATTAATTAACTATGAACTCTCTAAACAGAAAAAAAGTGGCAAAATTAAAAGTCTTGACTAGAGTATAATGCAAAAATATAATACGTAGAAATTAAAAATTGTTTAATGTTGTTGTTTTTCTTATATAAATCATTAAATGAGAAATAATCTCAAATAAAAATTAGTATTAGGTTGGTGCAAAAATGACGTCGTTTTCGGACGTTCAAATCCAAAGATCATACCTCCTTTCATAATAAACTATATTAATCGAAATAAAGGCTATTAAAATCGACAGATAAGTGTATTCATCCCATTAGAATAGAAATCCGGAGTTCTGGAAGCGATTAAGTCAGTATAGGCTGATTCGGCATCATCTAGGCTTTTTAAACATTTTTCGCGCAGGAAGTTGTCAAGATGCTTGAAAATGTGATAATCGTGTGGCTAGAGGTCCGGTGAATATGGCAGATGAGGAAGAGTCTCGCAGCCCAATTCGTTCAGCTTCTGCAGGGTTAGTTGAACAACATACTGGCGAGCGTTGCCATGGAGGAGAATTGGTCCCTTTACATTGTTCAACCTCGGGCACACACGTCTGGGCTTCTTTTACATTTCGGCAGTACTTCTCAGCCGTAATCGTTTCGTCCGGATTCAAGAAGCTGTGATGAATAAGACCGGCCGCAGACCACCAAAGAGTCACCATAAACTTTTTTGGTGCAATTTCGGCTTCGGGGAGTGTTGTGGAGCTTCTTTGGCATCCTACCACTAAGCTGAACGTCACCGGTTGTCGTAGAGGACCCACTTCTTATCACAGGTCAACGTCCACTCGAGAAGGGGGCCGTTTCTTTTGCACAGAGGGAGCGTAGAAGACACCACAAAAAGCTATTTTTATTATTATCGTTCAATTCATGCGGCACCCATTTATCCAACATTTTTGACTTCCCTATTTGCTTTACATGGTGAACGATTTTTGAGTGGTCGACCTCGTGTTCAACAGCAAGTTTTCGTGTTGTTTTCCGAGTATCGGCTTCAATTAAGGCTTTCAAATGTTCGCTATCAA
This sequence comes from Euprymna scolopes, assembly GCF_053919585.1. Taxonomy (NCBI): domain Eukaryota; kingdom Metazoa; phylum Mollusca; class Cephalopoda; order Sepiida; family Sepiolidae; genus Euprymna; species Euprymna scolopes. The sequence goes on from NC_136483.1 coordinate 171,755,639, forward strand.
CAGCAGTCGACTCTTGTCACCATTGCGAAATTTCTTGAACCACCATTGTGCTACACGTTCGTGAGTGGTTCCTGAGCCGAACGCATCATATATATCACGAGTTTTCTCAGCAGCTTTTTCGGGCTAGTTTGAACTGGAACAAGAAATAGTGCCGATTTGAATTTTGTTCATGCTGTCGAAAAGCCTGCAAGAAATGAATGAAGAAATTGAGAAAGGTAAAGAATAAGGTGATTCGATAGGGCGAAAAACACACTTCAAAATGATATATAATATAGCTATATATATATCAATGAATTAATTCATAAATCATATATAAAAGTAACATATGTGAGAAAACGATATTGTTTTTGCACCAACCTTATATTACGCATGTAAACTTAAAAAAAGAGCTGGATAGAACGAAATCACACAACATCATGTGAAATTCGGTCGCCATCTAATCCTTACTCTATTTTGTTTTAATTTAATTTATTCACGTAATGCTGACACGTTAAATCGTATTTTCTCAAGCTAATATTAAGAAGATTTTGACTCGAAGTGATTATTCATTCATAATATTAAACTCAAATAACAAAGTAACATTATTTTTAATTCCTATATGATACTTGTTTCGGATTCTGCTCTGGCAGCGACTTTTAACCTTCTCCAAACGAGTTTCGCGGTTATTTGAGACATAAATAGTCCATTTTCTAATGGTCCTATCACACATTCTTCTACAAAACTCTGACAGATTTTATGTTTTCGCTTACCATATTATGCTGACATGATGATTTATTATAGATGTATGGATACATGTAATAAAAACATTGCCAATTATAATAAAATATCGATGTTTCAAACTGTTGCTTTGTAAAGCACTGAATACAGACCGTTGGCGAAGGAAGCATAGGAAGACTATCGGTTATATATGTTTTGCTAAACTTTCGGTCCAACCAGTCTCAACTATGTCAGAAATCAAACTGAGAAAAAAAAATTAGGTAAAATTTTCTGCGCTAGTATAGAGAAATAAAGACGATATTTTGTCAAAAATAATATTTATTGTTAAGCTAACCTGCTAAAAATGCAAGCGATTAGGAAACATACTGTTGCTAATTATACACGTCATTATTTAATGAGTAATAATGCTAAAAATAACCTTAGCTGAAAAAGACAAAAAAGGTGTGTTCTCTCTGCTACCGGCGCGAAGAAACTAGAGAATAAAGAAGGCGCAAATGGTGCGGCTTGTTTTATAAAGAACGACAAGACAAACCAAGAGAAATGGCGAGAATTAATGTTCATAAAAGGGGTAAAACACGAACGCTTGGTCAGTAAATATCCATCAGTGAAATACGCGATGGCGAACGAAGAAAATAGTTTCAGAGTCTTCCAGTGGTGTAAGCTATATTTTTCCAAACCCTACAGAACACTAGAAATATTCGTGACGTCTCATAATACCTTGCTATTTTGCTCACATCCTGACAAGTTAATGAACATAAAAACTAAACTTACAGAAGTTTAATTAGATTTTGAATCATGGTAGTTACTTTCATTTTAAACTACGTTTTTTATTGGGGGGGGGTCTTCGTTATTGTAGCGAAATCTAACAGCCGAAAAATTGATTTTTTATTAAAAAAATAACAATATTTACGCGTTTTGTCAATTTCCATAATAAGCAATGTTTTCTACATAATTGTCACAGTTTGTTTGATATTCCTCGAATATTACATAAAGCACGGATTTTATTATTCGATGAAGAAAAATGATTTCGGCCATGTTTGTTTTGTCACGTGTGACATATGACGTAAACACGAGAGAAATAAAGAAAAACTTATAATATGAGTTAAATTTGCCAAGTTCTTCGAAAACTACTGTTAATAATTAATTTTCTTTCTGATCATTTTCTTGTAATTTTGGGATATTTTAATTACCGCGAACTGACAATTCAGTAGATACTCTTAGCTATACTTGAAATTCAATATTTCAATTTTCAATTTTCGAATTTCGCAACAATAATGAAGAAGAAGCATATTTTTTAAAGACGTGGGTTATTAAGGGAAAGAGATACTTGATAATGGTGAATAATAAGATAGGAATGAATACCGACCGGAAAATAAAGGACATTATAGGAGTCTGTAGATTTATTAGTGGTATAGGGTGTCCAATAAAGTCATTGAAAGGCTTTGAACCTAAATAGATTCTTTATTGTTTGAGGATATCTTTCTGTAATTTAAACACAATCTAAGACATTGGGATTTTTTTTTAATACAAAATTAAAACAATCTTTATTTATTCATGAAAAATATGGTTATTTCAATGTTGCCCAAGTTTAGCTTCGGATATTGTGTGATCTTTTCAAAACATTATTCATGACAGATTGCAGAATCTCTGGATTGCGATTTATCTCCATTATTATTTTATTCCTTATGTTTTCCTTCAATTCTTGCAGTTACTTTTTAGACACCCTCAGCACTGCAAGAATTGAAAGAAAAACATCACGGATGAAATAAGAAAGTTAAATCATAATCCAGAGATTCTGCAATCTGTTATGAATAATGTTTTGGGATATGCACTAATATGCAGAGCTGAAAATGGGCAACATTTAAAAGACTATTTTGTATAAATAAAAATTGTATGACTTTTGCATTTTTTTAAAAAACTTATCCAATGTCTTAGTAAGATTGTGTTAAAATTACAGGAAATAATTATTAAAAATAAAGTATTTATTAAAGATCAAAACCCTCCAGGTCCTTTTGGACACATTGTATGAACTAAATTACATTAATATGGGGGCGCTCCACGAAAGGCAGTTGTTGACATTGGGTGTGAAGCAAACCAAGTAGAAGCAGCAGTGAACTTTTCTGCAGCAATGTATTTTACAGGTAGGAACCCCTGATAAAAATATCTGTCCATAAAACCTACATTTAATTAAAATACTCATTGAGGCAGAAAGTTTAGGCATTTTTTTTCTATTTTGGCGACTAAAATCGAGAGCTCAGTTGAGCACTATTTATTCATGAATATCACATGTCCCAAGATTTGTACACAACAATGTTTAAGAAAAATATAAGCAACACGAGATTCAGCGTATCCAGTTGCATCCTGATTTTTATTTCTGTATTGATTTATGAGCAGATCGATAGTACATGTGAAAAGTGTGTCCAAATTGTAGCACTATACATTATTTGTTATGGGCGCTTTTGTAAATCCTTACCTGTTTGAAAGCTTTTAGTCTCAGAGTCTCAAATGATAAGAGACAGAATGTTTTCCGGGAGAATTTTCTATAGCAACAAAATTGAATTATAAGTCAGCCATTCATTAGTACTAATCGAGTGGCAGTGCACACATCAACACCAAATGAATTGAATACTTTTTCAACAATAACCAGAATAGGCACGCTGTTTATGTACAACGCACGAAATTGCAAGTACGTTGAGGAAAGTTGGCCTTCGTAGATAAATTAGGTTTCTTTATTCATACTTGACCTCTTAGATTTATTTGAAAAGTTCTTTTTGTGTGCGTCACCGAATCTCAAGGAGCGGCTCTTTATATACGGCCACTTTTAGACTTGATAAAGACTAAAGCAGAGGCTTTCAACGCAAAAGTTTGAATGCGTTTTTTAGTTTGAAGCCCATACATTTGTCCTACGAAGATCAACACACACACACACACACACACACTCCCTTTACGAAGTACTAACGTGGCCCTCACTTCCACCCAAGTAATAAAAAAATATAAATAAAAAGTAGTAAAAGGAGACTGATGGATTTATTTTATGACAGTGAAAACACAACAGACAATTCTCTAATGAAAAACAAATCAACATACTTCCCCAACAAACAAAACAATACAAAGGAACAACATACTTTCTGTGGAATGCTCTGGAACCTTAACCCCCAACAAAAAGAAAAAAAAACACCAGTTATCAAACACGAAAACACAATCAAACACTTTAAAAAATCCGACGTATTAGCAACATAATAATAAAGGAAGCAGATAAAGGGAGTGCTGTGGTTATCATGAATAAAAACTACTATAAAACAAAAATTTTAGAAACACTAGGGAAGGAAACCTATTACAAACCAATGAACTCTAACATAGAAAATACAACCATACCTAAAATCATAAAACTCTGCATAACATACAATACAACATTAACTAAAAAAGAAAAAGATGTCCTTACCAACTTCACAACAAAAAGAAACATATTATATGGACTACCCAAAATACACAAAAGTCAGAATACATAAGCACCCCAAACACTAATGACCTAACATTCAGACCCATAGTAGTAGGGCCAGCATGCTCAACAAGCAGACTTTGAAACCTAACAGATATATTATTACAGCCCTTCACCGATTTAGTTAGAAGCTACATAAGAGATGACACACACTCCCTTAGCTCCCTACCACAAACAGTAGACGATGGGACAATACTTGCCACATTCGATGTTAGCGGCCTATATAGCAATATCCCACGCAACTTGGGGAAAGAAGCTATCTTATACTGGATGGACAAACATACACAGACTTTAGATCCCAGATTTACCAAACAATTCGTGATTGACAGCATTGACATAATCCTCAATAATAACTCTTTCGAATTTAATAATGACAATTACATCCAAACACAAGGCACAGCAATGGGTACTAAAAAGGCATCAACATATGCCACCCTTACACTCGCCTTCCTGGAAGAGATCCTTTATAAAAAGATAGAACAGAAATACGGACACATTATCAAAACATTCTTCATAAAATCTTGGAAAAGATACCTGAACGACTGCTTTATCCTCTGGAAAACCACATGGGGGGATATCAGAGAGCTTCACACTATAGTACAAAACCTACACCCTAACATAAACTTTACCCTAGAGCATAGCTCCACAAAACTACTTTTTTCTAGACATCCTAGTAACAATTAAAAACAACAACATAATCACAGACATCTACCACAAACCCACAGATACTCACCAATACCTTCACGTCAAAAGCCACCATCCCAAAAACTGTCTAATATCCATACCCTACTCCCTGGCACGTAGAATCTGCACCATAGTTACAGACAGACACCTCCGTTCGACTCGACTAAATGAACTGTGGAAAATAGTATATACACCAACACTAATACGTAAAGGTATTGAACTGGCAGAAAAAATCCCAGTAGACCAACACAAAAACCCAAAATAATACAACAAAGAACAAATTCTAGCGTACGTCTCTACACACAACAAAAACAACACAGAACTATTTACACAGATAACGAAAAATCTTATCCTTCTCAGTCAGAACGATAAACTAAACAACATACTCCAAATAACAAAAATAGAAAAAAGCAAACGCCAACCCCAAAACCTAAAGCACATCCTAGCCTCCTCTAAACTCGTTCAATACACTACAAAAGGAGTCACAAAATGCAATAAACATCGATGTGGAGATTATGACATAATAATAGAAGGAAACACATACGCATTCAAAAATCCAACACAAACATTCGGAATAAAAACGGACCTAAACTGCACCTCCAGAAATGTAATGTATGCACTAAGATGCACAGCATGCGACAAATCCTACAGAGGCGACACTAAAAACCTCAGCAATAGAGTGGCCTTACATAAGAGCAACATTAAAATCGGAGATAACAGACACCTCTGTGTTTCAAAACACGTGAATACATGCAGTGGAAATAGGTTAAAAACAATACCAATCTTCCGAACAGACAACTCCTTTTATTTATTTACACAGGAAAAAAATTCATAACAAGATTCATTCCCCAATTAAACAGATCTTAATATCAACACACACACATATGAAATGCAAAACACACCCGCACGCACGTCAATACACATGTACACCCCCACACCTAAATCAGAACCGATACATTAAAACACAAACACACACACACACACACACTCAGCCACACACACGCACAACATCCCTATCCCTAGTATAACACATTAAACAATACCAACTTACCTCGAAACCTACAACACATAAATATACCTAGTACCACAGTGTAGTATCTGTTCCAACACTGCGCCCACCCCTCCTACCCTCAGTTAGTTGAGGAGAAATCCTTCATGACAGAAATAATTCTCATTCTCATACTTGTGCTTTTCCAGGTGTCCCCTCCCTTCTGGGGAGCGAGCTCTTTCCCACACTAAAAAGCGATCCTGGATCTGGCCCTACACACATGGGGAGACAAACAAAAATCCCCTATGTCTATTTATGAATAAGCATTTTTTATTTAAACAAACATAATATTATGAATGCCCCATGCGACCAAGATAAAAACGAAATCACAATAGAACGAAACTAAAATCTAAAAATTAAAAAAAATCCAAATCACAATTAAATGAAAACATCCCTACCGATTACCCCTGTTTCAGAGAAGCTGGCCCCCTCCACCTCACACGTATTAAAAACGAACTTGTATCACGTTTGCTTTCTTAGGAAAGCAAATAAATTTACTATGTTATAAAACTATTAGACATTAAGATACATTCTACAAACAATACAAGGAAACACAGACACACACGCACACACACACACGCACACACACACACTCCCCTACGCACCCACTTGACCAAGTACCAACGCGGCCCTCACTTCCACCCAAGTAATATAAAAAAAAGGTAAATATCCAGATACGCTACTACAAAACGCCGACCACTCTAATTTGTTTCTTTATAGGTAATTGAGGTCGCTGACAACGAATCTGATAGTCAAACTTGGGGCAAATTTACCGTTTGCATAGTATTAACCCCTGAACCCACGAACTACTGTCCACCATTTTGAAGCTTCCGGTTACGCTACGCGCGAGCGCGCAGTCCACCATTTTGCATGTTACGCTACGCGCGAGCGCGCAGTTCACCATTTTTCAGCTTCCGGTTACGCTACGCGCGCGAACGCGCGTTGTAGCAATCTACGCTACGCGCATTCTCCAATGGCGGAACATTTGAAATTAAATATAAAAATTTGGGGGGGGGGGATTATTTTTTTTTTTTCAGAACAGCGACCTCAAGTACCTATAAAAGAAAACAAATTAGAGTGGTTGGGAGGGGGGGGGATTTTTTTTTTTTTTTTCCTGGAACATAGAAATTTTAACTTTTCCAAAGGAAAGCACTCAAAATTATTTTTTTTTCTGTAACATAGAAGTTTCAACTTTTCAAAAATTACATTAAAGATTTATGTAGTTAGCTTGGGGGGGTATAAGTAATATACAATTTACATAAAATACACTTACGATTTCACCCATTCTGTGATTTCGCGCCGTCGGGACCGGCCATTTTAGTTAGCCAAAGTTAAAAAAAACAAAAAGTGATACAGCTCATGAATTTTGGAGAGGACAAGCATCATGTCCTAAGTGTAATAGACCGTGTTCAGTTGGATCCGTGGTCTGTTTGGTGTATGAATTTCTTTGCAAATTAGCCGGAAGCATTGGTTCGCGGGTACCAGTAAGGGGAGGGGTCTGTTTTTAGGGCCTATTTCCGGTCATTTTAGTTTCTAAACCAACTTTGTGAACATGGAATCTTGCCAGTCATGCACGTTCACTTATTATGATGCAATAGCCAAATTTCATAAAAATAACAAAGAAGCTGAAGAATTTTTGAGAGAACACCATATCTTACCTCGACAAGTGTCATGTCCAAAATGTAACAGACTGTGTTCACTTGGAAGCAGTAATGCTATGTGGCGGTGCCCAGGTACCGTGGTTATTCCAAAAAAGAAAAAAAGAAGATATTGTGGCTTCACAGTGAGTGACAGAAAAAGTACCTTTTTGGAGAAAGCACGCATTCCTGCGTGGAAAGTAATTTTATTTACGAATAATTTCCTAAACTATTCATGGAAGCATAAGACAGTCACACATAATTTGGAGATATCTATGACAACATCAGTAGATTGGAGATCCTTCTGCTCAGAAATCACCGACGAGTGGATAAAAAACCAAAAACCAATAGGAGGTGTCGGTGTGCAAGTCGAAATAGATGAGACCCTTCTAGTTCGTCGAAAGTACAACAGAGGACGCATTCTTAAGCAGATTTGGCTGTTTGGCGGAATTGAACGCGTTTCTAAACGTAGTTTTATCGTCCCACTGTTAGAACCAGAAGATAGAAGGAATGCGGAAACCCTAATTCCGTTAATAAAAAAATTTATTCTGCCTGGGTCTATCATATACAGTGATTCATGGAGAGCATATACTAATATCGAACAGCATTCGTTCGAACATTATACCATAAACCACTCTGAGAATTTTGTTAATCCAAAAGACATGGAAATACATACTCAAAATATCGAAAGACTGTGGCGTGACGTAAAAGAATGGGTCAAGAGACCTGGTATTCGTGAAACGTATTTACGCCAATATCTGTCGAGATATCTTTTTATAAGAAGCCTGAAGGACGAGCCTGATATGCTTCTACACAACTTTTTCACAGAAGTTTCCAAAATGTACTCGCATCCGCATGCACAGACGTAAATATAAATCAATTTTGATGTTTCATAAACCATTTTAATATTCTTCAAATTGTTTTAACGCGGAAAAAATCATTCCGGAAATGTTCCACCCAATTATTACTATAATGTACTTGTTTTTTAAAATTGTCCGCCAATGCAAAAAAAAAAAAAAAAAATTCTGTTCTTACCCCCCCTCCCAACCAACTTGGAGTGTTTTTAATTGGAAACATGTTTCATTTAAATTATTTGTTAAAAAAAAATTATATTTTCTTACGCAGACTTGTTAATATTTCATTTAAATTAATAATTTGTTGTTTGGAAAAATGTTTCATTTAAATTATTTGTTCAAAAAAAAAATTATCTTTTCTTACGCAGACTTGTTAATATTTCATTTAAATTAATAATTTGTTGTTTGGAAAAATGTTTCATTTAAATTATTTGTTCAAAAAAAATATATTTTCTTACGCAGACTTAATGTTTACTGTTTTTACTCATTTTTTGTTTTTTTTTTAAAGTGCTATAATGTATTTTTTGAAAAGTTGAAACTTCTATGTTACAGAAATATAATAATTTTGAGTGCTTTCCTTTGGAAAAGTTAAAATTTCTATGTTCCAGGAAAAAAAAAAAATATCCCCCCCCTCCCAACCACTCTAATTTGTTTTCTTTTATAGGTACTTGAGGTCGCTGTTCTGACAAAAAAAAAAATTCCCCTAATTCCCCCCCCCCAAACTTTTATATTTAATTTCAAATGTTCCGCCATTGGAGAATGCGCGTAGCGTAGATTGCTACAACGCGCGTTCGTGCGCGTAGCGTAACCGGAAGCTGAAAAATGGTGAACCGCGCTCGCGCGTAGCGTAACATGCAAAATGGTGGACTGCGCGCTCGCGCGTAGCGTAATCGGAATCTTCAAAATGGTGGACAGTAGTTCGTGGGTTCAGGGGTTAATACTATGCACACGGTAAATTTGCCCCAAGTTTGACTATCAGATTCGTTGTCAGCGACCTCAATTACCTATATAGAAACAAATTAGAGTCGTCGGCGTTTTGTAGTAGCGTATCTGGATATTTACCAAAAATAAATAAAAAGTAGTAAAAGTAGAAACGAGAGGAGACAGCAATGACCATGGTCTGACCCCCAATAAGAAGGGTAGGGATGGAACCGTGGCTACTGTAATATGATGGCCTAGCGACGACTATAATTTAGTCTGGTCATGAACATCGGTCTGTTCAAATTTGGTCACGTGTCTCATGACTAAACCGGAAGTTGGTTAAAAGTTTTGGAGGGTTAAATAAATTTAAACATGCCGTCGTGATGTATAGTTCCAAAATGCCGAGGTAACTACGAAAATGGACCAAAAGTTACTGTGTTTTCATTTCCCAAAAAAAGAAAATAATTTACCAGTGGAATTATGCAGTAAAAAGAAAGGATTAATATAGCAGAGTTAGTGTTAAAATTTTTGAGATATTTTTTTTTAAAGCGCCTTTTTATTTTTATTTAATTATTATTTAGAACGTATTTTCAAATAAAAATTAAAGTATGTATATAAAAATGGATTTTACATGTAATTTAAGTTATGTGCTGAAATAATAAATTATTATTTAGAAACTTATTCAAAATGGGGACTATGGTGAAAATATTATGTACTTTTACTTAACAATTTAATAAAAGCGATATCGTAAAAACGGAATTCCTTGTTTAAATAATTCTAAATAAGAAAAATCATTTATCTTTTTACTTTGAGGCGAAAATGTAATTTAAAAAAAATTGCTCGTTGTCCATGTAAAAAAAAAGTTGGCCATAAAGTGGGTGGTCGTTTTAGGTTAAATTATCCCCCCTTTTTTAACTAACATCTCTTTATATCTTGGAAACTACTAGTTTGCCGTAATTTTAAACGTTATTTCCGTTTCAGCACCCCCGAAACCCTATAAAACTGGTAATTTAGAAGGAGTTTTCGAGGGTGGACGAATTCTGTATATTTACCTCATTTTTTTATTTTATCGTTTTTTGTCATGTAATTTTCTTCTTTTTTTTTTTGTATAAATTCAAACATGGTACGATTTATTTTAAATTATTTCTTTAGGTATGTGAACCTTATTTTCGACCTGAAGACATACAGCCACAGGCATCAGCATTTGATGAAAGGACTGGAAAGACAATTAGTGTTAATTTTTTTAAAAATCCCTATCTTAAGGATGGTGCTATTCCTCGAATATTACCAAACTGTCCCTCCTATTTATCGTCATCAACCACTTTAGAGAGTCTCCTAACGCAAAGCAAATGTATTTAGAAAATTCTGCTCTTAAGCGTGCATTATGTGAAAGTGTTGCTGACGAGTTAGAGTTACAGGAACGTAAAACTTTCCATATATTGATTATTTAGAAAAAAAATTAACGTTTATAGATAAAAATTATTTGACTTCTATTAGGCAAAACAATACTATCATTATATGCCATGTAAAGAGATGCCCCTGCCCCAAAATAAAAATGTCTATGGTGATTGAACCGTACTTGGCCGTTAAAGTATTCTGCAGTGATGTGGAAATGAGTGCTATGGGGGAGTATAGAATTCCTAAACATGTAACAGAAGAAAATACTCTGCAGATTTTGATAGAAAACATGAAAAAAATGGACATCGAAGAACCGGAAATGTAAACTTCTAATATAAGTTCTTTATTAAAATTAATCTTATCATTTTGGCTATTAGTGCAAGATGAACCATTTAAATATTTTAATGCCATTAAGTTCATATATGAACAAATGAACATAATGGCAATGACTAAGGTTAATTATTCGAGTGAAATGATGGTATTTTCTTCCCTATTATATAACTGCTCCCTTAGAGGGTACAGGCTGTCAAGAGACACTAAAAATATAATTTTACCATGCTATTCAACCATTCGACGATTAACCTTATCAACTCCTATGAATCCTGTCATTGAACAACACGATAACAATTTTCTCATGTATATTAAAAGTAAGTTCAAGTGACTAATGCAGAATGACATCACAGTATCTTTACTTATTGATGAAATACATCTCAAACCTTATCTTGATTATAAAGATGGTAATATTGTTGGCTTAGCTAATAACAGCAATGAACCTGCCACAAGTGCATTTGCTTTTATGCTTAGCAGTGTATTCTCACAATATAAGGATGTTGTGCATATTATTTCTCCGACTACTTTTGAAAGGCAAAATGTTAATATGGTTTTGAAAATTTTCAACGAATATACTATTCAAGGTTTGCTAACCTTAGGAAAACAGGAATGCTTACTAAATTATGCAGAAATCGCAGAATACATAAAAATATTTTATATTTGGTGGACAATACTGAATGCGAAAACACAATATAAAAGTTGTCGACTTCGTAATAAATATGCTAATCCACTTACATTAAATAGTGATAATAATAGTTTCCTAAATGTGTTCTGTGACTGGTTAGAAACTTGGAATAGCATTCCCGGAAGTAATGGTAAGTTAACAAAGGAAACATATACTGATTTGCACCATACTACTTACGCAATTTAAGAATTGACTAAATATTGTATAAATGTACTGAACATGGTGTATATATTCCCAGGAAAGTTTCAGACAGATAACCTTGAGGCAAGGTTTGGCCAGTATCGACAACTTAGTGGAGATCAGTATAATATATCGATACGTCAGGTGTATGAATGTGAAAAAAACTCAGAATGTTGTCAGTTTTAAAATTGAGCTTACCAATTAATAATCGAACTATTGAGTTGAAAAATTAAAAAGAAACTAACTGGGATGAAATGACAAGGGAGCAAGAGTTACATGTTTATAAATTTAATATAGATGTAACAGAAGATGTTTTAATCAATGCAAGGAAGTACTTCCTGTAATATTATACTTGGCAGGTTCGCTGTCATGCAGTTTTAAAAAAATGAAATGCAATAGCTACAAAAATTTAATATCCGGGAGAGAGGCTGTTGAAGAAATAGCTGAATTAAACAGCTACTTTCAGGGTATTAACAGAGGGTCTCTGCTATAACCAAATGATATAACTAATAATTTTGTCTTATATAATTATGTAGTTATAAACAAACTTACAAAAAGCGATTCTTTTTTACATTCGATTCATCAGGGAAAATTAGCCATGTACATAACTTTAAATATTTTGGTTGATCAAAATCGATTATTTCATGTTCACTCTTGTGATGAGGGTCACACTATTCAGCAAATTGAAAAAAATCCTGATATGGAGTTCATCGAATTCCCTTATAAACAATTTTTGTCGCAAAGGGAATGACAATATTAGTAAAGAAAAATTTATCAGAAAAAGAAAAATTCAATTAATTAAATTCTACAACAGGTTTTTGAAAAGTTTTAATAGTCAATGTTTGAAATATTTCTGCCTTAGTAACTTTGTTTATACTAACATTTCTTTGAATTTAATTTTTAACTTATTGTTTGTTATTCAGTTAAACTAACTGTTCGTTATGCAGTTAACCTAATTTATTGTTCGTTTTCAGTTAAACTAATTTATTGTTCGTATTTCAGTTAAAATAAATTATCGTTTGTTTTTCAGATTTGATTTTTAAAATATTGTGTTTTTGATTTAAAAAATATTTATTGTTCATTTTTATTCATTTCTATTGAATAAACTTCAGTTTCATACAAATATAATCGTATTCATTTTCGTTTTAAACTGTTTAGCAACTTTTTTCCCTTTCAATTCGTTTTTATTATTAATATTTTTATTATTAATATTAGATGAGTTTCACTACAAAGTATCATGGTTATCTTTTTTAATCCAATTTTGAAGTTTTCTAACGCTTTCTGTAAAAAAAAATGTCTGCTCGTTATCGACAGTCTGTGTTCCACTTATCTTGCTTGCTAGGACCCATGGCGATTACGTCATTTTTCAGGTGGCAGCACATCTATGACGATGGTCACGACGGAACACACCCGTGAAGACATTTAGAATTATTTACAGACATTTCCACCGCTCGGGAAACATGTAACCTAAATGGACTGCGAAAATACTTTTATACATTTTGAACACATTTTAAATATATTTTAAATATTTTACAATTTGAATAATTTCAGAAGAGGGCGCTACACAGAACGTCTGAAACGCGTAAAAAACTATTTCAATGATTTCAAAACATTATTACAATGATCTAAATATGATACCTTTTTAAATGAAAAATAAAAACACGGAATAATAAATTAATGTTAAAAAATACATAACAATTGTTTGGTGACCTTTCTTATTTAAATATACATTTTTTTCTCGTTGGAATCTCTCAACCCAACCAATTATATATATATATATATATATATATATATATATATATATATATATATATATATATATATATATATATATATATATATATATATATATTCAGAATGTGAGAGATTATATTATTGTTTGCACGGTGAAACAACGGCACAGTTTACAAGAGTCATAAAAGCCAAAAAAAAAAAAAACGGGAGTCCAAGACTCGAGTCAGACACATCCGAACACGAAGTTTTAAAATCCAAGTCTTTTACATGCGAAACGAGTACATCGCCTCGCAGTGAAGAGATTCGAAACACTAGTCTTGGGCTTCCCTGCTGGCTCTTGTGAACTGCGACGTTGTATTACTGTGTAAACACACACACACACACACACAAACACACACACACACACACACACACATATATATATATATATATATATATATATATATGCTTATCTATAAAGATAGGGAGAGAATGGAGAACAAAGAAAAACAGAGAAGAGAGAGGATAGAGAGACATATAGAGACAGGCGAACGGCAAGTGCAAATAAAACTTTCTGCGTGGTCATTGGTTCGATATTAGTGATCGAATAATATGCAGCCCAAGGGGCATTTAGATTGATATATCGAATGTCAATCGTTACAGGTCAGCTGTCATTGCAGACCTGAAGGAGAGAAAAAAAGTGATTAAACCGTTTTTATGATCGCACAAGTGTGAAACATATCCTTACCGAAAATAATTTAATTATTTCGTTCGGAAAATTCATGAAATTCTAAAATAGACGTCTAAATGATCAATACATCGGATTTAACAAGGTCGGTAATGTATGACAATAAGAGAAAATAACCACATTTAAATAAAGGAACAATATCACGATGAAAGTGAGAAAAGGAAAACACTGCCAAAATGTATAATAGTACGTAGCACACACATACATATCGTTGACAGAGACATTGTATAACCGACAAAAAATACTTAATACACCGGTCTTATAATAGTGGCTTTTATCTACTCGTAATGACCCAAATGGGGTGAAAAGATAACCGGAAGTCACTAACGTCCAGCAGAATGAAGTATATCTCTGTCATATATATTTATATATATATATATATATATATATATATATATATATATATATGTGTGTGTGTGTGTGTGTGTGTGTGTGTGTGTGTGTGGATAGAAACAATTGTACTATTGACATTAAAATGTTTTAAACAAATCCAGAATATTAATATAAGTATTAGATTTGAAGCGCTAGTAATTTGTAGGCTATTGTCTTAGTACTCTAAACTTAATGTAAATTTCAAGAAATCAAAATAATATATATATATATATATATATATATATATATATATATATATATATATATATATATATATATAGAGAGAGAGAGAGAGAGAGAGAGAGAGAGAAAGAAATTCATAATATTCATTTACACGTTTCTCGCCAAAACTAACGCTAACTAACTTGCTGACTATATATATAGTGGTATTCGAAACATTTACTACCGATATTTGCAGTTCTATCCGAGAAAGCCAGATTGATGTGCCGTAGTTACGAGGAAAATGTGTCCTTTTACTATTAGTATACACATGCACACGCATGCACACACGTATATACAGGGAGAGCGACAGACAGAGGGTGAGAGATATATACTCATATATCATGCATTACTAAGCTTATTTGTTTTGTTTAGACAAACATCATTATGTAACCAGGAGAGTTTCCTTAATGAGACATATTTTCTCATTTCTAATTTTATTATGGTAGTCAATTATATTCTTAACTTGCGCGAGTTTCTTGTTTTATACTATTGCTTTTTACGCGAGCACTTCCGATTTGATTCATCAAATCAGGCACGTATACACACAAAGACAAACACATCCGCATATAAAAATATACATCTTTAACTGGAGGGCGACCTAATATAAGAGTTTACTCTCTCAAGAAGTCAAATACAGTTACCATTAGCTTTAGCACAGAGATCGATAACAATAATAACTAACAACAAATACACATACATTATATATATATATATATATATATATATATATATATATATATATATATAACTTGGGCTATGAAAACAGAATATTCTTATGATTGTTTGACTTCTGAGTATATATCCGACGCAGACACCGTTAATCAACCGAGAACTATATAAAAGCATATAAGATATCAACGGGTGCACACTCAGAGACGAAGAAATGAAAAGAATATGGTGTTGCCCTAGCCCTACTAATAACAAATACACATACATATATATAACAAAAATGACATAATATATATGCATGTATATATATATGTGTGTGTATATGTGTATATATATATATATATATATATATATATATAACTACTTCATTTACCCACAAAATATTAATATACGAAAGTATAAATTTATGCGTAAACTTTAAGTATTTACTTCGAAAGTGCTCAATACGTAGGTAGAGCTAATAGTAAGTTATCAAATATATATGGCGATTAAGCTACGCTGAGTATTCCGCGTTTCATCCACTCTAGGACTCTTCAGGCTTATGCGCGAATTTTGTGGTTGTCTGTCGTTTTTATATACGCACCTTCTATTAAGATTTTAGTTAGCGAATCAGCTTTCTAGTATCCACCGTGCCCTTCCTATCAGCCAATGAACATGCACTTACCGGGCAAAGGACTATTTGAACTCTGGTTGACCTGTATCTTTGTGTGTGCTCTATTTAGCCTGGATATCTAGTTTCTTGGCCTGTTTCAAATCTAGGTTAGGTTTTTTTTTTTACATATATACATATATATATATATATATATATATACATACATACATACATATATTATGATAGTTTATGTATATTCATGTTTATTTAATTTATTTATTTGTTTATTTTCTATTGTTTTTGTTAGTTTTAAAATTATTTTGTATCTCTATCCTAGAGTAAATTTTATCCTGTGAACACAGGTGTTCCCTATTTCTCTTCTACACTTTAATAGATGCTGGGGATCTTTAAAGTACAGGATAGCAAATTTTTCATGAAGGCATAATCTACATGGATCGACTAGGTCTCTACATGTGGGTAGCTTGTCTTATTATTTTCCATTCGACTACCGGCGAATGTCAGCTTTCCTTGAGTTCCAAGTATTTATTTGCTAGCGTTGTTTTGATACGGTGTTGTTTTATTGCTGAATGTACTTTTGTGGTCATAATATCGAGTTTTGAAATCTAAGTAAGCCATACCTACGTAATATTTCTTGTTATTCGGGTTTTCTTTCGCAAGTATTGTGGCTTGGTAAACTACGCTCTTGGATAGACATTTATTTTGAAGTGTGCAGTGTCTACGGTTGCATTTATCTTGTTCGTTATTAGTGTTTTTATTTTTATTTCTTGTATGGCTGTTGTTGTCCGTGGTTGGTTTGTTATTATTATTATTATTATTATTATTATTATTATTATTATTATTATTATTATTATTATATTTATTTCTGCTAGTGTTAGTTTTATTTTTGTCATGGTGTCAAATTTTTTATTGTTTATTTTGTTGTTTACATTGTTTTTATTTAATATTCTGTTATCATGTGCTTTAATTATCATCTCTATATTTTCGCTGAAGTTGTAGGATAACTTTAAGTTATTTTTATTGAAAATTTTGTATAAGAGGTTGGTTGCGGGAAAGTATTTTTCAATAATATTGTTTTAACATTTAACTGTATGGGGCCACATTATATACCAGATTATAGTTCTATTTCTTCTATTTTTACTTTTATTATAGTTATTGGCGTTTTGTTCCTTATATTTGATATCGATATTTTGTATCCACTATATTTAGGGCTGTTTCATAGATATTGGTTGACCTGTTAAACGCATTTTCATTGCTTGAGTTATTGCTGAGTCTACTTACGATCGAGTTAGGAATCTGCTTTATAATTGATGGTGAGTTGTTGGACTTAGGGTTTACGTATATTGGAGTTGCGTTATCTTTTAAGTAGGGTTCATATGTGTTTTTATCTAAATGTAACGTGACGTCCAGGAAGTTTGTTATTTTATGTTAGCTGATACGTCTGCTTTTAGGCCTAATTTTTTCATTTTCTTGTGTATTATTTTCTT
Source organism: Euprymna scolopes (assembly GCF_053919585.1). Classification (NCBI taxonomy): domain Eukaryota; kingdom Metazoa; phylum Mollusca; class Cephalopoda; order Sepiida; family Sepiolidae; genus Euprymna; species Euprymna scolopes. The sequence goes on from NC_136483.1 coordinate 171,773,413, forward strand.
AAAGTTATCTCCCTTGATTTTGTTGGAGTTCTTTATTATAGCTAGTCCGTCATCTCTAAATAGGCCGATATCCGTAGTATAAAATATGCTTGTGAAGGTATATAGAATGAATAATCCCAAAAGATCTGACGCCTCTGCAGAATCCTTGCCACTCATCGCCAAATCAAACGAATTTGTCATTTTAGATTTTATCCATTGGTTATTATTATTTATTAGAACTGATTTTCTACATATTTTAATGATGTTGATTTCTTTCGAGGATATATATATATATATATATATATATATATATATATATATATATGTGTGTGTGTGTGTGTGTGTGTGTGTGTGTGTGTGTGTGTACATATATAAACTAACATAAAAAAAACTCTAACCTAGATTTGAAACAGGCCAAGAAACTAGATATCCAGGCTAAATAGAGCACACACAAAGGAACAGGTCAAGTAGAGGTCAAAAAGGGCTTTGTCCGGTAAGTATATGTTCATTGATTGATAGGAAGGGCGCGGTGGATACTAGAAAGCTGATTGGCTAACTAAAATCTCAATAGAAGGTGCGTATATAAAAACGACAGACAACCACAAAATTCGCGCATAAACCAGAAGAGCCCTAGAGTGGATGAAACGCGGAATACTTAGCGTAGCTTAATCGCCATATATATTTTATAACTTACTATATATATATATATATATATATATATATATATATATATATATATATATATATATATATAATATAATATAATATAAAGCTGAATTTCTGTGTGTGTGTGTGTGTGTGAGAGAGAGTGTGTGTGTGTCTGGTCACAAATAGGCTTCTATATGGTTGACTATTTTAAAAAACTGATTACATATAATGATAGAAGATGTATCGAGACACAGGAATGGGTGTGTTTGATTTGGCAGAACGGTGGTAATAAAAATTGTGGTGCCTGCGTTCGAGTCTGATCCACAAAGTATGGAAATAAAAAAATAAAAATGAAAAAAAATAACATTTACTAGTGGTTTTGATATAGATGTACATAACAATACTTTGATAAGTATGTTTAACTTAAATAGGGATGGTATAATAAAATTGTGGGGTCTGCGTTCGCGCCTGGCCGCCATAGAATGGAAAAAGGTACAAACATTAATAAAAACTTTTCATATCTATCTGCTTAAGTATACTTTGACAATTATGTTTCAGTTTAAAGAAATATGGTATAATAAAATTATGGGGTGTTCGTTCGCGCCTGACTTCCATAGAATGGAAATATGTCAGAAAGTTTAACAAGGTTTTTTAATATGGATGCAAAAGAATATTGTGGTAAGTGTTTCAGTGTGAACAGGTATGCTATAATAAATTATGAGGTTTATCTATTTTATTTTTACTTTCATCTTATTTTGCTTTGGTTTTGATACCCCCAAAGTTACAACCCTTCCTTTTCATAACCTATCATACTATCATAAATCAGAGTCCATTTTCTGTGGGCTGTTTTTGAACCCAGTTAACGACGGGTACTTTTGCTAGTATATATATATATATATATATATATATATATATACATATATATATATATATATATATATATATATATATATATATATATATATACTGAGAATAGACATTCGCATTAAGTATGCAGTAGAGTATAAAGTATAAAGTAAGACAGATATTACTTTATCGTGGAGAATCACCTGTTGTTCTGAAGATCAAATCTGAAATTGATGTGCCTTCTTGAACGCCCACGTGTGAGAATTTGCCTGCCGTGCACAAATTTTGCCATAAATCGTTTGCACACTTTTTGGACACTTAGAACATTACCCCGAACTTGTAATTAACTCCTGAATATCTACTCTGCTGTCGAAAGACATTCAATGACTGCAATTAAACATGTCATCCGAACATGAATAAAATAAAGACACACAAATCAAACATTTAAGCCCTAAGAAAAATTTTACAATTATATATCTATATCTATCTATCAATCTATCTATCTATCTATCTATCTATATATATATATATATATATATATATATATATACATATATATATGTATATATAACTACTTAATCTACTCACATAAAAATAATATACGAAATAGATTTATGCGTAAACTTTAAGTATTTACCTCAACAGTTCCAATACGTAGGTAGAGCTAGTTAGTAATTTATAAAATGTATATGGCGATTAAGCTATACTGAATATTTCGCGTTTCACCCACTCTAGAATTTTTCAGGCGTTTCATCCACTCTAGCATTCTTCAGGGTTAAGCCTGAAGAATCCTAGAGTGAATGAAACGCGGAATACTCAGCCATTAATCGCCATATATATTTCATAACTTACAATATATACATATATATATATATATATATATATATATATATATATATATATATATATATATATATATCAAGTCGGCGGAATTGCCAGGTGGTAAGATACGCTTAAAATAGAATATTTCATGCAGATTGAGATCTCTCTACTATTATTATTATTATTATTATTATTATTATTATTATTATTATTATTAAACCTAATATATAGTGTGTATAATGTGTGTATACACAAACACACACACACACACACACACACACACACACACATATATATATATATATATATATATATATATTATTAATACAGACAAATATTACATACTCGCTACACTGAACATTTTAATATTTCGGGCCAAATTGGTTTATAATTAGAACAACTGTTCCTCATCAGGCGAGAGAAATAAAGTTCATATCTGCTATTCAAAGTATCTTTACACTTCATTTAAGAATAAGATGCTTGAAATAGTAGATATAAACTTTATTTCTCCCGCCTAATAAGGAACAGCTAGGTTTTTATAAATCAATTTTTTCCGAAACATTAGCATTTTCAATGTAGCTTGTTTGCAATATTTGGCACTTTTTTATTGAGCACTGTTAATAACCTCGTTTTAATTCATGTTTTTTTCTCCTGAATACGTTTTTACTCCTGAATATATATATATATATATATATATATATATATATATATATATATATATATGAGATATATATATCTCATATATATATATATGAGAATTCATTTATATAACGATGAAAAAAAAAGGCTTTAACTAAATTTGTTAAATAGAAATAGACTGAGCACATGCATAATCGATTTCGCAAATGTCTTCAATTTTAAAACAGAATTTTACTACTTAATGATGAAAAGAGAAAACCTTTACTAAAATTTTGTAAATAGAGACTGGGGATAATCAGCTGCTTACCATGTAGCTGTTCCGGAGATTTTAAAATAGGGCAGCTGTTAAATACATGACTCTTCAGTGGATAATACCACTTCCCCAATAAAAAAATATCTAGAATAATACGGTTACTACTTTTACTAATGTATGAAAAAAATATAGATGGATAAAATATAAAAATATAAAAAGATATATTATTAAAAAGTAAGTTTCAGATTACAAGATCCGTTCTGAAACATGGTAACTAGCATATAAATGCTATGAGAATAAAAATACATAAAAGCTTTAGTACCTTAAAGGAAAACAGATAAGAGGAAGGAAACCTAGCCATGCATATCTAAAAACCCAATATATATCAACGCTCTGATCCCTATCTGGCATCAATTGTGATGGATGGCTCTCGTCTGGGTGAGGCCCCGTGTTTTGACAAGCTTCTGTGTTTGACCTTTACTCCTGATCTGAAATGGAACATGTACATCAAGTCTGTTGCCAAGGTCGCTGGAAAGATGGTGGGATCCTTCTACCGCTCCAGAAGATATCTCACTACTGATGCAATTCTCTATCTATATAAAAGCCAAGTACGTCCAAGGATGGAATACTGTTGCCATATCTGGGCAGGAGCTGCTAAAAACAGCCTATCATGCTTTGACAGAGTACAAAATAGACTTCGTGGCTTAGTGGGGGATGCCCTTTTCTCTACCCTGCAACCTCTCTCCCACAGAAGAGACGTTGCGAGCCTATCCTTGTTTTATCGTCATTTCCATGGCAGGTGCTCGTCTGAACTCCAATCTCTGGTCTCCCTCGCCAATCTTTCACGAAAAACAGCCGTCTAGCTGAATCCACTGTGAAAAATTTCCCCCACTCTATATCTGTGCCTAAATCAAAACGCGGATTCCATGAACAAAGCTTCTTTCTTAGAAGTGCACGCCTGTGGAACTCTGTTCCGTCCGCCTGCTTTCCTCCGGACTACAACTTGGATGTCTTCAAGTCCAATGTCAACAAATTCCTAATGAACCGCCCCCTTAATTAAACACTTCATCAAATCTCCACACTAACGTAATGTACTTGCAATAACCCTTATCCCTGAGTGGCTTCCGGGCCTTGATAAGTGGTGATCACTGTAAAAAAAAATATATATAGTCTAAATAAGCTTTGAATTAAAAATTGCAAAAATAAAAATAAAGAATGCAGTTTAGATTCTCGGAAGGAAAACAAATATCAATTTTAACCTATCGCAGACTAAGCACTACATAATCCGATTTCTAAAAATTTTATAACCACAGAGAATTCATTTATATATGGATGAAAAAAAAGGCCTTAACTAAAATTGTTAAATAGAAATATACTTAGCACTTGCACACACACACACACACACACACACACACACACATATATATATATATATATATATTTACATGGTGGTGTTTATTTGGGAATTGTGGCCTGGTAGACCAACACAAAATCTACCTTAAATATTGTTTTCGATAGATTTTTGGACGTGCTGAAAACGAAAATCCTATTTAAATTTTCTGCAAATACGTATTTTTTCGGGTATGAAGTAATGTTATTCTTTATGTTATAAGTGTTTTTACCGGAAATGTGAAATGCGATATTCGTTTTCAGCACACCGAAAGCATATAGAAAACAATATTTTAAAAGATAGGCTTTGTGTTGTTCTACTATGCCACGACAAACACCGTCCAAAAATAAATAAAAGACCCCCCCCAAAAAAAAAAACGTGGCCGTAATGTTGGTGCGCATTTTACTTTACTAAATATAGAAAAGTGGTCCTCCACGTTTTGAAACAATAATGTGCGACTTTATGGGCACATAACCCACTACACAATTCAGGTCATTAGTTTCCAACGAGCCTTCATTTGTTAAATTTTGATCTATATTCACCGAGATTTCAATCATAAAATTTCCAAAAAAGGTGGTATATATATATATATATATATATATATATATATATATATATATATATATATATATATATATATATATATTGGCAGCAAGTCCTTATTCAATCAAGTCGGATTAGACACGACAGAGTTATTCTTTTTCCCGAGTTTTCTGGATATCTTTTACCAAACAGTCTTTTTTATTTCAGCTAGCATGTTGTATAAAATGAGTCCCAGAAGTTGTTGTCCAGCCATATTCTTCGCAAGCGATTTCTATCGGTGCATCCGATTATCATCGGAAGATTCATAAGGATGACAAAAGATAAGAATAACGAAAACACCTGAACATGGATGCGAAAAGGACATATAAACCGAGAAACTGAATCTCTAATTACTGCAGCACTATTTTTTTAACCTGGAATTGTTGTTCCCTGGGGGTTTCCTAAAAAATGGTGGGGGTTGTTTGTTTCCTTGTTTCGAGGAGTGGTGTGTTTTAGGGTAATGTGATGTCTCCTTGTAAAATGAGTGTTGTGTATATTATTGTGAGGGTTCAGTGAAAAATGATTGAATGGGTTGTCATTATGTGTTGTTTGTGTTGGATAGTTGTGTTTCAGTTGGAATTGGTGTTGCTGTTGAGGATACATGCATTGTTGTATAGGGTTGTGTTGTCGGGGTTTGTTGTAGGGAAGGTTTGTTGAGATTGGTGTTGCATGGGATATTCTTATTGTTCCCGTTGATGAGGAGGTGCCTTAGGGGTTTGTTTCTTTGTGTGGGATATAAGGGGTGAGAGTTGTAGGCAGTGTTTTGAATTATGTGATTTCTCAGGTAGTTGTGTTGCATTGTGGGGATGTTTTGGTAGGGGTTGTTTAGTAAAGGTATTCTTTCGTTGTTTGTGTTAGCGATGTAGTGTTTGTGGGAATGGATTTTTGATTGTGTTTGCTGAAGTGGGTGGTAATAGTTTGGTTTGTATTGCTTAGGATTGTATATATGTGGGTATTTTTGTGGAGATGTATTGTATGGTATGTTGCCTGGTGTGTTGTGTTTGTTAAGGGTGTGGGTTCTTGTGCAATTTTGAGGTGTTATTAGTGTGCGTTTTGGCTGGGTCAGTTGTTGGGAATTTGTGTATGACGTGGATATATTGTGGTTGCTTCTTTGTGTGTAGTTGTATCTGTTGTGTGGATGTGTTTGTGTATGGTGTATGTTTCGTTTCTTACCTTTGTTATGTGATCTCTGTGTTTGCGGATATCGTGTAAGAGTGTTCTGTTCCTGGTTGTCCTTGTATGTGTTTGTCGATTGTTTACTTCTTTCTTTTTCCGGCAGGTTTTTTAGCCAGGTTATTTTCCGTCCAATGATTTCCCTGGATTTTTCCTCTTCTTTTTTGCATTCAGAATCCCAGAGTTCCAAGAGGGGTTGGTGTGTTTCCTTGAGGCAAAGTTCCTTGATTTTTTAAAATATTTTATTGTCAATTTCTGTGTACTTCTCCGTAGAGTGTACTTTCTTGTCTTCCTGTGTGTCGATTTCAGCCTGAAGTTTTGAAATACTCAGGACTTTTTTGATTTTCACTTGTTCCTCTGTATCTTGCGGTGTAATTTTTTCCCGGAATTTATATGGAATGAATTGATCCTCCATCGTTAAAAATGTCTTGTATGTTTCTGCGGTGTCGCTGCATTTGACTGCATGGTAAAAAGCCATTTTTCTTTGCTTAAGGAGGATGTTCCAATTTTGAAGATTCTATTTCTTGGATTTTTAGTAATTCATTCTGTATGTATGGTCTTCTAAAGTATTCCATGTATTCTTGTGTGTTTTGAGTTGGTTAATGATTTTCTCAAATTGGATCTCTTTCTTATCCTGTTGGTTGGAAAGGAGCTGGATTATTCTGCCCATTTTCTCACTTAGTTGCTGCAATCCGTCCTCGAGATGTTTGTGTTCTATGTAGTTTGTTTGTAGAATCACGGAAGAGGTACTTAGATGACTGCTTCATCCTATGGAAACCCACATGGGGGGATATCACAGACTTACACACCATACTCCAGAACCCACACCCAAAAATTAAATTCACCATAAAACAAAGCTCTACAGAATTACCTTTCCTAGATATACTGATAAAGATTAAAGATAATAACATTATCACAGACATTTACCACAAACCTACAGACCCCCAACAATACCTACACTTTAAAAGTCACCACCCTAAAAGCTGCATAAAATCAATTCCCTACACCCTAGCACGTAGAATATGCACCATAATCACGGACAATAACCTTCGGAAAATCCGACTCAAGGAACTACGAATAAATTTAAGAAAAAGAAAATACCCATCACAACTTATAGACAAAGGGATACAACTTGCGACAAATATACCAGTAGAAAATTTGAGAACCCCTAAAGAACGAAACAAAGAACAAATCCTAACATACGTCTCCACACACAACACAAACAACCCAGAGCTTTTCACAGAGATAACGAAAAACCTCGTCCTACTTAACCAAAACAGCAAACTAAACAACTTCCTTAAAACAAAAAAATAATAAAAAGATAACGCCAACCCAAAAATCTAAAACGCATTCTTACCTTATCCAAACTCAATCAATACGCAACAAAAGGAGTCACAAAATGCAACAAACAACGATGTGGAGTCTGCAACATAATATTAGAGGGAAACACATACACATTTACGAACCCCATACAAATATTCAAAATTTAAAAACAACCTAGATTGCACCTCAAAAAACGTGATCTATGTAATAAAATGTCCAGCATGCGATAAATCCTTCATAATCGCTACAAAAAACCTTAGTAATAGAGTAGCCCTATACCGATTCAACATCAAAATCGCGGAAAATAGACACCTGCATGTATCACAACATATAAACACATGCAGTGGAGGCAGATTCGAGATAATGCCCATCTTCCAAACTGACAACTACTTCTACTTGCTAACACAAGAAAAAAACTTCGTAGCAAAGTTTAACCCCGCCTTAAACATCTCTCCATAATTATACACATAAATAGGCAAAACACAAAATACACTTACACGCATGCATACTGGAGTAAATGTGCACCCTCACACACGAAACAAAAGAAACACAATAAAGCACGCGCACACTTTCACGGGTGCGCGCGTCCATACCCAGTATAGTACCATTTCTCTAAACTAAACAAACAATTAGAAATTATACGTATGTATGTGTATGTACGCAGATGTGTGCATGTATATATGCGTGTGTGTGAGTGTATACATAGGATTGTGTATACGTGTGTATATATATTTATATATATATATATATATATATATATATCATCTGTTATCTATGCTATATCTTGTTTGTGTGTGTACGTGCACTTATGTTTGGGTGACCGAATCCATGTATGCATATGTGCTTGGATTAGAAAAGAAAGAAAACTTCAACCAATATATACATCAGGTGGGATGTATGAATATGTATGTGTATGTGTGATTGTGGGTGCACGTGTCCATATATATATATATATATATATATATGGGTGGATGAATGTATACGCATATGTATGTGTGTATATATATACATATGTATGCATATGTATGAGTGGGTAAATGTGTTCGTGTGGATATGGATATGGATATACGCGTATGTGTGAGCCCCTGCATATATCTATGTGTGTGCATGTGTGTGTGTATGTGTATGTTCCTACATAGTATGCGGATGTTTGTGAATGTGTATGCACATACATGTATATATATATATATGTAGGTGCGTGTATGTGTGTATATATATCTTCTCTTACCTATTCTCCATCTTACTTGTGTGTGTGTGTGCGTGTACTTATGTCTGAATGATTAAGCGCATATATACATGCGTGTTTTGGTTGGAAAAAATATATATATATATAAAATAAAAAATAAAAAATAAATAAATAATTAACCAATATGTGCCTGACGTGTTAGTGGTGGATGTGTGTGAGTACGTGTGTGAGTGTGTAGGTGGGTATGTATATATGTATGCTCCTACATGTATTTCTGTGTATGTGCGTGTATGTATGTGTGTATGCCTGCGTACGTGTGCGTGTGCATGTGTACATGTACATGTATGTATATGTATGCGTGTGTGATTGTGTGTGAGTTTGTGCTATACATGGGGAAAGAAAGTCTTAAAAAAAACTTAAAAAAAACATAAAAACCTTCACCAAATAGACCAAAAGCGCCCTCTTTCAATCTAACTTTGACCGGACACTTTGAACACTTACAGTTGGAGACAGAATGTCTGAGACCACACATCACTCTGAAAAACACATTTAGTATCAGCGGAGGTAAAACTAACTTTTCAAACCCCCATTTTAAAGAAAAACTTTTTACGAAAACATCTGAAGATAGCACACCCTAAGCTCGAAAATAAAAATATGATGAAAACCTTTAAAAAAAACCCACAATTGTTGATGGCTACACTCTTTTATATAAACATTTTTTTTCTCTCGTTGGAACTACACAACCATCACTTTAAATAAATAAATATATATATATATTCAAAGAGAGAGAGATAGAAGGGAAAAGAGACATTGAAAGAATAATTTGATTTGTTTAATCTCTTTTTTTAAAGTAGGTTTTCTCTAAAAACATACTTGTCCACTTGAAACGTACATCTGCCATTAAAGCCATTAAAATCCAAATATGTTCACCGCACACCTGAGTTCATAAATTTGAACCACAAAAAAAAAACGCCGCAAACAAACGCATTGTTCCTACGTTATTTTTGTAGTCTCAATAAAACAATAAGCTGTAAGATTCAGACGCTGCTTTTTTTTTAATATGCAATTATTTTACTACGCATGAGTCCAGCAGATAAACCTATGTGTCGTCGAATTTTATTTAAAATTGACGACATTTTAAAAAATTATGGTCACGGTAGTAACACCCTTGCTTTCTTTTTAGTAGTTAGCGTGCGTTTTTAAAACATATATTAATAAAAAAATAATAAGGCAAAAGGTTTAACCATAATCTATCTATATCTTTATAAAACTAAGATTATTTCTCGCTTTGACATTGATATTAAAAACCTAATTTTTCTATTTAAAAATTATTAAGACTAACGTTTTAATATACACATACTTCAAAAACATTAACTAATTTACATATTCATTTGCAAAACAAGCGTTAATTAATTACTAAATCATTTTTTTAAAGTTTCCTTTTTGATGGCTGGTCTCATTTTACTATTACACTTCTATTTATGCATAGTTTTTACATTCTGCATTATTGCCTAGCATGAAAACATTCTAGCATACAGGCATGTTTATATACACACGTATCTATCTATCTATCTATCTATATATATATATATATATACGTTACCTTGTATGTGCAAACCTTCTCTATCAAACTCCTCTCTGCATCTTTAGTCTACAGACTAAAAACTTATAAATAGCGTGGCTAATAAATAAATAACGAAGTAATGGACCGCTGAAAGTGTTGATTTCGATCCCAACTGATGGCAGCGAAGTTATTTTTCAAATGTGTTAATCATTGCTATATATATATATATATATATATATATATATATATATATATATATATATATAATGATAGCTATGTGCAGAATGAATTTATTAATTATAATAAATTAATAAATTAAAAGTGAAAAAGCTAGTTGACCGCTTGAACTTCACTATGCCAAGCTATAATGGAGACTAAGAATAATTACATGATTAAAATATGGCGGTCATATATACATATGTATATATATATATATATATATATATATATATATATATATATATATATATATATTATTCATTATTTTAGTAATGTTGAATTTCCTCGTTTCCAGTGAAACCACGCTTTTTTCGTTTAACTAAAAGCTGTCACACTTCCGAGAATATTCACGCAATTGGGCAGTGGCTGAGTTGAAACTCGCGGTAATCAAATTTCCACTGTTAAGCAGTTCGGAAGAATGGTGCATGCTTGGCCATACAATATATTTCACTTACTTTATCCACCCGACTACTCGTCTGGTTACCGCAAGTATTAGTTTAGTTTGTATCTCAGAGACGCACGTACGCCCACACACACACATACATACACACACACGCGTAATCCTAACACACGAATACAGGTAAACAAACACGACATCACAATCCTCAAAACCCACACACGCGAGAAAGACACGCAAGCACAGACCAAAAACACACATGCACACACAAAGTAACATACGCAAACATACGAACAAACATAAACGCAAGTACACACGGAACCACACCAAAGATACACATACGCAAACAAACACATGCACAAAAAACGCACACGCACACACATACATGCGCTGAAAACAAACACACTCACGCAAAAAAAAAACACAAACACACACACACGGAAAAGTGAAAGATCTGTTAGAAAAATAACAAAAAATAGCATAGTTTATTGTTTGGTACGGATACTGGAAGAAAAGAAAACAATGCTAACCGTAATTATTAATTATGTTTGTATCAGGGATTTTTTTTTTTTTTGAGGAGTTTAGTTTCGTGGTGACAATGTCTGCGTAGGTAAGGTAAGGGGAGTAATACGTAAAATTACGATTATGACCGGTTAAGATTTTGTAGTTTGTTTAATATTTATAAAACGATTGCTTAGTGTAGAGAGAGAGAGAGACGCCATGTTGTTGAAGGTCTGACGCGTTCGTTCTTTGAGTAAGTTATTTATTCTCAAATAATGGATCTGACAGTTCTAAGCCTATGTGACAAGCCGGAAATTTCTAAGGGAAAAAGTATTATCTTTAATCGGTTACTGGAAAGAGAATGGTGTGTACATAAGTGTATCGACCAATTACGAAAGGTGCCAGGAAAAATAGATTTGTACAAAGTCCCTGTGATAAGGGGGTGATAGGAGGACTATATATTTAGAGGGAAAAATAGGGACTACCTCATAAAAAGATGTAGCGATTGTAATGATGTTGCTCATTAAATGTAATGCAATATTTTATTATAACGACCAAATATGTCTAGAATGGCGCCCTAAAGTTACAGAAGATAGTGGGTAATAATCTAGACATAATAAAGTTGTATGCAGCATATTTTCTTGCAAACCAAGGGTATTCTGGTCTAGAATGGAATTTCTGCAATCATTTTATTATATATAGATAAGGAACTAGATAGAAGTAACTATAATCAACGGTTGGAAAAATAGATCATGTTATATACAGGATTTATATCACATTGTATGGAGAGAAAACAATATAAACTAAATCACGAATCAAAAGATACAGACGACAGCGAGAGATGGCAGATCTAAGAAATGAGAAGAGGCATTTGAAACTACAGCTCCATGTTCCAAATGCTAATGAGAAAGCCGGATCATTAAAGATGTGGAAAGTTTTCACCGATAAACATAGCGGAACATGTCAAGAAAGAACGAGTGAAATGGTGGAAAGTGTGTGAACGGTTCATTCAGTACCCATATGAATATGCTAAAAATCTTATTGACAAACTAAAACCAGAAGTACTAAAAACAGAATAACACGTCTTATAAACTCACTTAAGACACACATACATTGACCACAACCGGCACTGGAACAAACTATTCGACTGATATGGCCAGAAAACGCCTGGAAAAAGTTCAACAGGAATATAATAAAGCACGAAGATGGAAAACGTGTTGTTAACAAAGCCAGAAATAAATCTGCACCAGGCCCGAAAGGAATACCCTTTACACCTTATAAAAGATGCCCAAAAGTGCTGAAATGGCTATGTATAAACTTGAGATCCACATGAAAATCCTCCATGTTAGTAACAAGTGAATGAAGGAAGACGGTGTGTACGTACCCAAGGAACAGAACTCAGAATCTATAAATCAATTTCGGCCAATCTCATTTCTTAAAGTAGAAGGAAAATATTTTTTCGCAGTTATGGCTTCCTGAAAAACAAAATACTCACTATTAAATAAACATGTCTATTTTTCCGTGCAAAAACGTACTGTTCCTGGAATAATTTGTCTGAAGCATTGAAGCATGATATTGGAGGTTATCCAAAGAGCGAAAACTAACAAGACTTACTTGGTTGTTATAATGCAGGATTTGACTAATGCACATGGATATGTGCCTTATAAGATGATTCAAAGTACCCTTTCAGATGCACCACAACCCAGAAGGAATGCGTAAGATGTTTGCAACATATTTGGATGTGTTTTATATGCACAGTTAAGACAATAGAAGCAAATGTCGGCGGATATACCAGAAAATGGCTAAGTTTGCCTCCAGGATTATCAAACGTAGCCTTATATGGTACACAAGCAAAACTGAAATTAAGTTTATTGTAGAAGAGTTCAAAGCTGGAAATGTTAGATAATTCCAAGGAGACAATGGTGAAACAGTGCCTTCTCTCTTAAAAGATTGAGGAAGTGAAAAATATCTAGCTATCATAGAAGTTATCGGACTCACTCAGACAGGAAGATCTGGGCTGGGAATGACCAGCATTGAAAAAATGGTCTACAGCGTCATGTAAAGATCGCCAAGATCTGATCATTCAGTAAATACGGAGCAAGGAGAAAACCAAACGGCTCGTAATAGGCGTTCAACAGTCACAGCAGTAACAATGGACAAACTGGGAAGAAGCTATGCAAAAATCCATTACGTGAAATGACATTTATCATATGGTTCCGCTAAGGTTGAGCTTCATACCACGCTAAACTTACGATCTACCTCTGTCAATAACTAACCACGCCAAACAGAAGAAGGGGACGATTCAACCTTTATGCAAAGAACCCCCTCCTTACTATGGAACGTGGTTTTAGTTCATGCTAATTGGCCATTGCTCATGACCGATATATGTGGCGGCACAACAGGGCATAGAAGAAACAACAATAAGGCATCACATGCAGCCCGAAGAAGTTAACATAAGCAAAAAGTATTTTGCTGAGGAAGGAAAAATGCGGATCGGATCTAAGCGCATAAAAAACCTATTACTAGTACCTGGCCAAAATATGCTTGAAATCGATGACAGCATAATAATTACCCCCAAGTTATAAGAGAAGAGGAACAACGGCCAGACACCGTTCTGTCATCAAGACAAAGGAAGAAACTCATCTTGATTGACTTGACAGTATCTTATGGGAGTCAGGTAGAAAAAACATCAAAACAAAAATATGAATATATAAAAAGCGAGTTGACCTGTGAAGGTTATGTTGCAATCCATCCAGTTGTTGAGATTGGAGCAAGGAGTTTCCTCGTAGTCTCTCTATATCACCCTAAACCAGTTTGGAATTTAAGGCCGAAAGAGAATCGCAGCCAGTTAGCTCTTCATAAAGATTACCGAATAATGTGCAATAAAGCTCTGAGCAAAAAAATAATAGCACATTATGTAGTAGAAAGTGTCTACAGTATAGTTATCGCTGTTCGTAGATTCATTTATATATATTAATTTATTTAAATATTTCTATTTTGATTTAATTCATTTAAGAATTATTTAATTACTTATTAAACTTATTAATTTCTAATTAGTGTATTTTTTATTCATTTTTTTAATTTTTTTTTATTTGTTCATTTAATTTTTTTTTCGATATGAGCATATCCTTATATGACACGTCAAACGCATCTCTCTTACTCGAAACAGGAAACACTAACTAATAAAAATTCCAGTTTTTATTTTATTGAGCAGTTGATTTAAATTAAATTCGGATAATGGGGTCTCGTCGAGAGGAAGCCACCAAAACGATGCGTATTCTCTTCTGATGATCCGACATTGTCTGGAAGACAAAATAAAACACTCCAAAAACAAACAAAAAACGATTATATTCACGTCTACAAGTTAACAAACGAAGAGAAGGACGCCATTAAACGGTTCATATTGTCTTCTTTACTAACTATAGGTTGAAATGGAATACTTCACACATGAAAACTACTGTAAAACACTGTAAAAACAATGTAAACTATTTCTTTCAAACCACAATATATTCTATCGCCCGCTTGCTTAATGTGAGTTTCTGCTACTGTTCCAGTAGCAATTCAATTCTGTATATATGGGTTTACTCACAGGTGTCACCTTATTTAGTTGTTGTTTTAGCTTATATAATTTTTACTGATAAATATTGCCTTCTTTCTTTCTTCCTCCTCTATTTTTTTTGTCTAAACCTCTTTATCTATTAACTTACTCTTTCTCTATATGACTGATTTCTTCTCCCTTTCTTGCTCTCTCTTTCTCTGTCTGTCTGTCTGTCTGTCTATCTATCTGTCTGTCTCTGTCTGTCTGTCTGTCTGTTTCTCTCTCTCTCTCTCTCTCTCTCTCTCTCTCTCTCTATGTAGATATATATATATATATATATATATATATATATATATATATATATATATATATATATATATAATTATTCAGAATAATGAAATACAATAAATCTACTGGTGGACAAATCCTGTTTTGCATACAATAAAATTTAACTTTTTCAAATCACAAATTTTAAATTCCTAAATTATGATATATATATATATATATATATATATATATATGTGTGTGTGTGTGTGTGTGTGTGTGTGTGTGTGTGTGTATTCCTTCTCGTCTTGGCAGTGTTTTCTCCTTAATCCCCCGTACTCATTTTATGCTTATTCAGACTAATTATTTGTTAAGCGGTTTGGAGTTTCCCTAATATATCTTTCATTTTCATTTATTTTTATTTTTAATATTTATAATTAACTTGTATTCATCTTTTATTTCACTTTTTTCTTTTTTCTTTTTCTTCTTTTTCCTCCTTTTTTTTCTTCATACTATATTACCTTTTACATCCCGATCTATTTAAATTTAATCTATTTTAAGCTCAGGAATAGTTTCAAATTTGTTTAATTACGCCTTCGGAAATCTTATCGCAGTGAAACCTTTCCGCTCCGTAATGCCGTTATTTTAAAACTGTCACTCAATTAGATTCTTTTATATTAATTAATGTTTCAATTCATTGTAATTTAGAAATATAACTCGGATTCCCAGATGATCCATATCTCTGTTAATACATCTTCTTGGATTCATATAGATGAATTCTATGTAATCGATTTTTTATGTGTTTTTAATGTATCATCTACTGCATATTCTTACTCTCTGCCTTATTAAAATGCAAGCATATCTAAATGGCTGCATTGTTGAATCGCAAGATTATATTAATGATACCTCAATTTTGGACTTTGACCATTGATTTTTTTTTCATCGACCCGATATTTCTTGACTATTTTTAACTCGCCGATACTCTTGACTGAGAAGGCAAAGAACCTCAGATTAATCAAGTCCGTCAGGTTGCTCAACAAACAGACGCATCCTCAGAAGCCAAACATGTTCTGGTTCTTTTAAGACGAAAAGAACGACTCCCAACACAAGGTGTACGACAAAAAAAAACATGGCTGGACTGATATGAATAACAGGGACGTTTTGTTTGTGGTGTGATTTCAAGTGAGGGCCACATCATGCCGCCTTAGATCTTCGAAGTCGGCTTGAACGTAAACACCAAAGTGCACCTGGATGTGCTGAGGAGTGTGATGGCCGTTGGCAGATCCTGGCTGTGGCAGCAGGACGACGCTGGCTTAGCTTCAGAATGAGTGCTACGACTTTGTGCCCTTTTCTCACGGCTCCCCCTTCGCCCCTGGCCTGAACTCGCTGGACTACTTCATTTGATCATACGTTGATAACATCACCAACATAACCTCGCACAACATTAAAATAAGCCTGATCGCCTCTATCC
Organism: Euprymna scolopes; assembly: GCF_053919585.1. NCBI lineage: Eukaryota > Metazoa > Mollusca > Cephalopoda > Sepiida > Sepiolidae > Euprymna > Euprymna scolopes. The sequence goes on from NC_136483.1 coordinate 171,790,208, forward strand.
ACCGAGTTTTTGTCGAGTTCCCACCGGTGTTTGTGGAAAAGGCATGCTCCCAGTTCCAGACATTGAATATATATATATATATATATATATATATATATATATATATATATATATATATATATATACTTATCAGCTCTACTACATAATCAAGTTACCTGGATTGTTTTTTTTCATAAAACTTTTAAAAAATAGATGCAGTTTGTTTTCTTAAAGGCGACAATTTTATAATTCCATACTGTAGAATATAAATGTGAAATTGCTAAAAAACAAAAAAACAAAAAAGAAACACATTATTATTCAATTAGCGGTACCGTTAACCAGCGTTGCCCAGTGGAAGCATAAGAGATCCAGAACAGAATTAGTAAAGGAACTTCCTCGAAAAAATAACATACGGTTGTTGTTGGTGACCACTGCCGTCCCTGGAAAATAGTGGACACTGGCGGCTGTGGGCCAAATTACATAATCTCTCTTTAACTCTCGGACATTGTTTTCCAGTGGCAGCTTGTGAAAGCCACTGTCTGCGAATGTCTGCACTGTTGGTTATTGGCGATTAGTGTTGGTTCTGGGCGATAACCTGTGGGTATTGGCTGATTCTAAAGAAAGTATTTATTTACTCTTTAGATTAGATTGATCGAAAACAGAAGTTATACGTAAAAGATTTTTGGCGCTGTATTGAGCTGGGAGTAGAAGTTTGTCGGTATTTTTGCAGATATAAGTAGTTATCGAGATATGTAATTGTTAGTTTCACACGCATGCACATTGCTTTCGTAGAGAAGAAAGTGGATTTGTTTATAGCAGGCGCGATAAAACATAGCAGCCAGTAAATTACAGTGCAAAATTATACAGCGCTTTATATCTCTAAAATTACTTGTCTCCACAAATTCTAATTGAGATTTTCGTATTCAGCTTACTCGAAAACCTTTATTAGTTGCCAATGTAAAGAAAATCGAGGAGGTGTTCCTAATGTAAAAAATACCTCTTAAAAAACAGTTGGAAAAAAATCCATAAATAAAAATTGAATGTTATTAATTTATTAGGATAGGTTGTTCATTTCGTCGTTTTTGTAATTAGTTCCGTTCGCTCGGTGTACCCCGACGGTTTCCGTCGATAAATAAAAATGGTAAAATTTATGAATTGATAAATGAAGGTCGTTTTGATGTTTTTTTTTAGTTAATTACTTCCTTTCGCTCGGTATAATCTGACCGCTTTCGTCGTGCGCCGGGCGTCACCGAGCGAAACTTACGGAGAAACGGGATTTAAACTGAAGAAGTATCATTTAATGTTTATAAATAGATGTATGAAGAGAAGTAAAAATAAACAAATATTAATCTCACACGCGCACTTGTAAATACCATTTAAAAACAGTACGGTAACATAAGTGCATAAAGACCATGTTTCAAAGAGCTTTAAAAAGAATAAATGTTATCAATTTATTAAAGTATGTTGTTTATTTGGCCGTTATTGTAATGATTTCCGTTTGCTCGGTACAGATTAACGGTCTTCGTCAATAAATAAAAATAGCAAAAGTTATGAATTGATTAGGTTAGGTTGTTTTCATGGTCGCCTTAGTAAATGACTTCCGTTCGCTCAGTATAATCTGACGTCTTTCGTCATTCGCTGGGCATCGCTGAGCTAGACTCACGAAGAAACGGGATTTAGATTGTAGAAGTACCAGTTAATGTGCATAAATAGACATATGAAAAGAAATAAAATAAGCAAATATTGATCACAAGCACACACACGCAAACAAAAAACACGACTGTAAGAACTGAAGAATTTTAGCCTTCAAATGTCTACTAGCAACACCAGGTTTTAATGTGAGTAAGTGTTCGCTTATTTAGTTGATTTAAATTCCGAAATTTGATAATCTTCCACTAATCAGAATAGAAGGATTTAACCAAACTCTTATTTCAATACTCGGCGAAGCTGCCCAACGCTGGTCACTTAATATAATTGTACCTTGCAAATTCTCGAAGAAAAAATGGAATTCGAAGACAGAACGGTTTATACTGAAATCCAAAAGGCAATAAAATGTATGCATATCAAACAATCAATTAAGTTTTAAAATTTTAAATCCAATCGTTAGTGCATGTAATTCTTAGTTAATTTTGATAATATATCCAACTGCCAATTAGGTTGTTTATATATATATTAGTGGCCTTGTAAGGCCACAGGGTAGACAACCAAACAAAAAGAAAAACTAAGCAAAATTACTCCAAAGCAGCAGAACTAAAGCTGACTTGATAAAACAATATATATACAATTGTGGGAAGATTTAGAAATTTTTGTTCGTTTACAAATATAGTTTTTTTACAATAGAAGAGTATTATAATATTCAAAATGCCTGTGAATTTTCATGTAGTTTCATCGCATAAAACCAAAGATATGAGCATTTCAATATTACATTTACCTACTAGTATATATATATATATATGTGTGTGTGTGTGTGTATTTCCGTGTGTGTCTGTGTGTGCCTATGTGTGTCTATGTGTGTATGCAACCGTTTTTGGTTAGATTGTAAGTTCCAAATCTCAGTGATTATTGATCAGAATTATACAAATGAATGCTCGTTGGAAAGGTAATGACCCGAATTGTTAGGTGGGCTATGTGACATTTACCCCTAATGTAGCAGATTAAAGGTATCATCCATCATCCAGAGCCTATTTTTGATAGTTTTTCAACTATAAAATGTTTCAATCATGGTAATTTGTTTTCCTAGTTTTGCAAATGAATTACGAAATATCTGATATTTCTACAAAACTTCTGGCATTGGTGGAGGAGATAGTAACACTTGATGCTATGCTTTCAAATGATTTGAAATAACAGCAAGGGGAGACTTGATTCCAAATATTTCTCATATGTTATATCTCCCCTATTTCATTGTTATACATAAAGTACATTTTACAGTGTATAAGGATTATTTGATACTGAAGACATTCATAATCGTACATTTTACAGTGTATAAAGATTATTTGATACTGAAGACATTTATAATCGTACCTATTTCCAAAAGAGAGGAGATATAACATTAAAAATATTTGGAATCAAGTCTCCTAATTGCTGTTATTTTACATCATTTGAAAGCATAGCAGTAAGTTTTAGTCTGTGATGTATATGGTTCAGTTCCGCATCACTTAATCCGAATGGCGTTTGACTTTTTTTAACTTCCCTAGCAAGATTGCTGAAATCATAATGAAATATTTCAATCCAGTTTTTATGAAATTTACTGTAAATATTATACCACAATATGGCAGGCCTTTGAGATCGGCATTATAATGAGTTACGTGATTTCCTCATTTCTTTGCGTTCTAGCCGTGGAAATCATATTGAGTGGTTCGGTGAACACGTAAAGAGAAGTAACGACTACTGAGCAGTTGATTCTTCTTAATCTAGACTTTTATGGATGACATCACCATGCTTGTCCCATCCAAAAGTGATGTCGACGCACAGCTGCAAAAATACCATGACCTCTTCACATGGGCGAGAATGACGGCTAAGCCAAAGAAAAGTTGAACCTTTAGTTAGTCAGAGGATCTGTCAAGGAAATCCATTTCAATATTGGGAGAGATACGATTCCAACAGTTATGGAGATTTCAGTTAAAAGCCTTGGACGTAATTATTCAATACCCTTAACTGATCGACATCGAGGTAAAGAGATCCAGAAAATAATCTCGAAGAGTCTTAAATCAACTAACGGATCTAACCTACACGGAAGGATGATGGTGTGGTGTTACTAACATGGTTTGCTGCCTCATCTTTTGTGGCCATTACAGAAGTATGAGATTGCATTATATCGTGTTGAACGTATTCAACAGTTTTGTAATACATACCTACGTAAGTGGCTTTTTTAAAAATAGGCTTATATACCAATTCTTGAAATCTACGATTTCCAATATGTACAATATCTATCTGGCAAAAGAGTTTAAAATTGAGAAAGCGAGAATTTATATGATGATGGGGGAAATTATTAAAAAGGCATATCCAGAAATAAAATCAAGAACAAAATGGTCGGTTGTTAAAACTACACAGAAGACGGAATGTAGCCTACGAATAAAGGACATAATATGCATCACTCAAAACAATAAAGCTGGACTGGGCAGCACAAGCAGCTAGGTATGTTCCAAAGAGAGTCCTAAAAGGGGGGAAAATGGTGATCGAAGAGGACAGGATGTTTGAGAAAGAGCTATCACTAAGGCCAAACAATCATTTCTTCTTCGTTCTTCTACCAAATGCGAACAACCTAAAAGTGTTGGGATGTACTTATTCAAACCTGTGTTCTTTGTGTAAACATGATGGGCATACTTTGCACCATGTACTATCTACATTCCCACAATCACTTCAAATGTACATATGGTGACATAACAAGGTGTTGAAAGTAATTACGGAATTGTGGGAAACACAATGTGAGACAGCAAACCAGCAACCTGATACGGTCAAAGAACCCATCATTCAGGTATACAATGTGGGTGAATGCACTGTGAGAAAGGAAAAAACTTCTAATCTGAAACTGTTGAGTGGAGCCAATGATTGGAAAATTCCTGTGGATCTCAAGACATCTCTACAATTTCCAGTCAACATAATCCAAACAGAAAACCGGCCAGACTTTGTAGTATGGTTCGATTCAAAGAAAAATGTTGTCCACAAGGAATTGACAATCCCCTGGGAAGAAAATTAGAAGAAGGAAAACGAACGGAAGAAAAACCAACATGAGATAGTGGGAGATGCCATTTGATTGCTATTGGGGTTGTTTGTGGTGAATTCCCTGGACACTCAGTCATTTCGTTTCTTACAAAAATAGTAATTATGAGCCGTAATCTGAAAGTTGCCTCTGATCGTATTAAAAACTGCAGAAGTACCAGTTAATGTGTGTAAATAGACATATGAAAAGAAATAAAATAAGCAAATATTAATCACAAGCATGCACACACGGACACACGCAAACAAAAAACACGACTGTAAGAATTTGAGATTTTTAATTGTCAAATGTCTGCTAGAAACGCCATGTTTTAATGTGAGTAAGTGTTCGTGTATTTAGTTGACTTGAATTCCAGAATTTAAGAATTTTCCGCAATCAGAATAGAAGGATTTGGTAAGGGAGCCGCTAGTATTTTTGAATCAGTCATTTCGTTTCTTACAATAATAGGAATTATGGGCTGCAATCTGGATGTTGCCTCTGATCGTCTTAGGAACGCAGTTCAATATGCGTCTAGTTGGATTTGGTCGAGAACGAAAATACTTCAGCATGAACGGACGTTATAGGTTCTCCTAGTTGATCTGGGTTTGTTTTTTTTTGTTTTGTTTTTTAATACTCTAAGCGGTAACAAAAGCTGCTTGCTAGCGTCAGGAGTGGAAATATCGGCTTCATCTACCGAAACTGTTATCACCCTGGTTGGAAGTGGATGAGGGCAGAGTATCGAACATGCTTTTACATGTTGTATAATAAAAAATAAAAACAAATATATGCGTGTGTACGTGTGTGTATATGAATATATGTATAGAAAATATAAGTCTTAAGAAAAATTCAATCATGAATAGTAATATACCTATCTCTTCACTCTTTTGCTCTTTCTCTTTCTCTCTTTCTCTCTCTCTCTCTCTCTCTCTCTCGATCATCTCATACTATCTCTCTTTCTCTCTGTCCCTCTTTCGCTCTGTGATTTGATCAATGGCATCCTCATGAATTAAGAGCATCCTAAGTTGGAATTGTGAAGCGAGAAATTTCTTCATATTACATTTAGATTTATGCATGATGATACAGTCGGTGAAACAGAAAAAAGGGATGTACAGATAAAAATCGCATTGCTCAATTAAAAATCAGTTTCAAATGATATACTTACGTGGCAGGCAAAAGTGCATGCTTTTACATGTTGTATGATCAAATTTGTAAAAAAAATTATATACATATCCTTACATACAGTATAAGGTAGGATTTCATTATTTCTTTTAATTTTTTAAGGGCACTCTAGTATATTAATCTCCATATGTAATATTTTGATAGCAGAAAATCCCCTCTGGACCAATGTACCATAGGTTTACAACAACAGATGTTATATACAAATATATTATGTCTAATCAATTACTCACGATCTAGAACGAAATTTTAGACACGCTTAGTCGTTATAATAAAAACCTACATTTTATCCTAAGAGCGACACCACCAAAATTGCAAACATCTTTAGAAAAAGTAGTTCCTATATTTTCCTCTAAGTAGAATATGCTCCTACCGCCCTCAGTCAACATAGAGATGAAATATACACATTATGCATGTATTCTGCTTGCACTTTTCGTAACTGGATCATAAACTCATAGACATTTCCGATTCAAAAATAATTAAGTCACTTTAGACTAATTCCACTCATACTGATTGGCTGGGCTTTGGCTATTCTTATATTCATGATAATGGAATTCGCATACTAAACAAAAGCTAATGTAACATTCAAATATGGCGTCGCAATGATACCTATTTTTGTCCTCTTAGTAAATTGTTGCGTTTATGTTCTTACATTTTACGGCGTCAACAATATCTTCTCCAGTTTTTATTTCCTCTCTCTCTCTTTCACTTTCACTTTCTGTATATATTATCCCCAACTCTCTTTCTCTCGCTAGCTTTCTCTTTCTCTTTTTCTCTTTCGCTCGCTCACGTTTTACATTATTTTTCATGCTGAAGGAAAAAAAACACATTAACCGCTCATAAACAGACAATTAAATACTGATAACCTTTATTACGGGAACAAAAGTTGACAAATAATAATAAAAAAAACTTTATATACATAACGTCTTCTTCGACTTTGCTTTACGTCCGGAACACTCAAAAAGTGTAAACACAGCAATGGTTTGGGAATGTAAACACGTACAACATACCAACACGGCACTATCCCCCTCAAAATAAAAACCTGCACAGAAAAAAATGTTTTCCTCTGCTTTGGGGGGCATTTACTATTTCGGTTGACGATATGATTGGTAATTGTGCATAAAGCCAAGTACGTCCAAGAATAGAATACTGTTGCCACATCTGGGAGGGAGCTGCTAGAAAGGATTTGTCCTGCCTTGATAGAGTTCAAAATAGACTTCGTAGCCTCGTAAGAGATATCCTTTTTCTCTTTCCTGCAACCTCTATCTCACAGAAGAGATGTTGCGGGTTTGTCTCTGATGTATCGTTATTTTCATGGAAAGTGTTCGACTGAGCTTCAGTCAATGATCCCCCTCGCCAAACTTTCACAAGAAACACCCGTCTATCAGAAAACACTATCACTATTTTCCCCCACTCTTTATCTGAACCTAAACGTAGATTTCATGAGCAAACCTTCTTTCTTAGAACTGCACGCCTGTGGAATTGTCTTCCGTTTTCTTGCTTTCCGGCTGACTACAATATGGTTGTCTTCAATTCAAACGTAAACAAGTTCTTGATGAGCCGTTCCATATAAGTTAACAAATTTACCGAATTGATTACTATATTGTCCAATTTCTACTGTACACTCGTAAATGTGCAACAGCAAATAGTTTTACAGTTTTAAAATGTGAATATTTTACATATGTTAAAAAAATTAAATTCCAACAACATAATAAGTACGAATCCAGTAGATGCTATTTTCGAAACATTTATTTTTATATTGGCGACGATCGTAATAGATTGCACATGTTTTAATAGTTTATATTTAAATAAAGCATGTTTAAATAAAGTATATAAAAAACGTAACTATATTTAAAAAAGCAAAAAAAACGTAACTTTGTTTGAAAAAATATATTAAAAAATATCTTAATATTTTGCCCAAATATATAAGTAAGCAATTTTGAAGAATTGCAAAAGTATTGCATCCATTTTGTGCTACCATACCCCAATTGAGAGACCTGCCGGCGTGTTTGAAGTTAAGGGTCTGATTTTATGCACAAATACCGATTTTTTACACCGATTTTAACGAAAATTTCATTACATAGGGAAACAATTATTTATTATATAATTGTTGTTTTTTTTTAATTTTGTGGAATACTTTATTTAATTTTCCTTTCCGGACTGATTGTCGAGATTGCACATACGTTAAATTAAGGGGAGTACATTTGGTGGACGTCCATAATTTTCTTTAGAATGGCGACCTTTGTAGGCTTTCGTCAATGCTGATTGAGAAACATTCATTTAAATTTTGCAGAGACAAGTACTTATAGAGATATAAATACTAAGTAATTCACTGACTGCCAGGTGTGTACGAACGCAAACGATAAACAAATCTACTTCTCTCCTACAGACACTGCTACAATCAATTTTCTTAGCATTTGTGGGTTGGTATGCTGATAACGATTATCACGGTTACATTCGGAGTATTCTCTCTCTCCCTGTCTCTCTCTTTCTCTCTCTCGCTCTCTCTCGAAAAAGGGGGTTGTCTACACCGAAACTCGTTCTTTACATGGGGATGTTGGGGGTGTCTATTTCGTACGTCTTAAGATGGAGTTCGTGGTGTCTATTCCGATAGCCCTTTTTAACATGTGGTGTTTGGGATGTCTATTACAAACGCCGTTCTTCTTAACATGACAATACTAAAAAGGTTAAGTGAAAAAGTCGTAATTGTTTTGTTTTACACGTTATAAAATACGACTTAAAACTGGAATTTGATTTAGCACGATTGATGGAAGAATTGAACAGAAGAGGAAGACTTGAACAACAAATTGGAACACCTAAAACTGCTAACATTTATTTCGAACATTGTCTAAACAGTTAATATACAGTGAGAATCTCTAACATCTAAAACTCCTTTTTTTACTTTCCATTATTATCCAATGATCTATTTTTTTCGTAATTTTATTAATTCATACTGAATTACGCATTCCCTGGCTTGCTTTTTTTTTAATTCAACAATACCTGCATGTTATTGCCCCGGACCAGCACTGATTGCCAGTGAACGCCATATTATCACAGCTGTCAGTGTCCGCAATGGTTCGGGACGTCAGTGGCCACCAACAAAGACCGTAGTTTACTTTATTGCGCAGGAAGGAAGCAGGCCTCCACCGGGCAACGCCGGTTAATGGTTCCTGCTAGTTAAATAATAATACAATTGTGTAGAGAAAGTATTTTACTGATGTATAGTCTTAAAATATCGAAATAACCAACTCAAAGAATCCGAAAGATATTTTTTCCTACATTTTTTTTTTTTTGTAGAAATGTCTCTAGGCAGGAATAAACTAATCGATGCGATCTTGAATAAGATTTTACGATATCAGGTTTTCGTTTTTTTATAAATATTTTTATGCAATGTAAAATCCCTAAGAGAATAAGACAAGAATAAATTAATACAAAAAATAAATGCCTTTAAAATTCAAAGTCTATGGGCGACGTTTATACACGCATTGTAAAACGATGATTATGATGATGATGATGATGATGATAATAATAATAACACGTAAAATTGTACAAATTTAGCACGTATTCATACTTGCATATATATATATTTATATATATATATATGCACACATACACACATATATATATACTTATGTAATTATATACGCTTACACATTTTATACATGATGATGATTGCAACGTCTTGCCAGACGAGTGCCACTCCATCGGACACTTAAAGTCCATGAGCCCAAATGCCTGAGGTAGTATCTATACAAAGATGATGTTACAGAGTCTTAGATTTGTACGACAGCTAAATCTCTCTCCCGGTTCAAAATGTTGAGATCCAGCAACAAGCAAGGGCAAGATAGCCAGCAACAAATTAAACTGCAGACCAGCTTAATGCGGGTACTGGTCTCCCACTTTATGTTTTTTTTTAAATCCGAGATGTGCTTCTCTTAGAAAGGTTGCCTTCACCTCGGCTTACGGGAGCCCTCTCCACCCCAACACATATATACATACACACAAATATACACGGTGTTAGTTGGCCGTTGACCCTGAAAAATGGTTCATACGCCCTTTGAAAGGTCTTGTTTTTAATCCTTTAGGGAGACTAGCCTCCCTCCTCACCAAACGAGTCTGGTGGGGGAACCAGTTTAGTCGTCGGTGACCCGATCACGAGGCAGATAATACTAGGTTACATGGTACCAGTAGCATATGACATGACCTGACACATTATATATATATATATATATATATATATATATATATATATATATATATATATATATACACGATGAGGGGCTAAAGTAACGCCTCCGATTTTTTTCGCCCGAATGAGTCAAAGGAGATTAAAAACTGCATTGTTATGATGACTCGACTCATGCATTTATAACATGAATGTTTAATTTCTATCTTGCAGATATTGACGGTATATTATTCTAGAAAAGCTAACCATGGACGGGCATTAAAACCATTTGATTTTCTGGCACAAGTGCACTGAGAATAGTTGTGACTATGTAGAAAATATATTCTGAAGGGGAAATGCAATCACATTTTATAGAATAATTACCGTCTTTGTAGCTTTTTAACTTATGTTGAAAAATAGGATGGCTTAATTTTGGAACCACCCTCCTATTGCAAAGCGCGCTCTGGACGCCCATACCGTTATACTATTGTTTGTCGCGTGTAAAAGTGTATTAAGGCGGAGGCTGACTATGCATAATAATAAATTGGGACAGCCTCCCTTTTTCCAGGAGGACTTCACAAGATTCTCTGCATCTCTGTTTTAATTTCTGCTTAAAAGCAAAAGCAAAGCTTTCCATGCGCGCCGGAAAGGAAAACAGAAATTCAGGGCTTCTAACGACGAAAAGTTGATTTCACAAAAGTTACAGGTTTTACATATATACATCGTCAGTTCACCAAAACACTTTAAGTCTCACAAAAATCTTATTCTTCGTCCACTGGATAGCGGCCACGATAAAGAAGAGGGTCGGGCGGGTTTCTAGGAGGGTGTTTCTTTCTCGAAAATTTGCTTAAATCTGTCTCTTCCGATCCGAAGATATACTAAGGTCACAGGTTGAGGTCTTCCGATTTGCTGAACCAACCAAAATTCAACACGTCAAGAGGGGAATCTCCAGCCATTTTGCGTGTGTGCAATTCAAGTTCAAACAACCGTCCGCGGTTCTGAAAATCTGAGACCAAAACTGAAATCCTTTCATACGACCTCAAAAGGTCAAAATGTGTCATTCAGAGAGCCATTGTCTGAACAGGTGTTCTTCAGTCTAGCATAGGTCTGGTTTCATCTTTGCATTATTCTGACAATTCCTGTGCCTGCGTTTTTATACAATAAGATTTGTCTGTTTTTCTCAAGTACAATGCTGATAGGTAACCCGCCGCTGTCCAGGATTCAATTAACGTTCAACAGACAATCTTAGCATATTTACCCGGCCTCCCTCAGGGTTTAAGAGGGTCCCAACCTCCCCAATGGGGAGAAACATCGCTCCCTCAAGACGTAACGTCACAACCAAATGTCGCTCGTTTGAGTCGTATTTTTAGCTTTTTACGCTTTTCAGATAACGGACAGATTTACTTTTGGAACCCCCTATTCTCTCTTTCTCTCACTCTCTCTCTCTCTCTTTCTCTCTCTCTGTTTCCCTGTCTCTCTGTCTGTCTGTCTGTCTCTCTCTCTTTATATATATATATATACATATATATATATATATATATATATATATATATTCGATTGGCAAAATTTTAGAATAATTATAAAGAAGTGAACCATCGCGTAAATTCAATCAACTAAAAAATGGAAAACGGGGTGAGGAAAAGAAAAAAATATATATAATGGGGCAAGTTATATGTACAATTCAATAAAATAAATAAATCGATTAAAAACGAATTAAATTAAAAAGCGCTTTGGGTATATTTTAACGATCGTTTTTAATCGACTTATTTATTTTATTGAATTGTACATATAACTTGCCCCATTATATATATTTTTTTCTTTTCCTCACCCCGTTTTCCATTTTTTAGTTGATTGAATTTACGCGATGGTTCACTTCTTTATAATATATATATATATATATATATATATATATATATATATATATATAGCTTAAAGCATTGCTCATAAGGTAAAGCTGGATCGAGCTCTGACCCGTTGAAAACATGTTTTCATTGTTATCTAATTTACGCTTACATTCTGCATGTACTATATAATAGCGCAGAAGTGGAAGCGGAGATTGTCAGCTCGATGGTCAGTTTTCAGTAAAGGCTTCAAGCACTCGCTTGTTTAACCACACTGATGAGGCTGTTAACAGCGAATCAGTAGAGGACAATGTCTATAATATAAAGCTGAATGCCTGTGTATGTGTGTGTGTGTTTGGTTGACTATTTTAAAAAACTGATTACATATAATGGTAGAAGATGTATCGAGACACAGGAATGGATATGTTTGATCTGGCAGAACAGTGGTTCATTAAAATTGTGGGGTCTGCCTTCGCGCCTGGTCCACAAAGTATGGAAATAAAAAAGTTTAAAATTAAAAAAACAACATTTACAAGTGTGTTTCCTATATATGTACATAATAATACTTTGATAAGTATGTTTTAACTTAAATAGGGAAGGTATAATAAAATTGTGGGGTCTGCGTTCGTGCCTGGCCTACATATAATGGAAATAGGCACACACTTTCATAAAGATTTTTCATATCTATCTGCGTAAGTATACTTTAATAATTATGTTTCCGTGTGAAGAAATATTGTATAATAAAATTAAGGGGTGTTCGTTCGCACCTGACCTCCATAGAATGGAAATATGTCACAAAGTGTAACAAGGTTTTTTTAATATAGATCCACAGAATATTGTGATAAGTGTTTCAGTGTGAACAGGTATGGTATAATAAATTATGGGGTTTATCTATTTTATTTTTACTTTCATCATATTTTGCTTTGATTTGATACCCCCCCCAAATTCGAAGCTATCTCATTACAACCCTTCCTTTTGATACCCTATCATACTTTCATAAATCAGAGTCCATTTTCTGAAGGCTGTTTTTGAACCCAGTAAACGACGGGTACTTTTACTAGTATATATATATATATATATATATATATATATATATATATATATAAGGGAAATAAATCAAGATTATCCGTGTTATAACGACTTTGTATTTCATTTAACTTATCTATATTTGCTTCTACTTATGAATTATATGAATTTTAGTCCGTATTAGTTGCATAAAAATAAATTTCCGTCGCTTTCATCGATTCTCTATTATTGCTCCGATAATTGCTGTAGTAACAAGTTCTAAGGAAATTTCCTGGTCATTGAATAATAAACACACCTAGAAAATCTGTGTATATTAAAATGTAAATTTCTAAATGGGAACATATTTATTCTGGGTGTTTTTTTCGTGCTGATGCATGTGCTAATTAATTTCAATTTGTAAAGATTACATATTCATGTGAAACGTATTTATTACAAATGAAAAATTATTATTAATTTATTTATTGCGGACCATTATCTTCATCTTTCTTAGTTGTTGTTTTACGACACTTCGGCCAACTATTACTCTGTCTTTCATCAGGTGGTAACCGCAACGGACCCGTTTTTCGAAAATACTTATATGGTTTGAAAGGGCCGAGATCTGTGTTGAGACCTATCTGGTGGGTGTTGAATTGGAGGATCCATTGTATTTCTTTTTGTTTGCTTACTTTTGTTGATAGGAAATTAAAGGCTATTAGAAGGCATCTGATATTGTCTAGTGTGTGTCCAGTTAAACTGAAGTGGCTTGCTTGTGTGGTGCAGGAAATTTTGCCTGATTGCTGCTTTATGATTGTTTAGCCGGATTCTAAAATGCGTCGGAATTTCTCCAATATGTCCTCCATTGTTACAAATGGAGCAATGTGTATAAGATATAACATTATAATTATCATTGAACATGGGTGTGGTATTTATTTGTGTGCATATAAGGCATCACGGTCTATTACGTTTGTAATTACCGTGTTGTTGTGTGTCGTATGTGTGTTTTCTTGAGCGGATGAAAACGGGTGAAAGATTGGGCGGTTGTTCGATTGCATTATTGGGTGGAAGGTTAAATATAGGCTTCATGGTGGAGTTATTTTTTAGGTCGTCGTAAGTATTTTTCAGGTGCATTGTAATTTTGTGCAAGTGTTGGTCGTGTGGAAAACCATGGGGATGCGTTTGTTAGTATTTTTTGTTTGTATTGGAATAGACGTAATATATCAATTTTATTAGAGTTATAGTCTTGTTTAATATATTTAATGAGGTATTGGTTATTGATAAATTCTTGTGTAAGCCTCGTGATATGGTGTAGGTAGTCTAGGGGGTCCGAGCAGATGCACTTTATTCGTATGCATGAACTGTAAATAATAGTTTTTTTTTTAGATTTAACGGGTGGTTGGTGTAGAAATTGATGAATGTATGATTAGCGATAGATTTAGTATAGATGGATGTAGATATTTTATTATTATAGGATATGACAGTAACATCTCAGTATATTAAATTGTTGTGTGTGAGTATGGAAAGGAGTTGTATGAGTGTTCCATAGTTTGTTTTTGTTATGGAAATTGTTGATATATTCATGAAAACCCTTTACGTTGGTGAGCCCATGTGGCCATAGGGAGAAAATATCAATATATCGGAAATAGTGAGAGCCTGAGGGTGGATTGAAGAGATTTGGTTTCTAGCATATGCATAAAAATGTTGGCATAACTGAGTGCCATTTTAGTGTCCATGGCGGTACCTTTAATCTGGATATAGTTTTGATTGTTACATTTTAAATTGTTGTGTGAGGATGAAGTATGTAAGATTGCCAATGCCTTGTATTCTGTCGCTGGGGAAATTATTGTGAATGTTTTACAGGCTTTTACTCTCTCATCATAAAGCATGTAGAGCTGATACGTCACAGGTTATTAAAATACTTTCTCGTGAAACATTGTGGATTTGTCTGATAGTGTTGAGAAAATGTGTGGTGCCCTTGATGTAACTAGGATGTAACTAGGGATGTTGGGGAATACGGGAGTTAAAATTTGGTCTGTATACCCGGAAATATATTCTGTTAGGGTTTACCGGGGCGGGTGAGATGTTCAGGGATTTCGCTAATTCATATGCATATTGTCGGGGTTGAGGTTATATTGTTGGGAAGTAGCCGTGATAGCGTCAATATTTGTTATGAGTTTGTGAAGTTTGTGTAGTTTGGGTATGGTGTAGAAGTTAGATGCTTTATGATTTAGGGGGATGAGGGAAGTGATGATCTTGGAGATACAAGGGGTAAGGTTTTGAATAAGACTAGTAAGTTCTAGTTCATAGCTGAATATTTGGTCTTCCGCGAGTGTTTTGTAGAAATTTGTGTCTTTGAGTGGAGTTTTCCATTTCTTTGATATATTTAGCGATGGTCATGATGGTTATGACTTCTTCTGTGCCTGCTGAGTTGAGAGTGATATAATAGTGTTATCATAGTTAATTTTTGGTGTGAATAGCTTTTCGTTCTTGTAGAGAAACGTTTTGGCTTTTGTTGAGAAGTTGTTTATTATGTAGAAATTCAGCTAGTTGTAGTCTAACTTTTTTAGCCTATTGGCTTATGTCAGGGTTTCGTCCACTGAGTGGAGTCCACATATTGGAGTCGTAATGTTTTTTGTATATGAAAGGGGGTTCTTGGGGGTGTATGGTTATTGTAGTCTTTGAAATATTCTTTTAATCTAATCCTGCGTAGGTAATATTCCATGTCAGAACATACGTTTACTGGGTTGAGTTGTTGTGTAGGGTTGAGAAAAGAGTCCTTTTTGCAGTATTGATTTTTCATCATTTGGTGAGAACGGTTGACGATAGAGAGCTTCTTTATGGTGTTTACATTAGTTTTTTTTTACTTGCGAGTGGCGTACATATTGTTGTTTGATGGAGTTTAAGTTGGGTATGTTTTTGAGGATTGGGTCTTTGTTTATAAGATATTTCAGTTTGTGGTTTTCATTATATAGGAGCGTACGCAATTTCTTTTTATGTATGCGATTAATGGATTGAAAAATGTGTTAAATCATGTTACTAGGAAAAATTGGTGGAGAAAATTATATATTTTTTCTTTAGTTTGAAGGAGTGAGAGTTGTCTAGTGTGTGCCTTATCAATTGCCAGATTCCGTAGTTGTACAGAGGCTGTGTAGTAGATCTATTCCGCTTTTTGTTTGTTTAAGTTGTTGTTACTGAATCGGAAGATATACTTAATAGTAAATCCTTTGGAAATTATGTCCAGATTTTTGCATTTACTTAAGAAAATGATGTCGGAATCTTACTTGAGCTTATTTAATATACATGTTTTCTAGCTATATATATATATATATATATATATATATATATATATATGTGTGTGTGTGTGTGTGTGTGTGTGTGTGTGTGTGTGTGTGTGTGTATACATACACGATTCAATCGATCGAAATTAATTCAGTTTTAGGTCCTCGTTTATTCAGTATATATGCATGAGAAACTCAAATCATATACGTTATCTCATTTCATAAACATGTCTGGCGGTTTCTCTCTAGGTGTGAATAGCTAATCTTTTTAAAATAAAATTATACGATATAAAGTATTAGTTCACTTGTAAATTGTTTGTCCATATTTTCATTAATATATTAAAAACTAATCGAAAATGCTGGAGAGGAAAAGATTGTTTTCTTTATCTTGACATTCTTGTTGATTTAAGTGAAATAGAGAATAAACTTTAGGAAAGTAATGCAGGTGGTTTTTAGAAGCGCTCAAGCTTGTCTTTATCGTCTGAGCTAAATCTATATGCATATAAAAAACTAAAAAAAAGGTTGTTTAGCCTATAAATGTATATTTGCGCATGCGTAAAGCAGCACCTTAAGTCAACTTATGCTTAGCAATTTTCAGAAAAAATTCCCTGTTATATCAAGTTTCATATGTGTAAACAAAAATAACAAAGGAGTTTGGCAAAGGCCGTTCCCCTGACAGAATACATATATACATACATACATACGTACATGCATACAATATTTTATATATAAAGAATTTAGAACTGTCGATTATCAACTCTATGGTTTTAGGTTCACTCCCTAGCAAGGGAATGGTTCTGGCCTAGCCGTACTAATGAGCTGCGATAGAGCGAAACAGTACTGTATATGAATGACTATACTTTTGGGTAGAGCATTGTCGTAAATGTATCTCACGCGCTGCTTAATTGGCGTTAATGCGAGGGTTGCTCTTTGTTTTTGAATAAACAAGCAGATCGAGTACTGCAAAAGCAGTGGGTGAGTTGTCTATTTATATGGACATTTGATGAGGTCGTTTGCGGACATCGATCCCATGGGCTGAGAGTTAGAACTGCCGACAATCGACTCTATGGTTGTAGATTCAATATCTAGCAAGGGGGTGGTGCTGGTCTAGCCGCTCTAATTAACTGTGATATGGCGAAACAGTACTGTATGAGAATGACTATAATGAGGATTTTGGAGGTGGCGAAATTTAAATTAAAATAAACCACAGAATAATGTTTTCATTATACAAAAATGTGTTTTATTAGAAAGATAAATTCATGGCTGAAACGCCATGTATAAACTTTATTATCCTCTTTGAATTTTGAGTTTTATAGAAAAATAATAACAAAGCTTTTTTTTACAAAAATGATAACAAAGTTTTATGCATAATGATAACAAAGTTTTCTAGAAAAATAATAACAAAGTTTTATATAAAAATGATAGCAGAAATTTATATAAAAATAATAACAAAGTTTTAGACAAAAATAATAACAAAGTTTTATACAATAATAATAACACATTTTATATAAAAAGTTTTATATAAAAATAACAACAAAGTATAAAATAAGAAAATATTAGGTATTTTTGTTTTTAAGGGTTAGATTCGAGAAGTGGCGTGAAGTAGAGCTCCGTGCTGGCCCCGACAGCTTTCAGCATCTCTTTCTGATATAACTTCGTAGCCTAGTAGAGATGCCCTTTTCTCTTCCCTGCAGCCTGTTTCTCACAGAAGAGACCGCGCAGGTCTGTCTCTGCTTTATCGTTATTTTCATGGCAAGTGCCCGCCTGAGCTCTAATTTATGCCCCCCGTCGCCAAACATTCATGAAAAACACTCGTTTGACTGAAAACACTATCAATAATTTCCACCACTCTTCATCTGAGTAAACCTAAACGTAGACTCCATGAACAAATCTCCATTCTTAGAACTACACTCTTGTGGAACTTCCTTACGTTTACCTGCTTTCCAGCTGACTACAATTTGGCCGTCTTCAAGTCCAATGTGAACCAGTTCTTGATTAGCCAGTCCTTTTAAGTAATTCAATTGTACCACATTTACCTTTCTAACGATTACTATGATATTGTCCTTTTAACCACTGTACACCTTGCATCAACTGGCCTCTGGGTCTTGATAAGTGGTGATTCCTTTGTACAAAAAAAACAAAAACAAAAAAGAAATTCAACCTGGAAAAGTAAAGAACAAGATATTCTAGTAAAGTAAAAAATAAGAATTTTTTAGACTTAATTAACATAATTAACCTGGATCTGTAGTGAAATGACAGACAATTTTTAGTTTAATATTTTTTGCAGAAGAGGCGATTTTGTTATCAACTATCAGGCAACCCGGATTTGTTCGGTCGTAAAATTCGTTAAGCTATATTATAATTGATAAGATTTTTTTGATTTTTTTTTATGAAAGAATCAATTCACTATTCATTATCGTAGTGTACCCAATATATCATAGTGATTCAAAAGTTAAAATTATATGACTTGGGTGCAATCAGATAAGATCGAAACCAAAACAAAAATATTCCTTATTTGTTACACCTTAAGCAACGTTTATACGCAAATAAAAAGTTGAAAAATAACGTTTTTTAATCCATAAATGTATGTTTGCGTATATTTAGAAGAGCACTTTAAGCAGACATACGCAGATTCACATTTATTTCACTTTTTGACCCATCCGTGTCTATTTTTCACGGTTAAAAAACAAATAGAAATGGTTCCACCGGTCTAAATACCCTATATATCAAGTTATAAGTCTGTAACTGCAGACCAAAAATAATGGAGTGGTTTGGTAGGTACGTTTTTCACACAGGCAGATAAGTCCACTTCTTTATGTATATATATATATACTTGATATATATATATATATATATATATATATATATATATATATATATTCTGTATTTTACGTTCGCAACAATTTTTATAATGATATATTTTATTAAATTATCATAATTTAAAAATATTTACTTTAGCAATGTAATTAGTAAGTAATTCAAGTACACTTCAAACAACTCTATTCAAACACGTATTAAAAAAAATCAACAAAAAATCTTTTAATATTAATAGGTAGGTGCAAAAATAATATCGCTGTTTAGCATGATGCTGAACGTCATAACACCCCATTATTTTTGCACCATCCCAATAATATATCTCTTTATCAAGTCTATATCGTCCAGGAAAGAAAGGAATTCACAGTTTTAGTAGAAATCACTCCAGACTATAGATAAGGGCACTTGATATCAAGGGTTAAAATTACCACTTCAAGGTCAGAAATCCTGACCTGGCAAATAGCAATTTTTCATTCTTTCCTGTTTCTCAGAAACATCACTCATAGAATGTGAGGCCTAAAAGACAAAATAAGGAAAGCAAGAATTATGAGGCTGCCAAAAGTAAACCCAAGGACCATTTTATTCATCTCAAACTAGACATATTGCAACTGATATCTTATGATGTAACAGTAGATTAAGATTAGATACATGTGACATCCTGAATTGAGTGGTGTGCAGCAAAATGTTGTTCACATTACATTTAAATATGCATGCTGTTACAGTCTAGGAAACGGGAAGCATGCGGGAATTTTGAAGCAAGCAATTCAGGGAAGACGCGGAACCTCTGTAGTGAAGAAGTAGTTCGCTGCTTGACGAGGTTATTGATACTGAGATGTAATAAGTGCACTAAGATTTTCAGATTACATTACGAGGAAGCAATTGTACAGCAAACGCAGGGATTCACCCTTAAGGTGGTAGGACTGGGCAAACACTATGAGACCAATTATGAGATACTTTTTCAATTTGCCCAAGAAGGAGAAAACAATGTCTAATGTTACAGCCTAGAAATTTTAAATGTACTCTATTATTGAAGAATAGTGACTTTATTGACATTATTAATACTGATAAATGCGTTAAGTTTTCTAGCTCAATAGAGTAGTCTACCTTTGTACGAATATAATTTGCAGTACATTTTATATTTTTCTTTCAATTCATGTTACCTAGGAATGTTAGAGAGAGTGGATTCAACGTTAACTCTCACAAAGGGAGGTATCATCTATGGCAATCAATAGTTGAGAAGGAATCTTACAATTATTAAAGGAAAGGAGCTTTGTCTTAGTAGCATTAAATGTAGCTTTTAAAAATAAATTACAACATATATTTATTTAAATTTGTCAATGAAAATTTTCTAGATCTTCATTTTTTTTTTAAGTTAAAGAACATATTTTTTTCAGGTATCGTACAGTTAATAAAATTTCACTTTTTTTCATTATTTCATAAACTATTTTGTTTCTTACTTACAAATGAAGCATGATACTTCATTTTTGTCTATAAACACTCACTCTGACGAGGCAATTTAATTGCAGCAAAATCACTCCCGTTTTTTTCTCTTGTGATCGCCGTGATGTAATTTATCAATGTGACGTGACGAGTAAAAAATGTAACTGTTTGAATTCAGTTTATCAACTTTTAGATGAGGAGTTATAATTCGTTTTGTTTGGATTATTCGGACTACTATTCTTATATTGAGTGTTATTCACACAAAGTTTGAGCCGATCTATCGTATTAAACTCGGAATATTTTTTTTCGTTGGACCCAGGAAGTAAGTTCAAAATGCCGTGCACAATACCTAGTTCGATAGAAAGATTTCTGAATTCGACAAGATACACATGAAAGAAGATCGGAGGTTACATTGACCGAAACACTGTGAAAATAACAGTCAAGATGATAAGATTAGTCTAACTAATATAAATAATACGAACGTTTAAACTAAGTACTGTTTTTTAAACAATCCAATACAGCAAATTAATTACCAAAAAAGTAGATTAAAAAATTCATTTACATTTCATAAAAAAGTGTTAAATACAAAAAAAGACTGAAAGGTTGTCATTTTCTTTATATTAAATAGCATACTTTTTCGTGAGTTGCAAATTTATTCCAGTTTTTGCGTTTGTTTCTCTTGTGTTAAACAAACACTTAAGTAAAAAAAAAAAAGCTACCCAAGCAGATCCATGTAATTCTTTTGTGTTGAGGTTTTACTTTATTTGTTTTACATTTGATGATTTGAATTCGAAGGAATGTTATTTTCTAGATAAGATCACACACCTTTATTTTAGTGTAACAAAGCGTTGTTTGATGTTTTCTTCTAATTCGTGTTTTGCTCCTTCTTTGTATTTTTTTAAGGTCCGTCTTTTTTTCTTCATTTTTTTTTCTATTTTCTTTGTCGTATTTTTATTTTTTACATTTTGTATTGCCATCTTTTTTCTTCTGAGAGCCGGTGAATGGATTCTTCGTGGCCGTCTTCTCATTCCTGAGTATTATTGTATTAAATTAGTGCAAAAACAATATCGTTTTCTCACATATCTAACTTTTATATATGATTTTTGAATTAATTCATTGATATATATAGGTATGTTATATATTCTTTTGAAGCGCGTTTTTCACTCTATCGAATCGTGTTATACGTTACTGTTCTCAATCTCTTGCTTCAATTTTGCAGGCTTTTCGACAGCATGGACAAAATTCAAATCCGCACGATTTTCTTGTTCCAGTTCAAACTAGGTCGAAAAGCTGCCTAGATATCAATGATGCGTTTGCCCAGGAAACACTACCGAACATGTAGCACAGCGGTGCTTCAAGAAATGTCGCAATAGTTCCGAAACCCTCGAAGATAACGACGGTCGCGGCCGGCCGACTGCCGTTGATAACGAACAATTGAAAGCCTTAATTGAAGCCGATCCTTGCAAAACCACGCGAGAAGTTGCTGTTGAACTCGAGGTTGACCACTCAACAGTCGTTCGCCATTTAAAGCAAATAGGGAAGTAAAAAAAGGTTGGATACATGCGTGCCGCATGAATTGAACGATAATAAAAAATATCGTCTTTTTGAGGTGTCTTCTACGCTCCTTCTGCTCAACAAAAACGACCTATTTCTCGAGCAGATTGTGACGTGTGATGAGAAGTGGATCCTGTATAACAACCGGCGACTTTTAGTACATTCGTTGGATGCCGAAGAAGCTCAACAACATTTCCCAATGCCAAAATTGCACTAACAAAGTTTATGGTGACTGTGTGCTAGTCTGCGGATAGTTTCATCCATCACAGCTTCTTGAATCTGGGCGAAACGATTACGGTGAAGAAGGACTGCCGACAAATTGACGAAATGAACTAGAAGCTTCAACGTATGTGCCCGAGATTAGTCGATATGAAGAGACCAATTCTTCTCCATGAAAACGCTCGCTAGCATGTTGCTTAACTGACCCTGCAGAGGCTGAACGAATTGGAATACGAGACTTTGCTTCATCCTCTATATTCACCGAACCTCTCGCCCTCCGATTATCACTTTTTCAAGCATCTCGACAACTTTTTGCGCGAAAAATGCTTCAAAAGTCGAGATGATGCCGAATCGGCCTTCAATGACTTCATCTCTTCCAGAACTCCGGATTTCTATGCTAATGGGATAAATATACTTGCTACTCGTTGACAAAAATGTATCGAATCTAATGGTTCTTATTTCAGTTAACAAAGTTTATTGTGAAAATAGTTATGATCTTTTGAAGTTGAACGCTAAAAAGCGACAATATTTTTGCACCAACCTAATACGTTCTTCTTCGTGTTTGCCTGTCATTTCGCTTTTTCTTTGTGCAAGTGGATGGAATCTTCCTTTTCTTCTGCTTCTTCTTCTACTTCTTCTTCTCTTTCTTCTACTTCTTCTTCTCCTTCTTCTTCTTGCCTCTTTTGATCCTTCTTTCAGGTTTATGTTATTTTTTCCGTGTTGTTCTTCCTCTTCTCTTTGATTCCTCTTTTCTTCGTCATTTTTTATATCGTTTGTGTCTCTTTTATCCAAAATTCAACACTATTTATCTACAAGCAATTCTTGTAGGTAGGGTTAGGGTTAGAAGCTGGAAATTCTGTGGAGTAGGCCTTTATTCCATACCCTATCAAAGGCTTTTAATATGCTAAGAGCAATTGCCCTAGAAACGAAGTCCCCGTTCGAGAGATTCGCTAAGAGAGATGTTTTAAGCTAAGTGTTGATTCTGTTATTTTCTAACTAGAGAAGTATACGAAAGATAAATTGTGTGCTAGTCTAAAAGAATAACTAGAAACTGTTACATAGCTTTTATAGAATTGAAACATATTAAATTGACAGGTGCATAAAAGAGTAGACTTTCCGCGCCAAAATAGAGACATGTCTTTTGTAAGGAGAATGTCAAGTTGATGTTTTGATTATTTGACGATGACACGTATTCTTTTAACATCATGTATTCAAGAGAAAAATGTATAAAAAATAAGTTTAACTTGCCAGCGATGCGGTGAGCTTGAACATCATTTCTGACCAAACCTATATATCTATAAAAATGAGAATGTGTGTGCGAATACTTCTCAACCTATCTAGGGTATTCAGACATATGGAAAAGATTTTAATCGGTTTTCATCCGGCAATAAGGGTACCATAAGGAGCTAAAATTGATAAATTGTACTTAGGATCATCGAATTTTTATCTGTTTTTCACCAGTCTCACGAGGTTTTAAGGCACCTTTTTAAGTTTCCTGGAAAGCTGATTTTAACGGTTATCGTAATTTACTGTCTCTGTGTTTGCTTTTCGATCTCAGCTTGCGTTTTTTTTTTACTTACAAGAGGTAAACTGTTTAGAAACAAACATAATACTTTTTTTTTAATTTCATTTTTTAAAAGGAATTTAACGTTACGTTTAATACCGGGTATACGGGTACATTGTCTAGTTATTTTATACTTCTTAAACATACACATATATACATATTTTTCCTTTCCTAGAATTTATATAAAATATTATATATTTCTTGAAGTATATATTCCTTATAAAATACAAAAATAGTTACAAATTATAAGTTCAATTAAGCTCAATAAAGATCATCAAAGTTAATATATATTGTGAAGTACATTTCAATGCCCAAATTCAGATTCAGTCTCGAACCATGACTTTTGTGTATTGTTTTTATTATTTAAATATGATTTCCGTAAAATTTTACTTACATTGTCACTGATGCGCTAAACTAGAAATATTTATAATCATTTACGCTCACATCGGTAACGTCTTTGTCCAATCGATAAAGTGTTTGCTTACGAATTTCACTTTTGCAAGTTCGCGTCCACCACGCAGCATTTTTTTTTGTTGTTGTTTTCTTTGAATAACGTTTTATCTCTTCTGTGGGGAAAATGACTTACCGTACAAACATCCTCGTGTCTGTCTATCATGTGAGTCGCACGCATTGAGAAAGAAAGAAAGAGGCCATCATGGCGGCCGTGACGTTTTGTAGTGAACGATGTCTCGCGAGATCACGTGCACGTGCCTTATAAAAACAGGTCACTTGTCGGTGGGAAAGGAGGGGAGAAATCATTTGACGTTTGAGAAGCGGCAAAATCAGTTGGGAGAATTTGTGTGAGCAGTGATTTTTGCCTGTTGATCGACTGCAAACTATTTCGGTCCATTTTTTTTGCAATGTACAAGTTTAATCTGAGATTGATGCCGGAGTTCGACGGCTCCTTCGCCGGACACTCGGTTGTTGAGTGGTGGGAAAAAGCTGAGCTGGTCTGCCAGCTTTGCAAAATAAAGGACCCCGTTCTTGTCATCCCATTGAGACTGACCAAGGGGGCATACTCCGTTTATCAACAGCTCGATGATGAACCAACTCTGCAGGAGGTTAAGGAGGCACTATACGCGGCCTTTGCTACGGACCCTTTTATTGCCTGGAGGCAGTATACCGAACGGCGGCTTGGGTTGGATGAGACAGTGGATGTCTAACTGGCGGTTTTAAAGAGATTAGCTGCGCCGTTTAGTGGAGTGACTGAACGCATATTAAGTTGTGCCTTTCTCACAGGACTCCCGGACGACACCAGCCGACTGCTACGAGCATGGTCAACGCTTACCGAGATTGGGCTTCAGGAATTGTTGGCGAGAGCCCGCAATATTTTAAAAGAAACAGATGCGAAGCCAATGCTATCAGTGCAGAAGCATCTACTCAACTAAAAGATGGCGTAAGCTGTTATAAATGTGGCGGGCAAAATCACTTTTCTAGGGACTGCCGAAGCCGAAGCAGTGTAAAAGACCAGTCCGCACAGGAAACGCTAAAACGCATGCGTTGCTACCGGTGCAGCAATCTAGGTCACGTAGTAAGGAGTTGTCCGGGAAACGGACAAGGGGAGTAAACTATAGCGCCAGTATTCTCCCCAGACCATTGACAAATAGGGCGCTACCCGCAGTGAGAGTGCGCGTGAACGGTTGTGAACGCTTTGTGCTCGTAGACATAGGGTGTACGCAAACTCTCGTACGTAAGGCATGCTGTGACGCATGGGACAAGAAGAGGATTCCAGTACTGACAGTCGGCGGTGGCACGCTAGCCTCTTGTGGAGTTAGTGTCATTCCTACACGTGTCGGTGATGGGCCTACAATAATCATATGAGCCCTGGTTGTGAGCGGGGACCTTCTTGGTTATGACGTGCTGTTGGGAATAGACGATATCAAAGAACTGGGTGGTGTCTGTATTTATGGTGATCGTAAGGCACATTTCTCTAACGCCTGCCTTGCTTTGAGTGCATCCATGAAACTGGAACACCCTGACTTTTATGCGGAATTCGACCAGCGTACGAGATCCTGGAGAGTTTCTTGGAAATGGTCGGACGAGCAGCCACCCGGGAAGTTGTATAATAGGGTTCCGGAATATAAAATCCCCCCCTGGAGCTCGTGGAGAATACGATAAGAAACTACAGACTTGGATGAAAAATTGATGGTTAGTTCTCTATCCAGAGAAGGAATTGCCCCCCCCCCAAAGTGTCTGATCCCGTTAATGGCGGTTATCCAGCATAATAAACAGAAGGTGAGGCCGGTACTCGACTATCGGGAACTAAACGAGCACGTGAATCCTTTCACAGTCCGCGCGGATGTATGTACCGAGAAGTTGAGGGAATGGCGGCAAGCAGGATCTAATGTATCTGTGCTGGATCTTCGTAAAGCATACATTCAAGTGCATGTACGAGGGGCGTGTAATAAGTAATGCCCCTGACCCACTTCCCATAGTAGTAAAACAACGAAACTTGGCACAGTTATTAGTCTTTCTCTACATAGGAACAACTCAGAGTAAGCCATTTCTCCTATCGTTTGATGCAGCTCTGATTACTGTCTTTGTAGATACCCCAGGTTGGTTCTCGAACTACGACGTGACTTCAGAAATCAAGGCTACATTATCTGGAAAAGACTTTCCTTTCAAAAACAACTTCATGGCTGGGAAGAGGTGAAAGTTAGAGGGTGCAAGGTCAGGAGAGTAGGGAGGATGGGGAGTATTTCATAACCACGCGCTCGTGCCTCTGATCTGACGACATGCGAGTTGTGGACCGGAGCGTTGTCCTACAGAAGGAGGGTACCTTTGCTGATCTTGACCCGCCTCTTGATTTTGATAGCTTCCCTTAATTTCCTCAGAGTGAAGCATAATGGGCTCCTATAGTTGTGGTACCTTGTGCCAGGAAATCTGTCATCACTACTCCGTCCTGGTCCCAGAAGACTGTAAGCATGACCTTGCCAGCGGAGGGCTGCACCCTTGCTTTCTTTGGTGGTGGGGAGTCCAAGTGTTTCCACTGCATTGACTGGGCTTTGGTATCTTGATTATAGTGATGGATCCAGGTTTCATCTTGTGTAATCAGTCTTTTGAAAAAACGTGTACTCATCTTCTTGGCACATCTCCAAATTCATCCTCGAGCACTCGACGCGTTCTTGCTTGTGGAATGGTGTGAGCAACCTGGGAATCCATCTGGCAGACACCTTATGCATATGCAAATGGTCATGAATGATAGTTTCCACAGACCCTGTACTAATCTTTACATCTTGGGCTATTTGACGAATAGTAATGCACCGATCTTCCA
The DNA here is from genome assembly GCF_053919585.1 of Euprymna scolopes. Taxonomy (NCBI): domain Eukaryota; kingdom Metazoa; phylum Mollusca; class Cephalopoda; order Sepiida; family Sepiolidae; genus Euprymna; species Euprymna scolopes. Next base: position 171,817,210 of record NC_136483.1, read on the forward strand.
AAATAGCAGCCTCAACTTGACGGACATCTCATCAATGGCAGAAGGGGGGCCGACCAGGTCTGGGAGCTGTTTGCACAGACTTCCGGCCATGCTTGAATTCACGATGCCAGTGTTTTACAAGGTCATATGATGGGGCATTATCACCATCAGTTTCTTTAATTTCATCAAAAGTCTCCTGTGGTGTGCGTCCTTTCAAATACAAAAACCGGATCACTGCTCGACATTCAACAGGCTCCATTTCACACCTGACACAGTTCAAACACCTGTAAAACAGAAACCACAATTTATTCAGAGCTGTACTTTGCCACATAACCTGTAGAGATATAAATCATTGCATATGCAAAGTTTCAGCCAGATCCTACGACGTGAAGTGGGCCAGGGGCATTGCTTATTGCACGCCCCTCGTACATTAGTCACTATGGCCCTATCAAACGGTGCTCATCAAGGGAGAAAGGTATTGCTTAACCCGCATGGGATTTGGACTTAATGTGGCGTCATCAATTATGCAAAGGAAATTTGACGCTATATTGACTAAGGATGAGCGCATTCAGCGGGCGACATCTGCATACATTGACGATGTGTATGTGGATGAAGAAATTGTGCCTTCAACGCGCGAAAAAGAACATCTTCATAAATTTGGCCTTCTCAGCAAGGAACCAGAAAGGCTACGGGACGGTGTAAGAGTGCTCGGTTTGCAGGTCTGGGAAGAAGATAATGTCCTATTTTGGATACGAGGCAATAAAATCCCAGGTATGCCCTGTGTTTTCACGTGACGGAACGTATTTTCATTGTGTGGAAAGTTGGTTGGACACCTTCCTGTAGGTGGCTTCGTATTGCAGTGGCATTCATCAAACGAAGAGCCTCTGACGTCACCACCGGATGGGATGACAAAATTTATGATGCCCCTCTCAATACAATGGTCAAAGTGCACAAACAAGATCCAGCACGGGCAGATGGTGTGTTGACAGCCAGGACCGTAGTGTATGGGTTGACGCAAGCTCTCTTGCCATTGGCGTGTCGTTAGTCCATGAGTGAGCTGTAGTGGAAGACGCTTGCTGGTTGCGCTCAGAAAAGGACTCCCAACACATAAACCTGGCAGAACTCGATGCAGTGATCAAGGGAATAAACTTGGCAATCCTTTGGAAGACAACCACCCTGCGGCTATTAACAGATTCTGCTTGCGTCCATAAGTGGATTTCAGACACTCTTACCGGACGGGCTAGAGTGCGAACCAAAGCAACAAGCGAGTTGCTCATCCGTCGGCGGCTCGACACGATCATGAGCCTGGTGAACGAATATGCACTGTCAATGGAGATGTCCTTGGTCAGATCCAGAATAAACAAGGCAGATTGTTTAACAAGGGTACCTCAAAGATGGCTTGATGCCATATAAAGAACTGTTGAACCTACGCAACCCTCCTGTGCCGCATCTATGATCCCTGATCAATCTAATCGGATTAAGGAAATCCACCAATAAAGCAGGTATCCTAGAGTCAAGTGGATCCTATATTTCGCTGTTGGTTGAACCAGGGGTGCAAAGGGTAGACGTCAGAGCAGTGGTCAAAAATTGCGTGGAATGCCAGTCCATTGATCCGGCACCCGTTCGCTGGGAAAAGGGGAAGTTGGAAGTTAGGAGCCACTGGAGCCGGCTAGCGATAGACACTACTCACCACAATGGCGAGGATTTCCTGACTCTCATTGATTGCGGTCCATTAAGATTTGCCATATGACGTATGCTGCGTCGACAAGATACAGTCACTATTGTCCGTCAACTAAACAATATTTTTCTTTAACGTTGACCTCCAACAGAGATATTGCTTGACAATGGTGCTGCATTTACCAGTGAGCAGTTTCGGAAATTTACCGACAGCTGGGGAATACATCTGCGGTTTCGGTGCGCCCATGTACCTAGTGGAAATGCGATCATTAAACGGAATCATCGAACCGTTAAAACAATCGTGACTAGATCAGGATGCACAGTGTTGTAGGCAGTTTATGTGTACAATGTAACGCCGAAAGATGATGTTTCGCCCTCTACGGCGCCGGCTGATACATTGCATAGGTATCACGTCAGGGTGAAGGGCATAGAGACGAACCTGCTGCCTGAACTGGAAGTAGCCGGAGAGAGCGTGAGGAAAGTGGATGTTGTGTGGATCAAAAACCCGCGAGGCAAGTGCACGACAAGGTATGTAGTCGGGCGAGTCACTGAAATAATCAGCCCACAAGCGGTGCGGTTTGACGGCGTGCCCCGTCATGTTAAAGACATACGGTTAGTAACGCAAGCATTACTAGACGACATGAGCGAATCAGAATCAGAATCTAACGAAGCATCGCTCTGGATTGCAGCACCACCATCAGACAGTGACTCAGAGAGTAGTAGCCTCCCAGAAGAGACGGAGATGCTCGACCCTCAGACCGCAGACGAAAGTACAAGTGAAGATGAGGCGTGTGTTGTCTCCCCTTGAAGAATCACCCGGCGAAGACGATCACCACCCCTTGCCATCTCTGTGGTCATGAAATCAGGGAGGAATGTGTCTGTCTGTCCTGTGAGTCGCACGCGTCGAGAAAGAAAGAAAAATCTACCATGGCGGCCGTGACGTTTTGTAGTGAACGAAGTCTCGCGAGATCACGTGCGCGTGTCTTATAAAAACAGGTCACTTATCGGTGGGAAAGGAGGGGAGAAATCATTTGACGCTTGAGAAGCGGCAAAATCAGTTGGGAGAATTTGTGTGAGCAGTGATTTTTGTCCTGTTGATCGACTGCATCTCCTATCTTTTAAAATTCTGATCTTTCTTACACGCGCCCATTAAAATTAATTAAAATATAACCTCTATTAAAATATAACTGTGCTTTACGACCAGGCAACACCGGGCGCCCCATTCCATGTTACGCGAGTAAAAAATAAAGGAAAGAATGATCACGTATGCGAATTTAATCTTTACGGGCAAAGAAAGTGTTTTATTATGCAAACTGATACTCAAGACCATTGAAAGATTTTTTTTTTCAGTTTTCATAGACAAGGAAATTCCGTGCACTTAATATTTTGGAACTAAAACGAAATTACATATGGTTATTTAGAGATTTTGAACTGGAAGGATGCTTTAGCTTATTTTTCTTATAAAATAAAATTCAAGTCGCGTATTTCTTGTTTGTTTGTTTTTTTCTATTTTTGTTACTCGATTACATGTTTTGGTTTTACAATAAGATTTACCTTGTTTTTGACAACATTAAAAAATTTGTACTGAAAAAAACATAATATATAGAAAGTAACACTCGTAGAACACACCGCCAAGATGACGTATTTCGAAAGTATACAGCCTACCCCAAGAACCGGTACCATTCAGTCTAGTTGTACAGTTAAGAAGAATTCATATCTTATGCATGAATGACTCCCCACAACTTATACACGCACTTTTTAATTAGATACGAGGTGCCTTCAATAAGTTTTCAAACTTTTTATATAGGCATTTAAAATTGTTGTAGACTCTTGAAAATGAAGTATGCTATGGCTATACATCCTCAGGTTAAAATGAACAGCTACAGGAGGAATTAGAATGCACTCTACTAAAACCTGAGGGAAACACCCTGCTAAAGCTGGTGAATTTAAAAAGCGCAATCTGAACCTGAAAACACTTTAGAATAATGATATGCAATAAAATTCTGTTTTAAACTTGGAAAAAAATGACACAAAAACGAATGGAATGAATCATGCTGTTTTTGGACAGCCTTGCATGAATTGAGCATCAGTTTTCTTAGTGGCATATAAGATTCAAGGAAAGTAAGGAGTCCGTGAGGGATGATAAGAGGTGTGGCAGAAGCAAGAAACTCAAAACACCAGAGTTGATCGGCCAAATAGAAAATTTCATGGATAAGAAACGACGTGTGTGTATAGAGACAATGTCACAGTTTGATGCCAGTATAAAAGCTGTACACATAATTATTCGCGAACAGCTAAAGATGCAAAAGATTTGCGTAAAGTCTGTTCCAAATTTGCTCTACCATTGATACAGTATCTGGCCTTCGGGTCAAGAACCGGACCAGACTTATGCTGTGAAGGGGAGATCGATTCAAGACAATTTGCATTTGATACGCTCGATCATAGAGGGGACAGAAGACGACGCAGAAGCCGCGCTGATCAGTTTAGATCAGTCCAAGGCATTCGATAGGGTCGACCATCGGTTCCTGGGAGCTGTGCTTGAGGCCGCCGGATTTAATCCGGACTTCCGCAAGTGGATCTTTGTCCTGTATGATAGGCCGACGGTAGCGGTGCAGATCAACGGTAAGCTGTCGGAGTCATTCGCTGTCTCTCGGTCGGTGCGTCAGGGTTGTCCGCTGTCGCCTCTGTTGTACGTCCTGGCGTTGGAACCCCTCCTTCGCAAGTTAAGGGACGAGGCCGCGGAATAGCCCTCCCTGGAGGCACACGAGCCAGGGTTTCCACGTTCGCTGATGACGTCACCGTGTTCGTGTCTTGCCACACGGACGTTCAAGCGGTGGTCGAGGCGCTCGCTCGATACGAAGAAGTCACAGGGGCCATCTTCAACCGCAGCAAGTCTGTAGGCCTGCGGTTGGGGGGCCTGGACCGGGGTAAACTCGCTTCCAGGTATTTTCAGCTGGACCGATGGACCGGTCCGTATTCTCGGTGTCTGGTTTTGACCGGGACTTCAGCTGGAAAAGAATTGGTCGGAAGTATATGGCAAGGTCAAATCGTCGGTGAAGACTTGGATTGGAAGGAAATTGTCCTTGAAGGGTCGGGCGGAGGCGTATGCTACATACGTCTTTCCGCTCATCCTTTACCGATTGTCTGTACTTCCTCTCCCTGCAGAACGACTAATCCGCTTGCAAGGGCGCCTCGATTCACTATTGTGGAACGATGGTAAGCATTATGTCTGCAGAGAGGTCTGTGTCCAGAGTCCGAGCGAGGGAGGCCTGGGTCAGCCCAGTCTCTTGGGTCATAGAAATGCCGAGAGATTGGCTTTCCTGGGTCGTTCGCTTGAAGAAGACGCTCCTTGGGTCCCTGTGGTTGAGAACTCGTTTCCCAATCTCAAACCCAACCCCTCGGTAGAAGGTCGTCGTAGACCGAGGGGGGAGTCTAAGTTCTTCTCCGAATGCCGGACCGCTCTTAGAGCTTTGCCGGGGACCAGTGTCCTCGATCAGCCAAGGAAGAAACTATATCGGGAGCTAGTGGAGGGGACCGCGAAGGATCCACTTTGTAGGCGGATGGGATGGTCGATGGAGGTTGTCCGTTCTCATTGGAGTTGGGCGCCAGGACGGGAGATTCTGAACAACTCGGAATTTTCCCTGGCGACTGGTCCGTAACGCGCTGCCCCTTCTCGACGAACTCTGCCGGTATAAAGAAAATACGAGGGACTTCTGTCCGCGCTGTGATGAACGCGAGCACGAAACGATCGGGCACGCGTTTTTTAGTTGCAGCCGGATCCAGCCCTTATTGGAGTACGTCGAGGGGGTAACGGCTCGCATCAATGCCGAATGTCCGCTCGATCTCGACGAAGGTTATTTTGTGTACAACATGGAGCCGCCGTTCCCCAGGGAGGAAAGAATGGTTGTCCTGGCGATCCTGGCAGTAGCGCGCATGGTGATTTGGATCACGCGCCTCAAGTTGGTCCGCGAAGGGATATCTGTTCCGGATCGGGATCTGATCGTTTACTTTAAACATTTGCTTAAAGTAAAGATCAGATGCGATTGGAGGAGGTTGCCTAGAGTGGAATTTGACAAGAGGTGGGTGCACAGCACTAGTTTGTGTATCCGTCGAGGAGCCAAGTTTCAATACGTGTTCCCTCCTTAAGCATGGCACGGGCGGTGCTCGGGCCTTCGGAACCCATCCCGCTTAGGTTCTAGCTAAGAAAAACTTAAGAAGACTCTTGACTGGTGGTATAAATGAGATCCTGTTCCTGATTTTATTTTTTGGTACTAGAGAACCTCTGAGTCTACCCATCCCCTTTGTGCCACATCCTTGCTTTTTCAACATCCCCGGTCACTCCCCTACTCAGAGGTCACCTTCCCACCCCCTCCATCCGTTGCTTTGTTTTCTCCCACTGCCATTAAGATATTTTCCGCAATCCCCATTAGGGATCGCCCTGCTTGTTTTCGGTTCCCCGGAAAACAGTGGGGGGTCTAGTCACCTAGATAAGTACAGGGGGGGGGCTCACTAACAACCCAGTAGGATTTATTTTTTGTTTTTGATATGAACACTTTTAATTAGTTTTCCCCTCTCCACGAGCAATCCTTTTCTTAATTCAAAAACTTTTTTATTTACCAATGACATTGATCTTTACTTTTTCACACATGCACACACACACACAAAATTAATATTAAAAAAATATGCATACACAAACACACAGACAACTGTTTTTTAAATTGTAAATATGGTTTTGATTCTTAAACGCTGGGGATTTATTAGTTAGTTTAAGATCCATAGAGTGAATGAGGTATTTTGGTAAATGTTACCAGTCAAGAGTAAGACTCCAAAGTCTACATTTATTACTTTTTAATCACTTTAGTCACAAAGACCCTGAACCCTTCCCCTCCCCAATTTCTTGTAGGGCCTTGTGCCTAATTTTGTTGTTTGAAAATCTTTTGGTTTTTTTTACTTAATTGTATTTACAAAATTTTAAAAGCAATAAAATATATAAACAAGATCAAAATGTAGTATCTGTTCTTCAGATGCTATACTTCAATTTCTTGTTCTCTGTCAGTGGAGGAGAAATTCTTCACGACTGAGACAATTTTTTTTTTTTTCCTTTTCTCCACGTTAAAAAAAACGACCCTGGTGTCTAACTCTGTCCCGTGGGGAGGCATTGTAAATAATCTGTATTATCGGAATAAAGATAGATCTTCGCGTTCCCTACCATCTGTGACTTTTTGTTATTTTCTTAGTTTAATAAAGCAAAACCTTAGAGAACGTCGTAATAAAAGAATTGAGGAACTAAACTGTCTGTGACGAGAGTCATTGACACGCGTACACAAGAGAACTTCCATGTTGTTGGAACCGGACAACCAATGCATTGCAGCCGGAGGAGATTACTTTGAAGGGGACTAGATTTTCATGTGTGTAGTATTAATAAAAGTACCCAGACCAAAAACGTCAGGAAACTTATTAAAGACCGTTTGTAATTGAGAATTATTATTTCGAATAGAACGGCATATATTATGGTTTTTACGAATATAAAATTAATTTGAATCTACTGATCATATTTTATCAAATGATGAATTATGAATATGTTTTCAGTTTATATTTATTTTGTGTATTTTAGTTTAAAAAAATACTTCAATTTTTTTCGATTAAAATCTTTCAAACTTTAAATTTATAAATTAGTCTGTATTTTTCTGCCTGTCTGCCCCTCTTCTACTCCATATCCTTCTCTCTCTCCTTCCTTCTCTCACATTGAACATGGTGAATATAGTAAAAACAAAGAAAAACTTTAAAAAAAAAAGAACGTTAGAAGACTGCTCGACATAACTTCCATTTGTTTAAATATTGTATATTAATTGTACACACACACACACACACACACACCCTGTTGCTAAGGACGCTGGAAAAATGGTGGGATCCTTCTATTGATCCAGTAGATATCTCACTGCTGATGCAATTCTCAATCTATATAAGAGCCAGGACAGGAGCTATTAGAAAGGACTTTCCTGCCTTGATAGAGTTATAAATAGGCTCCGTAACCTCGTAGGAGATGTCCTTTTCTCTTCCCCGCAACCTCTATCTCACAGAAGAGATGTTGCGAGTTTGTCTCTGATTTATCATTATTTTCATGGCAAGTGCTCGACTAAGCTTCAATCTTGTGCCCCTCCTCGCCAAACTTTCACAAGAAACACTCGTCTATCTGAAAACACTATCAATAATCCCCCCACTCTGTATCGGTGCCTAAACCTAAACGTAGATTTCATGAACAAAGCTTCTTTCTTAGAACTACATGTCTGTGGAACTGTCTTCCGTTTTTCTGCTTTCCAGCTGACTACAATATAATTGTTTTCAAGTCCAACGTAAACAAGTTCTTGATGAGCCGTTCCACAAAAATTTATTAAATTTCCATTACTAACGATTACTATATTGTTCAATTGACTACTGTACCCTCTGAACCCTTATCCTCGAGTGGTCTGGTCTTGGTAAGTGATGGCGCTTATTAAAACACACACACACACACACACACACATATATATATATATATATAAATATATATATATATATATATATATATATATATATATATATATACAGGCAGGCCGCCTGGTGTTGCTCGGTCGTAAAATACACATGAATATTATACAAGAATAAAAAAGCATTGGAAATGCAAAAGGATATAGGGATGGTATGCCAAAAAGTATAAAACAAGATAGCTATGAATGGCTAGGCAGATGGAAATAGAATTGCATCCAAAGTATAGCCCTATAGCTTTTTACAACCGTAATGATGGCACGGAATGAAGATTGGAGAAAAGCTATAGGGCTATACTTTGGATGCAATTCTATTTCCATGTGCCTAGCCATTCATAGCTATCTTGTTTGTATACTTTTTGGCATACCATCCCTATATCCTTTTGCATTTCCAATGATTTTTTATTCTTTAATAATAACAAGTGGAATATTATCAGTGACACTAATATTTCCCATAATTTCAATTTTCATTCCAAAATGTCCAACAATATTGGCATTTCTTTTGAAAAATATAAAAGGAACAAATAATTGAGAAAAATCAGGCCATATATCCAACAGAAATAGCAAAAACATTAGTGCTGGCCTTCTCCCTTAAAACTCAACCACTACCTCAGCATGGTATGGGGTTGTAACTGCATCCCTGCAGGCGAACGATGGCATTTCTATGAATCATTTAAACTCAGAAATGTTTAATATTTTTTGTAAATATTGCATTATGTGATCCTTAGTACGTTTTATTAATAAATATATTTATGTTGTTGGTAATGTTGTTGATAATATAATTGAAAAAATTTAGGTATTTTCTTGAAAAAGATTTCTTATTCAATAGAAAAATGTTCAACAAAATGTTTAACCGGAAAATTATTTTACCGAAACTATTAATATTAAACTATAAAAAAGAAGATACTAGAATTAAAAAAAAAATTATTTACACTCAATCAGATGTGCCTTATGCACTAATAAAAATGTAATTGGCATTTTGTTGCACCTTTTAAGATTTTAAATTTTCTTATTATAATAAACGATTATTATATTGATTATAACATTTTGACAGAAGAAATAAAATGAATTGCATATAAAATATTAGAAGAAAAATTTTAAATCATCCAATTATATCAATAAATACTGTCAAATTTTGTAAATAAATTTTGTAAAAAATGATTATTTAGTAAGTTGCTTTTAATTTTTTTTAATTAAAAAAAACGATTGAAATATTTTAAATCAGTAAATTGTCAATATATTTTTTATATAAAAAAGAATTATTGGATTCTTTTTAATTTGCAAAAAAAAAAACGATAATAAAAAATTCAAAATCAGCAAATAATAATAAATTTTGGCATTCTAAAAATTTCTTTACATATTACAGACATAATTTATGTATAATTGATTATAATGAAGTAAAACATGTTTTCTTAATGAAACAATCGTTTTTATGACAAAACTGAATAAATTCGCTGATTTTGGATTTTTTTATTGTGTTTTTTTTTTACAAATTAAAATTAATCTAATAAATGTATTATTATGACAACATTTCTTGATAATTTACTGATTTTAGATTTTTCTTATGACTTAAAATTTTTAATTTTACTTGTCCTCGCATGGATATTCTTCTTGTTCTTTATAACAGCCAACAAAAACGAATGCTTTGTGAGAAGCATGACCAAACATGTTTTTCACAAAGTGTTTTTTTACACAGTTTCTTTTCCTGGATAAGTCATTCATTCGCTTGACGTGATCCGGTAATAAATGTGAGAGCAAATCAATTATGCCGTGCGTTTAATGATAATTTTTGCTCAATAATTCTATAGCATGGTTGTTGACTTATCAGTTAAACTAATCAGGATTTCGTATTATTTTGAGAGCCACAAAGATTTGCTTGCTTTATGACATATTACCCCCTTTTGGGGTCATTTAATGTCAAAGGCTAATAACCATTGTTAATGATTAATTGTACATGATTATTTTACTCATACTTGTAAGGGTAATTGTGGGTTCATGCCTTTCTCAATGGTGTTATTGCATAAATGATCACTGTAGATCCACTAGGGTTTGAACTAAGATATTTATTAGTATAAATAACAAACTAAAAAAAAGTGGTCAACGAACAAATAAATGTTACCAGAGGTAAGATTAGTTACTCTTCTACCTACCTGGATAATTGTTTTGTGGTTTAACTTATTTTGAAACGTTTATTTAATTCAAAACACAAGTAGTGCCGAGTGTGTAAGTTAGAACGACAACAAAATGACCGACATGTGGCTGTCATCTTAAAGTATTGATAATCGCTCAAAAATCAAAAATGAAACAAACAGTGGAATTGCAGATTGAGAAATGATAACTGTGTGTAAGAAGTGTACGGCCATAAAACTGGTTAAGAACTTCTGATTTGTCAGCCATTATTTCCTGATTTTGTTTCTTTCTGCTTGTAATTCCACTTTTAACTGTTGACTATCAACATTTCTAGTTTCCCTGGCTCTCAACATGTACGGTTGCTTTTAACTGTAATTGCCTTTTTACCTCTCCTGTTGTCAAACTCCACTTTTTATGCAGGTAGAACTCTTCATATGCAAATTATGAATGAACATCTCAACCCCGGTTATGCCCCTTACAGCTCTTGCAAATGACATGGTCAAGTGAAAGAAGGACAAGAAAACATGGAAGGAACTGATAAGCATAGATTTAAGAGAAAGCGTAATAAATAAGTTAAAGTAGTTTGCCAAAAGATTAAATCAGATCATGACAATGATGATGATTTTGTGATGTTCCAGAATGGCGATGCCCACAAATGCATAACAAATTAAAGTAACTTGCAAGGCTACTCAACGTTGTTCAAGGCCCTAATTTCTTTAAATTAAATTACTTACAAAAAGAATTTTAAAAAATAAATAATGTGAATATTGTAATATGAAATATTTAAGTTTATTTTGAGATAAAAACAGTAATTATGAAATGGCGATACTATTAACATAAATCAGAACAGACGACTGGTGTTTTGGATAGTTCTTTCTTCCTTACCCTCTCTCTCTCTCTCTCTCTCTCTCTTTCATCCCTTCCCTCTTCCTTTATAAACAAATGTGAGTCAACCGGCGAATTGCAAAAAATTCTCATTTATTAATTTTTGTTCTTGGTGTTATGGATGACAGAAGGAAGACTTCTAAGTATGAGGATAAAAGCTCCTCTATCTTTCTTTACAAGAATAAAAAAGCATTGGAAATGCAAAAGGATATAGGAATGGTATGCCAAAAAGTATACAAACAAGATAGCTATGAATGGCTAGGCACATGGAAATAGAATTGCATCCAAAGTATAGCCCTATAGCTTTTCTCCAATCTTCATTCCGTGCCATCATTACGGTTATAAAAGCTATAGGGCTATACTTTGGATGCAATTCTATTTCCATCTGCCTAGCCATTCATAGCTATCTTGTTTGTATACTTTTTGGCATACCATCCCTATATCCTTTTGCATTTCCAATGCTTTTTTATTCTTGTTAATTAGTATTTTTACTTACAGTCTTATTTTTAAACTTACATTCATGATAGTATTGTCTTTTTTAGGAGGCGGCTCATTGCCGCCTCCATTAGTAGGTCGCTTCCTGCTGGGTTTTAGGTCTTTGGGTTTTGGGCCTTAGGAGTTACCTCTTGGTCCTCCATCGGTTCTATATTACATAGAGAGTGCTACCGCCTCTCTGATAAAACAGTTAGAGTATTATAAAGTTCTAAAATGTTCATACCTTCACTATTAAATTTTTCTTGGTTCATTCTTTGGCGTTTTGGCAAAGATTTGGCAGTTTTTTATATTTATATTTAAAATAGTTTGTGCATGAGGCAGCCTTTTCCCCTTGGGATCCCTGTTATACCGTGCTTTTGAGTCAGCGCGTGAGGCAGCCTTCTTTTCCTCAGGATTTGCATGATACTTAATTTTTATTATTTCAGCATTTTTCTGATAGTATTCTTTTTGCTCAGATAATACCTTGACTTTGTTTTTTTCATAGTCTATATTTCTCTGAGCTTTTTTACTACGTGCTGACTTTGGCATTTTTTATTAAATGTGAACATATAACACTTATGTGTATCTTACTATAATATCACTTATCTTATAGCAAGACAACTCTCGTAGAATTGAGATACTGCCCCGTCACCAATAGTTAAAGTGTGGAACGGTATATACACAAATAGTGTAGTTGTTATCTTTATATGAAGTCCTAATCAGTGACAGTGTGAGGTTACTTGGTTAATTTATTGTAGTTTATTTTAGAAAACTTACTTGTTTTTATTAGTAGATTGTGTATAGTAGCCACAATATCTAGTTATTTTTGTGGCTAGGGCTTGGATTTTGATTCTTTTTTGGTCAGCTTCCAGTGAGTTCTTAGAAGATGACTTTCTTGCAGTTTCTTTTGCGGTGAATTTAACTTATTTCCTTTGGCGTTTGGTGAGTTCTACTTTTCTTAGCGAGCGAAGAGATTCAGCTGCATTTAATAATATTTGCTATAGTGTATTTTTGCGCATGCGTGAGAATTTCAAGTTTCCTCCTTATTTTTCAATAGTTTGAAAGTAGTCATGTGTCTTTCTGCCAAGAGCGACATACGTCAGTGTTAGCCGTGATCGTCTAGAGGTTAGGACCCCACGTTGTGGCCGTGCTAACCTAGGTTCGAATCCTGGTCACAGCATTGACGTTTTGTACATATTTTACAGTCCAAAATCTGAAGAATTATTTGTTTTTATAACATTGTTTTTTGACGTCGTACTTGCTGATAGGTTACTCTTATAACAATTTTGATCAACTGAGATAAAGATTTCGTGGTTTCATTAACGCTCGCCATCCCTATATAGAGAGTGCTACCGCCTCTCTGATTTTAATTCATACAGAAATTGAGACATTGGGCCGGTCTGACACGATCTTAAAAAGTGTTTTCAAACCAATTTCTTTTTAACAAAATGAATCTGTTATAGGAACCAGTTACGCATGCGCATTTGTGAAACAGTTAGCAAACAGACAAACATCCGATCACCTCCCCCCTCCCCACGTAACAATTTCTCAATTTTTGCCATTTAGCAGTTTTTTTCTCCGGAGAAAAACCGATTAAAGCTTTCCACATGACTGAATATCCTATATAGCATATTTCAAGTTCGTAGATTTTCCGTTGAGTATATAGATTGAGACGTATCACACACACGTATTCTCACCTATGCATATTATATTTCATTTCTAAGATCTCCTTTAATTCTGATATATATACATATATATATCATTTAAACACAGAAGTGTTTGAATATATGTTTAAGTGGCAGTTTTAGTCATTTAGAACAGCTTCACGGCTCACTCATTTTCCGACCAAATTTTAAACGATTATTACAGTTCATAGATCATCTTCTCAGCTATATTGCGAAAAAAAAAGTTTCATTTTTTGTTCAATAAAACAAAATTTATGGATTTTCTTGTGTTCAAAACCGCAATAATATATAAGGTAGTGAACGTTTCCATAGCAACCACGTCGCTTCAGCGACTAAGAGAAGTAACAAGTACAACACAGAGTATGAAAGCATGAAAAGGAGATAATTTGGAGGGATTTTATTGAAAGCAGACGAGTGCCGTACATTATTATTACATGTGTGTTTATGGGGGAAAAATAAAACCGAAATTAAGAAAGAACAAGTGAATATTTTTGAAGCCTAGAAAAATCATGGATTATAATAGAAAAATGCCAGCATGAAAAGTAATATCGTTAAGCTTAAACATGGAAAAATAAAGGACTAGTTGTTCAAACTGGAAAAGAAAAGATATTCTAGTAAAAAATATAATAAATGTTCAACTGTAAATTTTGCAGCGTTAAGATTTTAGAAACGAGAGAGAGCAGACGCAGAAGGATCGGGAAGTGAGGGAGAGTAGGACGATTACGGCTCCCGGTAAAGGGGGTCAGAATGCATTAGTCTAGGACGAGCGGGATCTTTCTAATGGAAAAACATCGAAAATAAAAGTTGCAGAAACGACAACCGAGATTCGTTGATTCATTGAAATTGAACCTTCTTTGCAGCTGTTTACGAGAATCCGTCAAGCAAGATCAGGGATGAACAGGTATGGTCCTCAGATTTGCCCGATGTTACAGCCCCCCACCCAAACTGTTATTTGTCTCTTGTGTTACATGGTGTATGTTGTTAAAATGTATCAGTTGTCATAATTTTTATACCACTAGACATTACACGAGTTAGACACCCGTACGTAATATGTACACCCCTCCATGCCATACAAAACGCTCGCTTCGAAACATTTATTATAATAGATGAAATTCTTATGTTAGTGTTTATTATAGACTTTTCTCTGGTAGTAAACCAGCAAAAAATGTCTTTCAAACCAAAACAGTTCAGTAGGACATAGCTCCATCATTCGTTAATCGAGTTATTTGTTCATAAATCAACATTATTTATTTAAGATATATTACCAATAAGTGAATATATCACATTTTTAGACAGACCAATCAGTGTCAGATTTCTTTGTTTTCAAAGTTGAGACAATCTGTCTTCTCTACCAATGTTTACTTTGTTTGAGCCACTAAACAAAATTTTGTTTTTTGTATTCATTACAAAAGAATTAATGTTTTTTTTTTCTGAATTTTTGTTCAGACATAAATGTTTCATTTGCCGCAGTGAAAACATTCAAATGACATCAATTTATTTATAGCTATGGATAATTACAGGGTGAGGTATAAATACTATTCAAAATGAAACTCAGATTTATTCCAATAAAATAATTTATTACAAAACCGAGTTACAGAAAATGTTTAGACAATGCATGGTGGAACAATGAATTCGTCGCCTTAAAGAAAACAGCACTACAGCTTTATTTTTAGACTATTATTAAAAAATCAATTTTTGTAACTTGCTCATGTCGAAGAGTTGACATTTATCCAAGGTAGCCGCCTTCAGTCTCAATCACCGACTCGATACGGGTCCGGATATAGGGGCATACTTTTTCCACAAACACCGACGGAAGCTCCGTGAAACTCGGCGGATAGCTGCAATCAGGCTGGCTTTGCTGTTGTGGGAGGTCATGTTGGTGATGTTCCCGATGTATGACCAAATAGATTCCATGAACAAAGCTTCTTTCTTAGAACTACACACCTGTGAAACTCTCTTCTGTTTGCCTGCTTTTCAGCTGACTACGATATGGTCATCTTCAAGTCCAATATAAACAAGTTCTTGATGAGCCGTTCCCCTAAAATAATCCAATTTACCAAATTTCCACTACTAACGATTACTACGATATTGTTCCATTGACTACTGTACACTCTTTAACCTTTATCCTCGAGTGGCATCTGGGCCTTGATAAATGGTGACTCCTATGTAAAAAAAAATAAATATTCTGTTAATAAAAAACATCGATTCAGTTTACTTATTTAAATCAGTCGGTTGTTCAGTCTGTCAAACTTATGGTCGAGGTGATATTTTCTTTATATATTACGTAAATTAAAAAAAAACTTGTTGCGGAAGAAAGTTAAAATATATAGTTTATTAAGTCAATGTCTATTACATCTGCCATTTACTAAAGCATTTAGTCCGTCCCACTTAGAATAAATGGACGTATTTTAAGAATAGCCATTTTTTAATGTTCCTTTTCTTGTGCTAGTTCCTCCTTTATTCCGCTTATTTAATAACTAATCGAAATACCCGGAACATAAAATATTAATAAATGCAAAAGACAGACGCCAATATGCTTGTATGCAATAAAAATATATTAATAAAAAGGGAAATCGTTTGCTAAAAGAGATTTTACTCGACGAATGTCACGTAAAGCAAGCAAAATATTGAATACTAGCATTTGGGCCGGTCACGAAAATGCTTAAATGTTATATTTATCATGAAGATTTCGTACTTATTATTGAGCAAATTCACTATTAATTATAATTTGATACTCAGCATATACAATAATGATCTAAAAAAATTCAAAGAAATTTACTTCAGTTCCATCAGCAGAAATCGAAACCAAAATATTCAGTGCTCCAGCTTAAGTCATTATGTAGCGTTTCAGCTATCGTCAAATAATTAAGAAGGCTAAAAAATTATGCAGGTTCAAGCTAAAAGTGTATACGTACTAAGAAATTAGTCGATTTACTTCTGTCAATGTTAGCTTTTAAAATATTTTTGACCTCTTAGATACTATTTCTACAGGCTAACAAATCGGAATTAGCATATCCTATGTTTTGCACATACACAGACAAGGTCACTTATATGTATATATATATATATATATATATATATATATATGTGTGTGTGTGTGTGTGTGTGTGTGTGTGTGCGTGTGTGTTAGGGAAGACAACCTAAGCAGCAAAACCGACAAATGTAAGGGAGACACCTGAAGCAGCAAAACCGAAGCTGCCTACTGGGACACTACATATACAAGTGTGGGAAAATTTGGGCATATTTTATTGGTTGAAATATATGTTTATTTATACTGGTTGTCATAAAATTTTAACTATATGAATTGTAATATAATTTTCAAAAAGCCTGCAAATTTTCACGTAGTTTCGTCCCATAGAACCAAAAATATGAACATGTCAATATTCAAGTTTGTTACCAGTAGAGATGTATTCATATATAGATATGCAAACTATTTTGGCAACTTTGTAAGTTCGAAATTTTGGCGGCTATTAATAAGAATTTAAGAAATAAAGCCTCGTTGGAAAGCTAATGACCACAGATGTGTAGAATGCTATGTGACATTTGTCCTTAAGATCGCACATTATTGTTTCAAAAATTAAGGAATAACTTTTTCTGATATTAACTTAACGTAAAATGAGCTCCCACTTTAGGCCACATTTTTAGGGGTTTGTTCTTTTTACTAGGGGTGGTTGTATTGTGTCCTAGTAAACCAACTCAAAATCTCCCTTAAAATTTTCATCTATAGACTTTCGAGTGTGCTGAAAACGAATATCACATTTAAATTTTCCGCAAATAAGTATTTTTTCGGGTATAATGCAAAAATATGCTCCCGCTTGCGCGTAAACAATAGCCGCCACTTATGCCATAAATAATTACACTGCTTAATACCCAGAAAAATAATGATTTGCGGGAAGTGCGATATTCGTTTTCAGCGCACTCGAATACCTATATAAATAAGTTTTTAAGGTAGGTTTTGTGTTGGTCTACTAGACCCCAATAACCAAATAACCAAATAAACACAACCCCTAAAAAAATAACAGACACCCCACCCCCAAAAAATGATGGCTTTAAAGTGGGTGTTCATTTGACGTTTAAATTAATATCGGAGACTGATCCTCTACTTTTTAAAACTATAATTTCCTGGGATTTTAACTGTTATTTTCGTGTTCAGCACGCTAGAAACCTATAACATTCGTAATTTTAAAGTTTTTTTTTGTGGGTGGATAGATGCTGCAATTTTACAAATATTTCAATCATAGAAATTTGTTTTCCTAGTTTTGCATATGAATTATTAAATATGTTATATTTCCTCAAAACCTTTGGCCTTGATAAAGGGGGGACTAAAACTTCATGCTATGGTTTCAAATGATCTGAAATAACAGCAAGGGGAGACTTGATTTCAAATATTTCTCATATGTTATATCCCCCTTCTTTGATTTTCATACATAAAGAAAAGTTTACAGTGTATAAGGATTATTTGAGACTGAAGATATTCATAATCGTACCCTATTCCCAAAAGAGGGGAGATATAACATATGAGAAATATTTAGAATCAAGTTTCCTCTTGCTGTTATTTCAGATTATTTGAAATCATAGCAGCCAGTTTTAGTCTCCCCTCCATCAAGGCCATAATTTTTGGGCATATATATATATATATATATATATATATATATATATATATATATATATATATACTGATAAAACTCAAATGACCTTGTAACGAGTGATGTAACCCACTTTCCGGTTTACGACATCCGCGCATGCGCGTTTGATTATTAACCCATAACAGCATAAACAAATAAGCAAAAATCGCTTCTTTAGCAGATTTTGACATGCGCACTAAAATATTAACGTTATTACTTCGAAATTATTATTTAACATGGGAAGCGTAGGGGTGTTTTGAACTTTTCTTTATTACAACTATACTGTCGCTATTTTCTTACAACTAAACAACTTTAACCCGTTGACAAACATAAGAACAATTGTAGTAAAGGCAAGACTATTACTACTACTACTACTACTACTACTACTACTACTACTACTACAACAACTACTACTGCTGCCACTACTAAACTCTATCCGTCTCTTTTCCTTCCTTCCTTCTTTCTTATTTCTTGTTTACATTTCTAGATACAAAATAGTTGTGTGAGAACGGTGAATTTGTTGACACATTTACTAATCTGTTTCAATATTAGTTTTTTTTTTATTTAGGTTTTATTTTTTGCTTCTAGTTTTATTAATTATTTTTTTTTTTAGATTTTAAGTTTCTATAACTTGGTTGAAGGAGTCCAATATGGGTTTTTCATTCTTATATTTCTCATCGGTAGGTTCATGTGCGTTTTTGCTGCTAAATGACTTTCTCA
Source organism: Euprymna scolopes (assembly GCF_053919585.1). Classification (NCBI taxonomy): domain Eukaryota; kingdom Metazoa; phylum Mollusca; class Cephalopoda; order Sepiida; family Sepiolidae; genus Euprymna; species Euprymna scolopes. Next base: position 171,835,909 of record NC_136483.1, read on the forward strand.
GCGTTCGATTCGTAAGAAAATCATGTTTAATTTTCGATTTTTGAGCGATTATTCGGAAAAATAGGTAACTTTACACGAATAGGGAGGATTTTTTTTTCATGTTTGAGTGATCCGTCCATGATTTTTCATAATAATATACTTTCATGGAAATGTTTCTGTTATGTCAAAAAAAAACTATTTTCTTTACGTCACAAGCGTTACGCTCATACATGAATTCCATAGCTAATATAACATACTGACCCAACGGGTTACGGGTAGTCTAGTATATATATATATATATATATATATATATATATATATATATATATATATATATATATATACACTGCGTCAATCGTTTTATTACAGGTTAGTAAAATATCAATATTTCACTAAATATACACCAGAAAAAAATGAAAATTGTATCATCAAATGACTGTTTCAAGGTTATTTCCCAAAATGTTATACAAATCCATGCGATATTCTCGAAGTTATGACATTTTATTTATTATCAATAATTCATACTGTCTATTGCTTTATCACAGGTTTTTTTTAAATGTCAAAAATGGCGATTAACGATTATCGAAAAGGAAAAGATTGCTGCTGGACTCGCAGAAGGATTGTTCGTCAGAAATTTAGCTATGGGGCTTGAAAGGGATCCAAGAACTTTGGCTTCATTCGTGAACAACCACAATACTAAATCCAGAAAGGATAAGACCACCAGGAGAAACCTTTACATCGTGATACTTGGGAAATTCGTAAGGAAGTCAACCGAAACCCAAATAGCACCAGGAAAGAGAGAAGCTTGGTCTTAGAAAAATTAACTAGCCATTTATTTTCTCATTGCATTACGTAATTAAGAGCAGAATAGAGAAATCGTTTGCTGTCTTTGATCTGCTGTCATAGATGGTAATGCCATCAGAATAAATGTCTACAAATGATTTTAGGATGTGATTTTGGAGATAATTGATGTAGACCAGGAAGAAAGTTGGGCCCAGGATGAACCCCTGAGGGACTACATCATTAATACTGTGAGTCGAGATCATTCCAGATTTCAGAAGTGTATCTGTAGTCATAAACAGCATAAATTATTTTTATCAATTTATTCACGTTCTTGCAGAACGATCTCCAGTTTTCTAGTCGCATGATAACTTCCTTGTAATAAACACGTTATGTGTAATTCTCTAGCTGAATCTGTGCATCTGTTTTGTGTTCTTCGCTAACTGCTTCAAATTACCATTTAATGTTTTCTCTCTTTAACTTAACACGTTATTTTTCCCGACCAGTTCTCTTAAAATATCTATCAAAAGAAAACATCACATAAAAATAAAATCTAGAATAGGAAGTATCAATAACAAAGTATAACAGTGTATTAAGAAAGAAATAGAAAACAGATTAAATAAAATACTAAAATATGAATATTGTAATATCGTCACTATCAGGCAATGACAAAAAAATTAGCAATAAATATATGTTTTTTTTAAATGTGCTTGATACTTTTAAACTAGTAAGAGTTAGATAATGGTTTAAGAATACAATTTACAGTCAGTAAAATGGCATAGACTTCAAACTGGATACATTGATACCATTCAAACTACTGGATTAATTAAGCAAAGGGCGAATACCGTTGCTGGTAATGCTAAATATATGAGATCGATTGCAGCATAAACATTTTTGGTAGAAAAAAGTTGTTTGAAATTTGGTTCAAAAAGACATCAAATGAAAACCTTTAATAATGATTAAAAGTCATTTTAATTACTAAATGTAAAAAAAAACTACCCCATAAATGAAAACTGTTCTGATATTACACTTCAACAGCTGTCTTCGCTCAAGGAAAAAATAGTTCCTTCAAGGATGAGGCAATTTTTATTTTTGTCCCAATCTAGAGTTCCTCTTTTAGAAGAGCTGAATTTTTTCTCCATTATAAACCGATCATGTATATTAATTTATATTATTGGAATAGAGACAAGTAAATTAAAACTCAACAAGCGTTAAGATGAACAGTGAAGACTTTGCATTCTCATATGACTCTTAATATTCGGCGTCTTTACTCTACAAGTATGGATTAATATGAGTTGTCATATAGTATTATCTTTGAAATTCTTTAGATTTAAAGCAATATCCGAGTTGAGGCGATTCTTCATTTGTCTGCATCACGTTCCGAACAATAGCGTTTTAAATACGACGATCCTTACTTAAGTCGCTAGAGATAGTCAGCCAATCGCGATAACACAGTCGAGGACCGACAATTTATAGACCTGACAGCTCAGATTAGTCTATCCTAATGATTCTCGCTCACGTCCTTAACCACCAACTTATATGCTAACGCCAATCAGGCAAAAAGGCCGGGAGGATTACGTAGTGTATTAATTCCCTCGTTGGACGACAAACTGCATTCCGGGACCAAGACGTCGTTCGTGTTTCATACTTCTTCTAAAACTATTATGGAAACTTAAGGAAATTAAATTCATAACACTATAAAAATAATTATAATAATATTTACTTTCCAAAACGTTTTGCAGTGAAAAGACAGTATTATATATTTCTAAAACGTATTCTGTGTTAATATACCTTACGTATACCAATGGGATATGCTGATGAGAAAACAATTAGCATCATAATTAATCATAACGATAATTTTTCCTGTTGAACATTTGTTGTTTAAGTACACATGTTTACACACGGGACCCAAACGTTGTATGCAGTCTCTGTCACAAAGAAACATAAGATGATTATTAATTCGACTCTTTATTTTTTGTAATAACGAGATTTATTTCCGAATAAACCGTGATCGTGTTCCTTCTCTGTGACCTCTGTTCTATCGTATGTCGTTTCAAACGTGATCTCGGACGTGCTCTTTTGTCTTTGCACACGTTTTTTTTAATAGTTTTTTCTTCTTTTTTTACCCTACTGTAACGTCATATCGCACAGGGCTCAGCATTTTGCATACGCGCGTCCACACTCAGATGCACGCACGGGTTTCTCAAATTATTTTGAATTTGAAAGCCAATGGATAGAATTGATTCAATGGACATATGTGAGTGTTATTTTTAAATACCCAACACAATTAACAGACATAGTATTATCGTGTGACCTAATAACAAAAAACATGAGTTTGATGGTCTCATATCTTAATTTTCTAAACGACTTAAATGAGACTTTGATAAAAACTGGCGTGTAGTGTTTACATGATATCAAAGACATAATTTTTTTAACTATGTTTTTTTTTATTATCGAGCATATCAGAGATGACCATAGAGCTCTGTGCATTTCTTGACGCTAAACATAAATTTTGTCTATAGCATGCTTATAAATTAACCGGAGTACGACTTTTACTTAATCCTGGTGTGTTTCTTACTGTTTAGTGATGGCCATCGATCTCCATGTATAGTTTTCTGTTATTATGGAAAATGAAAAGTAAAGTACTATTAAACTTATCAGACAAAGTCTAAAGTTTCCTTTGGCCAATTCTGAGACATGTTTGAGATGTGAGATTGGTCACGAAATTCAGTAAAAAATGACAAGTACAGGATCTGTAGCTCGTTCTTGCGCATAATGCTTCGACTTCTGCTAAACTGACTGTATCAGAAGTCTTTGTCTAACGAAAAACAACATTTTTGGTTAAAACATCAAGCAGAGGTTCGCTAGTCACAAGTTGAGTCGAGTAGAGTTCGTTGTTCACAACACGAGATACACGTCGACGTTATTTATTCGCATGTCTTAAACGCTTCCAGCAACTCGCCTTTTATAATGTTTCGGGCACACCCAATTTGCATATTCCACACGAGACTGCTCGAGATCTACGCGTGACCGGAAGCTTTAAAAGACAAAGCCGCCATCTTGGGCCTCTTTTTTTTTCTTTTTCTGTCTTTCAGTCTGCTGCCGATACAGATTCTCGCCCGTTTCTGACGTAGGTCCTCTCTATGTCTAACACACTGACTCACTTATGCGATCGACTCATCTGTAAACGTACCGGTGCGCTTTGAATGGCTATGAACATTATCATTGGATATATTTACGTTATTTATGGCCCCATGATCTTCGAAATGGTCCACTTAATCATGAATTCTCTTTTTTAAAAGGTTTTTCTCACATATTGAACTGATACAAGAACGCTGTCCGCACTTTTAATCAATGTACCTCTGCTGTATATTCGCCCATTTAGAATCGGTTGTGTTCTCTTTCTTAAATTTACTTCAGATAGTTAGCACTTGATTTCATTACGATTTGAATTTAAATCCGATTTTTTAATGAATAAACGTTGTTCTCTTTATTTTTCATTATTTTTTTTACATAGGCATCTCCACTTATCAAGGCCAAGAGTCCACTCGAGGATAAGGGTTAAAGAGTGTACAGTATAAATTGGACAATATAGCAATCGTTAGTAATGGAAATTCGATAAATTTGTTAACTTATATGGAATGGCTCATCAAAAACTTGTTTATGTTATACTTGAAGACAACCATATTGTAGTCAGCTGGAAAGCAAGGAAAACGGAAGACAATTTCATAGGCGTTCAGTTCTAAGAAAGAAGCTTTGCTCATGGAATCTACGCTTAGGTTTAGGCACGGATAAAGAGTGGGGGGGAATTGTCCAATTGACTACTGTACTCTCTTGAACCTTTATCCTCGAGTGGCTCCTGGGCCTTGATAAGTGGTAATGTCTATGTACATAAAAAATAAAGAACGCAATTCTACACATTTTCCAATGCACCTCACATCTTAGATACTAATGAAATGTGACGTTGCATACTAACAACAGTAATTGACTATCGGCTTCTCGCTTATAACGTTTTGGGCTTTCTCTAAAAATTTAGAAGCAAGAAGAAACCTCCTCGGGATTCCATTATTGTTTGTGTTGTTTTAATGTATGTTTCAGACTTACTTTTCCTTTATTCATTAGATCTTTACAGTTACTTTAGATTATAATAGCCAAGCTGGTCTCGGAAGAGGCTTATTATTAAAAATAATGGTACTAGTGTTATTATTATAAGTAGTAGTAGTAGTAGTAATTTTACTCTCTATTAACTCTTGTACAGGTAATTATTATTATTGAGTTCTGACTCTCTCTCTCTCTCTCTCTCTCTCTCTCTCAGACAATTATAAGCGTTGTTTCCTGGAGTCTGAGTTACCGCAAGTCTCCCAAGATTTCAAGCACGATTATACATTTCAATAATCGTTACACATCTATTTGCGTTATCGCAACAGTCGCTTACCAAATATTTATCAAAGGCAATGACTATTTGTATTTTCCAAAATTAGAGTAAGAATAAGACCCTTCCTTTATGTCCCAATCTTATCTGCACTATGCAGGGCTCTCTATCCTTAGCACTCTTTAAATGTGTTGTGTGGTATCAGTCGAAACAGGACATGAAATCTTGTAGTATTACTAGCACTATACACTTTTTAAATACACGTTGCATTATTGTAACGCGTATTCATCATTGAGTTCTCTCTAGTATCAACCGTTTGTCTTATTATTTACTCACTATAAGTTTTCACACAATCATTATCAATAATACATCAATGTAAATAACAGGTGGAATTCGCTTAGATTTTGAGTGACAACAAAGTCCTCATTTTTTCCAGCTTTTCACATTTCTTCTGATAATTATTTAAAATTATTTGTGCGTTATCGCAAAAGCCGTCAATTATTGATTTATTGCTAGCAACGACCATTGGTCTTCCCTTAAACTTGAGTGACTATAAGCCTTCCAATACTATACACATTCTTCTAGTGGAGGTCTGATTAGTGCTCTCTTATTTCAGTCTTTCCATTTACTTTACCCTTCATGACTATGCTTTGTGGTATTTTAAAGGGTGCGCCGTTTATATGCTTTCTTGATGATGATGTTAGTGTTGCTAGTGGTCGTAGTTGTGATGTTGTCATTGTTCTAGTTGTTGTTGATAGCGATGGTTCTAATACTGGTATATTTTTCACCAGAGTAATAACAGAGTAATCTTGTTCTATATAAATAATATGAACTCATTTTTTCCCGTCTGATTTTGACATTAATAGGATTAAAAATCAAGATATTTCATGCAAATATAATATGCACAAACGGCAGAACAATATCTGAGGTGTGTTATAGGCTTATTATTTCTCAAATTCCTCGATAATCTTAGATTTCTATATTTTTCTGCTGAGAAGTCACGGCCAAAATCGGTTAAGATCAATGGAAGTTGTAAAATATTTTCTCTCTAATAAATTCCTCCTCCCCCTGCCACCACTTAACACCGTTTGGGGATCGTTCACAAGGAACAGTTGAGAAGAGAACACCGGTTTGGCTTCGTAGTTCTTTCATGTGAAGTTATTTAAAATCACTAAACTCAGCTGCAGTGCTCTGTGGCGTAGTGGTTAGCGTGCTGGACAATTCACATTATATATTCACGTTCGCGCCGACCTACCGTAGTCGTTTTTTTTCCTAAACAACTGGAATGGACTTTCCTTGGTGGCCGAACTGTTAACGTTGCAGATGTTTTTTTTTTGTTTGTTTTTTTCACACTTTATTTTCCTACTTTTACTCATGACTCCGGGTTTGATCCTTCCTACTTACCTACCATAACATTTTTTAAAACTCCCCCCCGTCCCGGAAACAAACACTTGGGCAACGCCGGGTACCCCCGCTAGTTCATTATAAATGACTGAGGAATGAAATTTTAGTACTTATATTTATAATCCATTTCCTGGCTATTTGCAAGCACTTCGGATTAAGCAACATAACTTGATTTGTACGCATCTTTTTAAAGCTATTTGATAAATCGAAACAATGAGACATTTATGGCGTTATAAGTTTGTTTCAAATGAAAACGATAATAAAGTTGTCTGTTTTAGTGAGATTATAATTCCCAACCAAATTTCATTTCCGTGTTATTCACGAGAGAAACTTAGTGTTTCTCGTAAAATTCATTAACTTTGCACGAACATAAGAATCAAATACGACCGTTGAGTAATTACGTTGATAATAAATATTTACTATAAAACCGGCCTAATTAATTTCAAGACGAGAGTATTATTTTAACACGCGAGATAATCACTGTGCGTAAGGTAATTACAGAAGTTTTATTACTGGATCAATTTCTTCACATCCATTTTTAATGTGTCTACGTGTGTCTATTTAAAGTCAGTCCGTCGGTTTGTCACGCTCCTGTTAGAAATAATAATGCTATGCTTACGTTTGAACAACTATCTTTATCGTCTAACCCTGTAGATTAAATACATTAGTCATATTTTAGATACATCTAAACCTATACAAATGCTTAGACGTGCCTAAGATAAGAACCGTCTATTGAACTTACGGGTTTGAACATTGAGATGGTTTAACTATTTAAAATTATTTGTTTGTTATCGCAACGGCCGTCAATTATTGGTTTATTGCAAGCAATGGCCATAGATCTTCACTTACACTTAAGTGACTATAACCGATTACACTACTCTACACATTGTCCTAGTGTGACATAATTGACTTGAGGGAGCGATTAGATCCCCAATGGGGAGGTTGAGATCCCCTGGGGGCATGGTATGGACCGGCTAAATATGCTAAGATGGTTTAATTAATACCGGACGACAGCGGATACCACAAAGACTTGAATTAGAGGATATAGATATATATATTATATTTTATTGTTTGAAAACTCAGATATTTTTTATTATTAAAATAAAACAAGACATGTGTTTTGTTAATTGAGAATGTGTTAACGAGATTATACTTGTTGGCCTGGAGAACACTTTCAGACTATGGCTTTCTGAATGACAGGGGATTAACCCCAGAGGTCATGGGAACGGAAGTCATTGTTGGTCGCAGGTTTCAAAACTTTGACTGTGGCTGAACTGCACACACGCAATTTAGGCCTGGAAAGTCCCAAATACGTCTCTTAATTTGATTGGTTGAGTTGACTATCCACCCCGACCCGATCCGGAATATATAAGGCCAGTGCCGCTTGAAATTAGACGGATCGGAGACAGATTGGAGAGAGGTGTGCGCCAACCTCGAGAGGAACCAGCTCCCAACGCCTGACCCCCTCTCCATTTCGCCTGTGTGCTATCTAGAAAGAAGAGAGAATTGAGACTTTAAATATGTGCTAAGAACTGAATTTAAAAACGTGCTAAGAACTGAATTTAAAAATGTGCTAAGAACTTTACGTGTACATATCAGAGTTTGTAATTTTTGTGAAATCAGTTTTTAGTAGAATAGAACCCAATTGTCTGTTTTTCTTTCTGGAGGATGCAGCTTTCGTTTTCCGCTTCCAGAGAATTCTACACCAAGGCGTTCAGGATCTAATGTGGTCGTCTTTCGGAGAGTTAGACATCACGAGCCAAAGTTTCGAAGAAGACCGGAGGTCAGTTGCTTGACCTCACCACGAGAGACGCATCACACTAGTGGAAGTCTGAATAATGCTCACTTCTGACAGTGTTTCCATCGTCTTGACATTTCAAGACTATTTTGTGGCATTTTTAGAAAGGGGAAACAGTTTATAAAATTTCTTGCAGCTTGAGTTGCTTGATTTCATATGCTAAAAACCGAGTCTTGGAAATAAATGATTAATTTAGCTCACGTATTGGTGTTTTCTAGTGGAAAAACATCTTTAATTGCATGAAGCAGGAAAGAAACTTTAAAAAGGTATTTTTTGCTGGTGTTTCCCATTGAAAATACTATTCGTCATGTTGTAAATGAACTGCCTTATGCTATTGTTCTGTTATATGCTGGTGCATACATAAACACTTATATATCCCCACATCCAAATTAGACGATCAGTAACAAGACTAACTTTCGCACATTATATACATTCATAAATATAGATATTAAACATTAAAAACATTAAACAGAACTTACATATATATATATATATATATATATATATATATATATATATATATATATACATATTAATATATATATATATATATAATAGTATTCATGGGTAACCATTTGTAATACCACACAGGAATTCGTTACCACTGCAGAACGAATTGCAAAAACAAACGTCATCATATCCCCTGATTTAGACCTACATGCGTTTCCATCGATCCATTGCCCTTGAGCCCCTGGAGGGGGCATAGGCCATCTACAACTTTTGTAGATGCTTTTGTAGCGATGAATTCTTTTTACAGGGTGATCGTGCTGGCCCCACGTCCAACCCTCTCAGAAAGTACATACAGCGCCTAGCCTACCCAAATGGCCACCCATCTGGTACTGGCTGGGCTCAACGTTGCTTAACTTCGGTGATCTGCCGAGAACCGGTGTGTCAATGTCATTGTGTCGCACTCTACATGCGTTTGGTTAACCTAATTCAATTTAAAAAGTACTTCTTCAGAGGAATTCGGTTCGACTTGTCCAGAATGAATGTCGCACTAGATATAGGGTAAATGAAAGTGGACGACTTTGCAATATGTCATATGAAAGCAACGCAAAAAAATAAGAGTTAATAAAAAGTGAAATATTAAAATGATCTATAAAATTTTCCGGAAGCTTTTAGTTTTATTTTTCTTACTTATTCGTGATCGAAGGAATGTAATTCTTTAATATATCTTAAGTCGAACCTGTCCATAACGTAAGAAAAAAAAAGCCGAAATAGCTTGAATCGGAAAAAGTCTGAATCGCACAGCGATATTCACGCTATACAAGTCTTAACGCTTATTTCTTAGAACTGCCCGCCTATGGAACCCTGTAATACTGACTTGCTTCTTGAACAACTACAATATCGTTGTCTTCAAGTCCAATGTAAACAAGTTCGGAAAAGTCTTACGATATTCACTCTACACAGGTCTGAACGTTTCTGCCAACTTCCCCCCCCCAGCAATCTACTTTTATGGTGCCCGGACGCACCTCAAAATCGCATGTGAGACGCGATTTTTCGAGAACTGTTCGAGACCGTGGGCATTAAAAGACCACGGTCGCCATCTTTGATCTTTTCTGTTTTTTTCCTTCTCAGCCCGCACGACAGACAGACACGGGCACGTTTTTGCGCAAGCCTTTTCTATTTTCCTTACATAATAAAAAATGCGTTTGTTTTGAATTTCAATGCTTAATCTGCCGATAATCTTAAGAAGTTTTAAAACCAGTGTAGATGTTCGCATAAAAGCAGGAATACTGCTCACATTTAGTCATCATTGATTAATCTATAATGCATTATTAGATTTTCTTTACTTCATTTGCGTCAGTTTGAAATGTAAATCCTAAAGTTGAAAATATTCCTGTTATCTATAAGAGCAAAAATCTTAATCAAATGAAAATAAGAAAAAAACTTGGAGAAAATTCAGTTTCTTCATACAGTATTTTAAATTATTTTTTTCTATAAAATAACATCTGTTTCCTTTAATACTTATATACCGGATTAGTTCTTTTACATATATTTTTATCTACTTCATTTATTATGTCTTCCAGCAGTTTTAGATCTTATAAAATAATATAAACTATATATCAAAACGTTATGTATTAGGACTTTGTTTACAAATTAAAACATGATTTGATTGTGAAAAATAAAGGATTAGATATAGTACACATTACTAATGCAGTATTTTTCATGGAGGTCGAATCTTACGTAAGTATAAATAATTTTTAGAACTGAAGTAAATTATTATAATATAACATAAGTGACCATCTTTTTGATAATCCGTAAAAAATAACATACTAAAGACAGTCAGCAATAGTGAAAAGTCAATTATGTTTGCTTAAAAACACAATTTCTAATATTTTTTTGGCAATTATATCAATATATTCATCGTAGTTAATTACTCTTTTATTCAAATTTCTCCCCCAGGAAATTTTGCAAATATTTTTCTTCATACTATAACACGAAGAAAGCTAGTTAAAAATCGAAACTGACATTTCCAAGCGCTGTGTCAACAATACTCAATGAATAGATATCGCCATACAGATCGCAGATTTAATATATTATTAATACACTGCATTATTTTGATTATCTTGGTAACTATTCTCAACGTTTCTGCCAATGTCGTTTTATACTTTTTCAAGTCAATTTAGTCCAACTTTGGAGTCTGTCTTCGAACACAGAAATCTATACTCAAATATTGTAGCAATACTACTCAAATAGCGGGTATGAAATACATAAAGTTTACATAATCTATTAATCGCTATATACGCAGATTGCATGCATATTAACAATATTTTGGATTATTTGAATGTTTAAATCACTATTCTCACCGGGGTTGGTGATTTCACAATGTCTTTCCGAAATTATTTGGTTGAACATCTTCAGAACAAAGGAAAATTTATGTCGAACTTTAAAACCTAAAAGGAATTGAACCTTTTATTTGATTCACATGTATTATGAAAGAGTAAAAAGATTAAATCTATTTATGCTATTCTTAGTTATTAATGCTTATAGAAGGGGTCGACCATGAATGTTCAGAAGACTTCCACTTTAATTAAGATCAAACCGTTACGTTACGTGCCCGCAAGAGTCACTAAGTAATTCCGTATAAATTTCCAAATTTATAAGTATGCACCTCAGAAAGGTCTTATATTAAGTTGTACTGTACTAAAGTGGCACTCACACGAAGCGGCTTGAACCTGCTTTCTCCAGAGGAGGAAGTTTTATAGGAGTGGGAGATAATCATGTTAGGTTTTTGCAGCTCGTGCAAGGTGTCGACGTACACCTACATAAAGCGCCTGGGATTCCCAAATGGTTACCCATCTTTTACTGGTCATGCTAAAAGTTGCTTAACTTCGGTGATCTAATGAGAACGAGTACTAACGTGAATATGCCGTATATTATAAGCCGTTAAATTGTGTGAAGCATAGAGAAAATAGAAATCAACATCATTAGCATAGTAACCCGAATAATCTAAATTATCAATCCTCAGCTAAAATGATTATCAGTTCAAGATTTTTTTAACAAGCTTACACGATTTTTTTTACTTCGTGGACATTAACATTTCTCTATATATCTATTCATCGTACGTTTTCTCGTGAAACGATCTTCCTTCTCTAAACATTTTTGTCGGAACAGATAACTTGAAGATACTCAATAAATAAAGTAGTAAACGACGAAACTTCAACCTCAAATATAGCTTATTGATCCTTTTTTTTACAAAGGGATCACAACTTATCAAGGATCGGATGCCACTCGAGGATTAGGGTTATTGAGTGCACAGTAGTTTATGGGACAATTTCTTAGTAATCGTTAGTAGTAGAAAGTTGGTAAATTAGATTATTAAAGTGGGCGGTTCATCAAGAATTTGTTTACGTTGGACTTGAAGAAAACTAAATTGTAGTCAGCTATAAAACAGACAAACGGGGGAGAGTTCCACAGGCGTGCAGTTCTAAGAAAGAAGCTTTGTTCATGGAATCTAATTAATTAACATGTATTTTCGTTTGTTAGTACAGTTAATTCGGTTTGGATTTCACAAAAAGGAGTTTTAAATGCCCCTATATACTCGAATTTATATCATGATATTGTAATGGTGTGACCCTTTGGTCTGTGATCATAGCGTAGTATCTGTGTTAACTGATGTAAGCAGGGGCACGGGTCAAAACATTATTATTATTATTATTATTATTATTATTATTATTAATTGATTGATTCGAACGACGGTGGGTCGCTGGATCAATTATTATGATTAGAAAAATAAACAATTAAATTGGGGAAAAATATTGACATATATAATATAATAATATCACTAGATGTGTGTACCGATATGTAGCTATATTAAAAAGAACTGCAATATAATATATCATAAAAATGATACAAATGAGAGTCAAAACAAAGAGAAATGTCTACGTTACCGGTAAAATATTTCCAAAGCATTTAGTCCTAGTTTTAATTTATTCGTGATAAAATACGTTTAAGTTTTAATTTATTCGTGATAAAATACGTTTAAGTTTTAATTTATTCATGATAAAATACGTTTAAGTTTTAATTTATTCATGATAAAATACGTTTAAGTTTTAATTTATTCGTGATAAAATATGTTTAAGTTTTGAAACAAAAATGAGGATATCGGCTATTTACTTCATTCGGTAAAATTGGCACATGGAAGTGTTTAAATATTTAAACACTGGCCAATATTTACTATCTTCTATTATATAAATATCATCTGCCTGTTAGTGTGTGTACGTATGTATGCATGTTTGTATGTCTGCCTAAACCTTTCGACAGGAGCGATTGATTTTCACGAGATTGGTATCATTTTCAAGCGACGACAAGTATCGAAAAATTAATCAAAAACATTAATTTCGTCACCCTCAAACGGGCACTTTTTTACAAGGAGGGGTCGCCTTATTCGCCGATATTTTCGAAAAACATCGCTTCTTTTCGATTGACTAGCCTTAATGTAAACCTTCGCCAGTTCCAGTTTCGCGATGGACGAAACAGCAAAGATGTCACGTTTTTTCGTGTTCTTTTCCTCCTTTGCGGTACGGGTTCGAGCCTGCCTGCCTACTACAACTTTTTTTTTTTTTGCTCAGCACACACCTCCAAACCCCCGGGCAGCGTCAGGCACCCAAACTAATCTATAATATGAATCTCCACTCGAGCTTGTCAGCCTACTACTACTTTTTTTTATCTCAACACACATCTTAACACACCCGGGCAACGATAGGCGCCCAGGCTAGTCTATTATATAAACCTCACCTGTATGTATGTATGTATGTATGTATGTATGTATGTATGTATGTATCGATGGATGTATGGATAGATGGATGGATGGATGTCTGCCTAAAACTTTCGACAGAGGTGACGGATTATCACTAGATCAGTACCGTTTTTAAGCTGGACCCTTAGGACAGTAAATATAGACAAATTGGTTAAAAACATTAATTCCTTAACCTTTAACAAGGCATTTTTCTACAAGGACAGGTCTGTTTTTTCGCCGATATTTAAGAAATTCATACCCTCTTTTCGATAGACTTGCCTTAAATTAAACCTTCACCACTTCCGGTCTGGCGATAGACGCAACAGCAAAGATGTCATGTTTTTTTCACGTTCTTTTCCCCTTCGCTGTAAGCGTTCGAGCCTGCCTGCCTGCCTACTACCACTTTTTTTTGCGCAACGCGGGAAATGCCGATCATCCAGGCTAGTTTCTAATAAATGTAATTGTTGTACTATATAAAATAGTGTCCAAAAGTTAAGGAACGGTCGATCATTATTTTTGAATGACTTCTAACTTTATCTATGACGAAGGAAATTTTTTTTTTTTTGCGAATTTTCCAATGTTTATTAATGGTTGCTAAATAAATAATAATTATTTTTGATTTTTGATTTTGAATACATATTATTTTTTACATATAAATAAATTTAATTAAAAATTCCAGGCGTCCAAAAGTTAAGGAACGGGGGAAATTATTAATGAAAAAATAAAGAATCCTTTCGGTATTTTGTGAAAAGCCCCTTGTTTTCAATCACACTATGGCATCTTTTGCTGCAAGACAGAAACAATAGTTCACATGTTATAGGTGAAATATTATTCCAGAACTTTTTTTATACATTCCCATAAATCAAGATTATTTTGCATTTCTTTTCTGTGATCTTATCACCAATAATTTTCCAAACATTTTCAATTCGATTTACGTCGGGACTCTGAGCTGGCCAATCCATAACGCAAATATTGGATCTATTTAGCTCTTCTAAAAACTATTTTTGCTTTATGGCACAGTGCGTTGTGTAGCATAAGGATATCAGAATCAGAAAGATTAGGAACCACGTTCTCTAATCAATTCTCTGTACATTTGGGCATTTACTTTTCCAAGAATCCTGACAAGGGGTCAATTCCTTTTGAAGATATCATGCTACATGCTATTATACTATCCCTTCCAAATCTTACTGCACTTTTAACGCACTTAAAAGACAGTTTTTCTCCATTTTTTTTTCTTCAGACATGTTGTCTTTTGTCTGATCCGAAAAGTTTGAATTTAGATTCATCACTAAAATAAACTTTTTCCCATTTTTTCTCAAAACAAATGTTTTTCGGCAATAACAATCTGGCCTTTCTATTTTACTAGAAATTAAAGGCTTTGAGCATGGACTTCTTGTAAATAAAACTTCCTCTGTTTAATCTTCGTGAGATCGTTTGTCGGACATTTTTTTGTCCAGTTTCGGATGTAAAATCCTGGGATATCGAAGCCGCAGTTTTAAAGCGATCAGAACGAGATGACCGATTGATTTTTCTATCCTCCCTCTTAGTTGTTATTCATAGTCGGTCCGATTTTTTTTTCTTTTCAGTCAATGGTAAATCTTATTTTTCCTATTTTCAATAACCTGAAAAACAACGGTTTTAGACCTTTTCAGTATTTTAGCAATCTCACCTATGGACATTCTTTTCATCATAATAGTCACAAATAGGCTGTTTTTTCTTGTATAGATAGCTTTATGTCAAATATTTGGAGTCCACGTTTTCTTAAGTTGTTATTAAAATTGCTAAAGTTTGTATTAATTTTCTGCGTTCCTTAACTTTTGGACGCCTGTAATTAAGTTTATTTATATATAAAAAAAACTAATATGTATTCAAAAGCAAACACCAAAAACTTATTTTTTATTCAACTACCATTATTAAAAATTGGAAAATTCACCAAAAATTGTTTTTCCATTGTCATAGATAAAGTAAGAAGTAATTAAAAAAAATGATCGACCGTTCATTAACCTTTGGACCCTACTGTATATATATATATATATATATATATATATATATATATATATATATGTATGTATGTGTGTGTGTGTGTGTGTGTGTGTGTGTGTGTGTGTGTTTAGAGTTTCTATTCGTTATTCTTCTGCAGATCTTCATATATAATTCTCAAGTAAAAGAAATTCTAAACGTTTATCAGTGGAGCAAAAATCCTCGCTAGACGGAAATTACGAGGAAAACCTATGCAAATACAGTTTTAGCTTACGCCATGTTTTATAATCATATTTTCTCATGGAGAAATAAGTTTTTTTTCCTTACTCGTAAACTTTTGTTCATATATTTTTCTTACCTTTATTTCTGATGTCTCGCAGCAGTTGTAGATCTTACAAATTACTGTGCGTGATATTAAAATGTATGCTTTGTCGAGGGTCAAAAGAAAAAGAAAGCGTGAATGTTCAAGTCTTATAAAATTCTTTGCAGTTAATGAAAAAAAATAAGGAAATTTACGTGCGGGGTTTGAACCCACGGACCACCTCATGCAAAAAAGAAAACAAAAAAAGATAAATTCTCAAGTCTTTTAAAATCATTTGCAGTTTGTGAAAAAAAAATTTAGAAATTTACGTGCGGAGTTTGACCACGTCATGCAAAACACACACACACGAACAGACAAACAAAAAACGCTATCAACTTATCCACAGTAGAACTTTCACGACCCGTTGTTCTATCATTGTTGCTAAGCGACGACATGGAAAAATTGCTTTACCGATGATAGATAAATTAAAATAACGGTTTTAATTATCGATTATCTGTAATCATCAGGGGTATTTGGAGACAAACCTTACCTAAGATCGCTCGCAGACTTATACACTAAAGTTCGGTAAATTTTAAATAAAATCTGTGCAGTCGTTTCGGAGTCTATAAGGAACTCTCTCTCTCTCATACACACACATACACACACAAACCAAGTTGCATTCATATAATTGTAGAGATAGAGATATTTGCATTGTTTGGACTACTATCCTTACTTGGTTGTTAATTCCACCAAGTTTCTCTCGATGTAGCTGTCGACTTTTATCCAGCGAACTGGGGAATGTATGTGAAATTTAATTGAACCATTTATTTCATTCGCAGATTGTAGTGAAGTAGAAAAAAATAAATAAAAATAAATATATATAAGCCACAGCTGTTCCTTCCAAAGGGTCGAGCTCTTCAACGTCCAAAAATAATTCACCGTCACAAAAAGAATTCCCCGTCACTTCTTCCAACCGTCCTTTCACTCTCTGCGCTCTTCACGCCTGCTTAAAAAAAAAAAAAAAAGTACCGTTTATATGCTGCCCATTTCTCCACTTATGCAAATTGACTATCAACCAGAGCCATCTAGTTTTCCATTTCTCCAAACAGCCAATTTGCAAAGGGGGACAACTCAAACCACACAGAGCCATCTAGTTTTCCATTTCTCCAAACAGCCAATTTGCAAAGGGGGACAACTCAAACCACACAGATGTAATATATTCTAAATCAATAATGAATGCGTAGAACCTTTAAATATCTTTATTCATTTTATTGCTTTTATGCCGTCTAGATTGGTTTATTATCGTCATCTTTTCACTATACGTTTTATTAGAGCGACGAAATGATTAGCTTTCGAAGCTTGTGTTTTAAAAGTTTTTTCAGCAACGCCCCCTCCTCTAAAAATCTACGACTATCAGTATTATTTCTCCGCTAAAATTATTTTCAATTCTGTAAATAGCTATCTCTTGTAAAGAACAATGTTTTGCTGTAGTTTCTGGACAACACTACCGTTCACAAACGCATATAATGACGGGCAACTCATTATACTAATAGAATTATTCTATAATTTTTTTAAGGAAGTGTCGCCCAAAGACAAGTCCGGGTGTGAATAACAAAGGGAGAAGCGATATACATAGATTTCTACCCAATGAATTGGAAATATCAGATACTTGCACATATAATCGTATTCAATTATAACATACTAGCAGGGGTGCCCGGCGTTGCTCGGGTGTTTGGAGGTGTATGCTGTGCAAAAAAAGCAAAAAAAAACGGTTAATTTTTTAAAACTTTGACCCCTATTATGACCCCTTAAAATTTATTGTTTTGGGCTCAAATCACTTTATTAAGTTAGATCCAGGTTCAAGGAACCTATATCTAAAATTTCAAGTGTCTAGACCCAAAATTGTCGGAGGAGTTTGGTAGAGTTCTTAAAGGTCAAATCGTTGAAATTTGACCCCTTAATTGCAAAATTTCTAGCTGACACCCGTCACATCGATTTTCCGAAATTTCAGTACCCGGTATTTCAAATTTCGAGTGTATAGACTAAAAATTGACAGAGTTATTGCGTAGGGAAATGTACACAGACAGACAGACACACAGACACACAGACAGACAGACAGACACGTTCACTTTTATAGATATATAGATAGATTTCTGCTACCCATTCAATAATACTCCATGGTTCGCCTAAAAATAGCCTTAACTAAAATAGGAACATATTACTTAGCGTAATATGTTCCTATTTTAGTTATCCATTGAAGTATTTGAGTAACTGACTTCACTCAAGTATCAATGAATTTTCAATTATATTCTGTCCCCGACAATCGCCTTGTGGGGGATGTTAAAATACATACAAAAGTAAGTATGGATTACACGGGGTTTCTGGTTACAAAGTTATCCATTACTACTGACTTCTGCTATTAATTTGGCGGCATAATTAGTTAATGATTTAGCACGAAAGAAAAGCCATTATTAATCTGGGGAAAGGGGCACTTCAAGTTGCCTGAGAAGAAGCTAATCGTTAAGCAAAAGTCAGCATATCTTGCTTGTCACCGTCGTCGCGTCAGTGGAGCAAAAATCGAAAGTCAAAAAAGAGTAAACAATCTTTACTATAACATGCTGGCCACTTTTAAAAGTAGCTTAATCTCTAAATCACGATATTGGCCTGTCATGTGCTGAATATACTGTGAGCCTATAAACGTTTTTGACTGTTTGTCTCATCTAAAATTTATACAAACAATGCTATACCAATACAAAATGAAAGACCCGCGTCCACTATTTCATCCTTACATTGTCCCAGTTGATTTCTAGTCAGCCTACTTTTCAATATATACGACCTAATTACATAATAACAGTGACACACCTATACCGTTAAGTTAAGTGACATTTAGGCTTGTTAGTACCATATGGGTGACCATATATAACAGCATACGAGGTATGCGTTACAATAGAATCTCCCTTCCACCCCACAAAAAATAATTACAAAAAACTAACGTCGCCATATCCCCTGACTGTGACGTACATACAACTGAGAAACGATTGTGAACGTAATATACACTAGAAACGTACTTTTTTCATAGAGGAGACAGGCTCAACTTGTCTAGAATGAATGTCTAACTTGTTACGTTGCACATTAAAGTGTACCACTCTATAATATAAAACAGAAAAATAATGGTTAGTACAAAAAATGAAAGTGATCTGTAAAATATTCCAGAAACTTTAGTTTTATTTTTCTTATCCATGGCTAAAATGTTTTAGTTTGGAACAAAATATAATATAATAAAATAAAATACACATCAAGTGCGCTTGAAAGCCAAATCACAACGTAATATAATATTTATATTACGTTGTGATTTGGCTTTTTTTTTGTGTTGCTGCACGGGACCAGGGAAACGAGTGAAGGGGAGCTATTGCGCCAGTGGTTACCCCTTCTGTGTGGAAATGGCGCATGATGGAACATTGCCTCGGTTACCGGTGGTAGTCAATGGGAAGAGAGCCATAGCCCTTGTCGACACAGGCTGCACTACAACGTTGTAAGCGAGGAATGTCGCGAGGTCATGGAGCGGAACCAGGATTATTAGGACCGTGGATGGCAGGGATGTGAAATTCCTAGGAGAGACGACAGCGGAAGTAATGGTGCAAGGGGTGCCCATTGGACTGCAAGCCCTAGTGTTGAATCATCTGGTCGGTGGTGTCGACGTGATTATAGGTATGAGTGCAATTAACCGACTGGGGGGCGCTACGTTAAGAGGGGGCCAAGTGACGTTTGGACGTCTCGGCGCAGTGGGGATGGCAGGAGTGGAAGGTGATAGAACCGTCAGAACCCCAAAACCGGAGGTTTGCTGCATTGAGGACAAAGATTTTCTGGCGAAGTTTGATGGCGTGAGGTGGGCGGTGGAATGGAAATGGATATCCGGGCCCCCAGAACTACAGAATAAGGTGGGCTGCTACGAAAACACCCTGCGAGGAGAAATAAGAAAAGGATTCGAGGAAGAAGTGGAGAGGTGGATAAAAGAAGGAATTCTGAAACCGTGGACAGGGGAAGAAAAAGGAGTGTTGCCACTACTGGCGGTTGTTCAGCCTACCAAAAACAAGATTAGGCCCGTGCTGGATTTTAGGGAATTGAACAGACACGTAGCCTGCCACACTGGAACGGGGATCGACGTGTGTGAGGAGGTCATGAGGAAATGGAGAAGAATGGGGCGGGCCACTAAGATTGTCGATCTGAAATCTGCATATCTGCAGATCCATGTAGATGAAAAACTCTGGCAGTACCAACTGGTCCGGTACAAGGGGCGGGTGTATTGTCTGACGAGGTTAGGCTTTGGGCTGAGTTCAGCCCCCAAAATTATGACTGCCGTGCTGAAGACAGTGCTGAGCAACGACTGTACAGTGGAGGAGGCCACTAGTTCGTACATTGACGACATCCTGGTGGAGGAGGCAGAGGTGACAGCAGAGAAAGTAAGAAGCCATGTCGAGAAGTATGGGTTAACTGCAAAACCGGCGGAGGCCCTAGATGGAGGAGCGGTTCTGGGGTTGAAACTAAGGCGAGATGGAAAAGAAAGCCTTGTCTTCGAACGAGGGAATGCAATACCCGAAGTCGGATCTGAGCTGACGAGGCGAGAACTCTTCTCAGTCTGCGGGAGGCTGGTCGGGCACTATCCTATCGCTGGCCGGCTCAGGATAGCATGCAGCTTTGTTAAACGACAAACATACACTGATGGCTGGGAGGGCCGTGTGACGAAGGAGGTCATGAACATGCTGCAAGAAGTCATTGCGAGAGTGAGGAATGAGGATCCAGTGAAAGGGAACTGGTATGTCAGTGGCGAAGTCGCGGGTGTGGTTTGGTGCGATGCCAGTAACCTGGCGTTGGGCGTCGTACTAGAGATAGGAGGTGTAACTGTGGAGGATGCGGCGTGGCTAAGAAAAAACAACGACTTCTCCCATATCAACGTAGCAGAACTAGATGCCGCTATAAAAGGAATCAATCTGGCCCTGAAATGGGGATTGAAAATAATTGAAGTCAAAACAGATTCGGCAACGGTAGCGTCGTGGATTCGGTCGGCAGTAACTGGCGATAAGAGAGTTAAGACCAGGGGTGCTGCTGAAATGCTGATCAAGCGCAGACTCGGAGCGCTCACCGACCTGATAGCGGAATTCCAGTTGAGAGTATCTGTTGTGTTGGTCCCGTCAGAAAAAAACAAGGCGGATTCGATGACACGCGTGAAGAAGGCCTGGCTGCAGGAGGGAAAGGAGGTCTCCTCGGTATGCTGTGCAGGGGAAGAAGTCAAAGAGTCACACGAAATGCACCACTTTGGTCGAGAACGAACGTTATTCCTAGCCAGAGAGGTTTACCCGGAGACCACTGAGGAGGAGGTTAGGGAGGTGGTGGAGAACTGTCGAGAGTGCCAATCAATTGACCCTGGACCGTCCAGACACGAAGCAGGAGAGCTACACGTTGCGGAGGACTGGAAGCGATTGGCCATTGATGTGACACACTATCGCCACAAATTGTATCTGTCGATGGTCGACTGTGGGCCGGGAAGGTTTGCCATCTGGAGAGAGATCAGGGCAGAAGCTGCATAGGCGATCGGAGGGGTCATCGAGGAGATATTTTTGGAGAGAGGGCCGGTTGAGGAACTCTTAATGGACAATGGCCCCGCTTTCCGATCAGAAGCCTTTAAAGGGGTGTGCGATAAGTGGGGAGTAAGGCAATTTTTCAGAGCAGCGTATCGGCCGAGTGGCAACGGAATAGTGGAGAGGAATCATCGCACCCTTAAAGCCGCTGCGGAAAAAAAGCAAGGTATCACCCATAGAGGCGGTGTTTTGGTATAACATCTCGCCGAAGACCAAACAAGATGAGACAACTGTGCCTCATAGGGCCGTTTTCACATATAAGTGGCGGCATCCGTGCAACAAAACAGCAGGAATTGAGAGTGAAGAAGCCACTATCAAAGTAGGTGAAGAGGTGTGGGTGAACCCCCCCAATGCACAGTGTACCACTCGTTGGAAAAGAGGGGTCGTAACAGGATTGCAGTCGAAGAACAATGTGACGGTGAATGGCGTTCCCCGGCATATCTTAGACCTGCGTCGTGTGACATTGCCGGTATGCAGTGAGAGCAGTGAAGAAGAGGAAATCGAGGGCCACCGAGAAGCGAATGATGCTGCTCGACCTGACTTAGGCCCGCGTTGTATTGAACCTGAAAACGTTAACCCCCGAGAAGTTGTCCCCCAGAGGCCTCGACGTGAGAGGAGGCGGCCTGCTTGGATGGAGGATTACGAAGTATCCTATTGATCTCGAAGATCAGGGGGGCGTGTGGTGTAAATGAAGAAAAAAAGAAACAAGAACGACCGACCGCGTTTTTGTATAGCTTACCTCGTGTTCATAATGAAGAAGAAAGAAACAAAAATGGCTGCCCTGTTTCTTTATATGCCTACAAAGTGACCACGAGGTATGCAAATGAGATGCTCCTGATTGGAGATAAAAGAGGAGTGATTTGGGGAAGGAGAGCATTCTGAAGTTAGATTGCGAGCAGAGAAGTTATATTTGTAGAAGAGAAAAGTCGGATTCGGGGAGAGAAAAGCTAAAGTTGCAGAAGTTCGTTTTGGAGTGGAGAGAAGACGCGTCAAGTGGTGACCAGAAAGTGAAAGTTCGGACAGCAGTGTCACGCAAGCGACAATCTCTTTTATAATTCATTACGGCATATCGGCCTTTTTTTTAATATTTTCTTGTAAACTTTAGATTTCTGTGTGTGTTCAAATTTTTTTTCTTTTTGTTCGCATTTCTGTGATCGTGTAATTTTTTTCCGTGGTATTATTTATTTATTTTTTTAATCATCTTGGACCCTTTTAAAACGTTGTGTTTCTTTTTTTTCCGTGGTAACCGCAGTTGTTTTTTTTTTTTGTTTTTTTTAACCCACTCTTGCTGGGTGGTCTGGTCGCTTCCGGCTCCAAATTGTATTTATTGTATTTACCCCAGGTTCGGTATTGCATCGTTGATGCAAATTGGTCAACGGGCACCAAATCGTGTTTGTTATATTTATTGTTCGTTGTTCTTATTAAAAGAGATTCTTAGAGAGAGAGAGGGAGAGAGAGAGAGAGAGATGTTGTTGTAAAAGAGATTATTCGTGTTATAAAGATATTCATATTAATAAAAAGTTCATACTTAGAAGTGTAGAAGCTCATTGAGTGAGAAGATAGTCTTAGTGTTCATATTGTGTATGTAAGATGCGTATGTAAAGACATTTTAAAACACATGATATATATAAGACATATTTAACAATTTTCACTTTACCTTTTGAGATACTTATAACACAAAGACGGCGTTTATAAAAACACATGATGGGTTGATTTCTTTTCCCGGCCGGTCGTGGTTTTCATCATCAAGAATTCAAAGATTCACATTCTGACTTTCAAAAGTGAGCGTCTCGCTTCTAGACGCTCGAATCCCAACTGCAGACTATCGTCTGTCGTCCTCAAACTGCCTCTCAGTTTCTCCCTCAGTTTCTCCCAGTTTCTCATAAGTTTCTAACTATATCGAGAACTTCCCGTTTTCCATGACGTCATACACATGTTAAAAGATGTGTCTTCTTCCACGTGTTCTGGAAATGCGTGTCCAAAACATTTTCCTTTGTTTACAAAAGGAATTTTAACCTATATTCCCAGTAACCTATTTTTCCAATATGTTAAAAACATGTTTATTAAATTATCTTGAAGTTGCATTCTTTTAATTGAATTTTCATAACAGAATTGACAACGCACATTCTTTTCTTGAAACTATTTTATCTCTAAGCTTAGAATGATTTGTTTTCACATTCCATTCGCTAATTCTCTCTCATAATCTATTTCTAAACCTAAATTACGAGGTTCGAATTTCGTCTATTCTATTTCATTTTCATTTTAACTAAATCTCTCTATTTTTATACTCACATGAAAAGGGGACAGTCCTTATCATGTAACACTCTGACTCTCTGGATCACTCACTTTTATTCATCCTGTCTTTGGGATCTTCTCGGCGTTTTCTTTTTGGGAACCTTATTTCTCATCATTCTCGTCATTCTCTATATTACCTTTAAACAACCTAATGACACGAATATGTCTTGGTACACCATAAACCTCGATATTTTTATGTGTCGCTGTCTTGGTAATCGTACCTTTTGTCCATTTTGTGGTTTAACTTACACTCCCTCTCCAACTTGTATTGATTCTAGTTCGTCAGGTTTTTCTGCTAACATTTAAATTTTACAGTGTTGTCATTGGTATTTGCAGACCGCCTATGCGGTATTGTTTTCTCAAGTTGTCCAGATTAAGGTGCCATATTGAACTAAAACACTGCTTCTGCACGTGGTTCTAAATTATCCAGATATTAGGTAGTGACCCACCAGTTTTTCACAGGCAGAAAACAATTCACACCTGCTCATTTCATCATGTATCTCTGACAGGTCTGCGGGCTCTGTATTGGACTGGATATCTAACGCTGTTCCGTGCTTCAAGAATTTCGATGGTTTTGCCTTTAGGCCAAACTTGGCGAGATGACTTACAAGTTCCACTGGTGACACTACTGTTTCATAATGTTATATCATCCGTCGAATCCAGCTAACAAATCTTTGTACATTAGTTGCGTGTACAATGATCTACCGCATCCTCTCCAGTTTTCATATGCTTGGAAAATTTATTTAGGAAACATTGTTAAGCTTCTATCTTCTCTACATTCTGTTGATCCTCCCCCCCCCAGCATTAACTGAAGATACAGAACTAAGGTGCGCCCTTACAGAAATAAGGACATAATCTCGAAAAAGTGTGAACATTTAAAAAATGAAATTTCCCAGGTGAGGGGCGAACGACGACATTACGAATATGCATGCGTAACATATTAGCTATTGGTTCATGCATTAATATTTAGCCCTGTAGCAAGCATGTCTTCATAGGTCGGGCATTAAAGTCAAATGAAAAAGTAAATCTTAAGCTAAACGTTTTGGTTTGGATTCTCGGTGGTGGCGCACGAGTTTAACTTGTTAAAGCATAACAATGTATGTGGTAAAATATAATATAATAATAAATACGAAATTTGCATTAATTAAAATATATTTAAGCATATTTTACGACTGAGCTATTTTATAATAGTATGCGTATATAACGACCAAGCTCCGCTGAGCAGCCTGCTAGTTCATTATAAAATCGTTTGGGTTAATTTTAAATAAAAACAAGGCCGATAGTCATTAGTCGTGTGCTCTCGTGTAATGAATGAATGCGTGAATGTAGGATTGACTTGAAATTCTTAAAGATAAACTAAAATGACCGAAAAATGGGCTGAAATGACTTAAATAAATAAAAAGTAAATGACTTAGAATGACTTTAATGAACTTAAGGATGCATTGAATGACCTTAAAATGACTTAGATGCTTAAAAAATAAGTGGAATCCTTCAAAAGCAACTTTAATGATCTGGAGAATGACTTGAATGGCTTGAGACTGACTGATTGTAAAGTGGCTGATCATTTTACATTCAATTAATACAGGAAAGTGATCCCCCACTTTATATCACACAGTTACGAACAGAGGTACAGCATGTAATAAGAACAGTGCTACACTTTGATCTTGAACAAAAGGCCAAGGTGTTTATTTGCTCCCCCACAAAGAAAATAAGGCACAGGGCCGATTTTTAATGTGAGGAGTGAAGGGGAAATGGGGACAAACTTCCAGGGAAGTAGGAAAGATGGATAGTGACAATTGGTATGAAGGGTTGCCCCTTCATTGACAAAGGTCTTATATGTGGTGTTTCCCTCATATATGGTCTTTGCTTGTAGTATCTGTCGGAACAGATACAACACTTTGATCTTGGCCAATTGGTATGGAGGGTTGGTATTTATTTGCTGCCCCACCGAGCAAATTAGGCACAAGGCAGATTTTTAATGTAGGGAGTGAAGAGAAAATGGAGACAAACTCCCCGGGGAGTGGAGGAGCTGGATAGTGACAATTGATATGAAGGGTTGCCCCTTCATGTACCAAGGACTTAAATGTGTTGTTGCCCTCACATATGGCCTTTGCTTGAAGTATCTGCCGCAACAGATACTACACTTTGATCTTGGTCAAGAAAACGGTATTTATTTACTCCACCACCGACCAAATAAGGCAGAAAGCTGATTTTTAATGTGGGGAGTGAAGGGGAAATAGGAACAAACTCTCCGGGGAGTAGGGGAGCTGGATAGTGATAATTGGTATGAAGTGCTGCCCTTACATTGACCAAGGTCTTATATGTGGTTTTTACCCCACATATGGTCTTTGCGTTCAGTATCTGCCGGAAAAGATACTACACTTTGATCTTCGCCAAAAGGCCACGAAAAGGGTATTTATTTGCTCCCTCAACGAGCACATTAGGCACGATGCCGATTTTTAATTTTAGGAGTGAAGGGGAAATGGGGACTAACTCCCCGGGGAGTGGGGGAGCTGGATAGTTACAATTGGTAGAAAGGGTTGGTATTTATTTGCTCCCCCCGCTCGAGCAAATTAGGCATAAGGTGGATTTTTAATGTTTGAAGTGAAGGGAAAATGGGGACCAACCCCCTGGGTGTATGGGTGCTTGATAGTGATAATTGGTAGGAAGGGTTTCCCCTAACTTGACAAAGATCTTATATGTGGGGTTGCCTCCACATACGGTCTTTGCTTGCAGTATCTGCCGGAACATCTACTACGCTTTAATCTTAGCCAAACGGCCAAGAAAAGGGTATTTATTTGCTCTCTCACCAGCAAATAAACAAAAAGTCCGATTTTTAATGTGAGGAGTGAACAGGAAATGGGGAACAATTCCCCGGGGTGTAGGGGAGCTGGATAGTGACATATGGAATGAAGGGTTTTGACCACATTGGCCAAGGTCTTATATGTGCGGTTTCCACCACATATGGGCTTTGCTTGCAGTATCTGCCGAAAAGATACAATACTTTGATCTTGGCCAAATACCAATAGTATTATGTGAGGAATGAAGGGAAAATACGGCTGGCTGGGGAGACGTACTACCCCATCCACTTCCCTTACTATATATATGACTGTCGTGCGAAAATTAGTCAGTTTCAGAGAAGAGCGAGAAGAGTTGAGCCAGAGAGTTTCAGATCAGAGTAGACAAGAGACGTGGCCCATCCCAACCGCATCCATCCGTCGGTCGCTCTCTGTGAAGAGAGTTGAGGCTTTGAAAAAAACTTACAAAATCTGAATGAGAATTGTAAAAACATTTGTACATAATTTTATAAGAATTAAGCTTTTCTAGATAGACTACAATCGTCGTCTTTCTTCCTGCCTGCCGCTTCGATATTCGCATTCAGCATACCAGATTATGTAACAACCTCCGAAGAGTCTAGACGACCATGTGCCAAAAATCTAGAGTCCTAGCCACCTCCTCTCGAAAGAGGTGTTATATTGGCCAAAAGGCCAAGAAAAGGGTAATTATTTGCTCCCCCACCGAGCGAATTAGGCACAAGTGCGATTTTTAATGTGAGGAGTGAAGGGGAAATTCGGACCAACTCCCCGGGGATGGGGAGCTGGATTGTAACAATTATACTACACTTTGATCTCGGCCAAAAGGCCAAACAAAGTGTATTCATTTGCTCACTCACCGAGCAAATTAGGCAAAAGGCCGATTTTTAATGTGAGGAGTTAAGAGGAAATGGGGACGACTCACCGAGGAGTAGTGGAGCTGGATATTGACAATTGGTATGAAGTGTTGCCCCTTCATTAACCAAGGTCTTATATGTGGGGTTGCCCCAGCATATGGTCTTAGCTTGCTGTATCTGGCGGAACAGATACTACACTTCGATCTTGGGCAAAAGGCCAAAAAAAGCTTAAAAAGCCAAGGACAGCATCTATTAACAGCAGACCTTTAATCTTAACCGAAAAGTCCAAGCACAAATGTGTTACGGACAGACTGACAGACCCACCGACCGACAAACCGACCGACCGACGGAGTGACTTATAGAGTCGCTTGCATGGTACTAAAAATAGTTTATTCAATTTTAATTTACATTTCATTACAATATAGTGATTTATTTATTTATTTGTTTGGATGTTTAACGAAAGATTTTTTTTCTGGCGACTCCTTATTAATGAAATTTTTCTACATTATATAAATCGGTTACTTTTGCTGTTTCGCGTCCGTTTTTGTTGGGGTGGGGGCTCTAATAAACATATCTTTATTTAATCCTTGTGATAAAAAAAAAACAATATTGCAGCTAATCACTGGAGGAAAAGTCCTTAACAGACGCTAAAAGACAGTTTCGTCTTATGCCATTTTTATAATCAATTTTCTATGAGAGAAAATGCGTTTCCTTTTACACTTGAATTACAAATTTTTTGGTTTATTTTCCGTCTATTTCATTTCTTATATATTACAGCAGATTTAGATCTTATTAAATAATGTAGAAACTATGCATAAGTTTAAATAGCATCATATTTAATTAAATATTACCAAACAACACAATACGTTAATGTATTTAATTTAGTTTTTTACATAAGAAAGTAAAATAAAATAATAAACCACGAGACGTATGTTAAAGCTAATTTTGTTCCCGGTGGACAGAGATAACTTAGTTACACTTTTAAGCTTATAAACATTATGCTGATTATTTTTATACATCATTTATACTAAAGGGGTTCATACATATTACGAATAGGGGCAGTAATAATGAGACTTAATTACAACTCTTTGATTGTATACCAACTTAAAAAAGGCAGCAGTTGATTTTAAGAAAGCTGGTTTAATATGACCATGTGTTTTATTTTCGGTAAAATTGATTTATTCCGTATTTGTATTTTTAAGGACAGTACAAAACTTTTACTTTCACATATAACAATTAATGGCTATTTATAGTGTAATGATTCAACGCAGTTACTCAATAATAGAGAGGTGACTATGGCTAAACAATAAACGACACGATTGACATCTGTGATGTACTAAGTTCGAATCGAGTTCGTTTCACTTAGAGATATTTGCTGGGGATCATATATAGGGCACATATAATACAGAGGTAATGATGAGGGAGACAAGACATTTATAACAGTGAGAGATGGGATGTGTATTACTGCCTTTTACATCAGACTTGTGAATCATTACTTATGATGGAGGAGGAGGACACATTACTTTTACGGGGTTTGTACAAAGTTCATATTAAGATGATAACCACATTACCTTCAATTGTTGAATGACGACACGAAGACAACAGTTACAAATACCGATGGTGATCCTTTATTTAATTTGAGCGGTCAAATGATTTGACGTCAGGAATTCACATTGGTTCGACATGGTTAAACTTCTACCCCTTCACCTCCGAGGGGACCCTTCTCCGACCATGTCAGCTCTTTCCGACCGACTCTGCTGACTGTTCGAACTTTACTGCCCAACTCCTGATCTGACTGATCTCGCTTCTATATTGAGAATTCTGTTTTTGCTATGACGTCAGATGTGTGGGTCCAAAACGTGACCAACTCAAATGGTTAAGCACATGTTTGTCCAAAACACACTTCTACAAACGAAGAACTCTCAACTAACCTATGTTTTAACCTAACCTATGTTTTTACAATATATCTTTAATTTGTATTGTTCATTCTTTTTAGCTGACATTTTTAATTCAGTTTTCATAAAAGAACGAACAATAAAATTCTTTTTACAATACAAACAATAAAACTACTTTTTATGAAATTTAACAATAGCTAAATTCTAACATTCCATTTCTAAATCTATTTCTGAACCTTGCATACAAGGTTCGAGTCTCGGCTTATCCTAGTCTCATTTTCCACTTATCTAATATTCTTCTTATTTACATTGAAAGGGGAGCAGCCTTTTCTGTAACATTTGCAACCTTCATGTGATCCATCTTGTAAGTACTCAATTTTTTTTTCCAGAAAGAATCATAATTGATGCCAACAATAATAATCATCTGATTCATTCGAAATACATGAATGATTTCATGATGCGCAATAACTACTCTACTCGTCAGTATTTTCGTCTTTTGTCGAATCAATATGAATAACTGTTTTACGAATATCCTGCCTATTACCACTAATGAATAGCATGAAAAATTACACGGCATTTTACTTCTGTTTTTATTATTGCTTATATGAGTTGTATTTTGTAGCAATTACACGTTAGTTTATGCCACGCAATGGAATAAGAACATCATTGTGGCTTGTTTGTTTTATTTTACTTCAGTCGAAGTTCTCAGAAATCAAGGGGTCCGCTACCTGAGGCTAATATTTGAACTCTATATGAGATACCGAGATATTTTAATGTTTCATTAAAGTTCTTTATCTCTCAAACACTGAGTTAGTAAAGAAATTGAGAACATAATTTTCCTCTCACCAATTAACCATTTTCATACGTTGTAGTATATCTTTCATTTTGGTCTCTTGGTTTTGCTGGATTCCAGGACAAGAATTTATCTAGTCTGGTGGAGTATCCAGGTTCGGGTTATTACTTAAGGTAACATCACTTGGAGAAAGTGCACCATTCATCAAAAGGCTAATGCGAGTTAGTTATAGAGTGGAGATCTTATTTGCGCGGCAAATACTATGTGATGCTGAATATTTCGTCAGGGTTTACTTGTAGGGAAAAGTATACTCGTGCCAAGTTGTTCTGACAAACCCCTGTACAGAGAGACCTTAGACACTCGAGGATAGTGTCTGGTAGGTATTTAAGTTCTCTCAAGTAGGCATTCAAGTTGTGGAGATGACTGTGATGCTGGCAACTCATTCAAAATTCGGACATGTACTGAGAAAAAAGTGAGCCAGTGTTATTATCACAACCCTACCTTTGCAGACACAGGGGCACATACGTGTTCAAGTAGGCTTGGCATCGAGAAACTCCTTATATACCCAAGGAAATACATCCTGTCAACTATCGGATACGCGACATATATAACAGGGCTTTACACATCAGGTGTGCCTTGTTTCTGCATATGACAGATAATATATGTGTCAGAAAACACGTTTGGGTTTTATTTCTCAGAAACCAACTTGAAGGAGTTGCCCGCCAATTTTCCGACCTCGATATCGCAGAACATAAAGGAATTGACCTCCTGCGTGTGTCCACGCAATATGTCTGTACCGAGGAAACCAGAAACCATTTATTCAAGCCAACAGAAAACAACATACATAAAATGAAACAATAGCTTATGGAAGTTTCTACATTAAAAGCGCTGAACACATATCTACATCAATCATTGCAAACAATGAGAAGTAAATCCTTACATCCAATTCAATCCAGCGCGGCCGCAGCTGAGATTGAACTCACTACATGAGTTTGTAGTGTAATCCAAATCTTGTCGGTAGCTGAATACTTGATGTTTCGCCATGGCTATCAAAGGTATTTGTATCGTGACGCCATCACTAGATGGAGTGCCTACCACGGCTTAAGAGAGTCCCATCAATCCTTGAGAGAAGAATAGATCGCGTCAGTTTCTCAACGTGATATTTTAACTCACAGTACATACAGCGATTCGCCTTCCAGATGGTTACCCATCTGGCACTGACCAGACTCAATATGGCTTAACTTCGGTAATCTGGCGAGAACCGGTGTATCAACACGCACACAGGGATAACATAAACAACAATTCACACATTAATACATATTCCTAATCACGAGACCAAGTAGATAAAGCAGGACAAAAACATTCTGAGGATAATAAAACCAACAAACAAACTACTTAGCGTTCAAGAATCGTGGTCAAGCTAAAACAAGACTGGTCTTCAAGACGCACATTGGAACTACAAAACTTGAATTATGCCAATATAAAAGAATCACATCACACTTCAATCTATTTTAATGAGATCATGATGATACCAGCACACACCAAAAAAAAGGCACTGAACAAGTATTCCAGCTATTCCCAGCTGCACGAGACGCTACGCCGTTCATTAGCGAGTAGGGCGGATATAAATACTGTTGGGACCATCAGGGGATGAATACACCCAACAATTTAATAAAATCACCGTGAATATGACTCATAAAGCCCGATGCATAGACGACAGCTCCGTATGGGACAATTCAATATTCTATATTCTGACACATAATTGACTACATATGTCACTGCACAAACAAAGGAATTGTATTTAATCTAGACGAATTTCACTTCGCCGAAATGGTGATAGCTAGTATTCATTTCTTTAAGCGTCAATCATCACCAGGGTTACGTTCTGATTTGGACTCATGAATCAGGTGCCGTATACATCTTAACAAGCAGTACTTATGAATCCCTTTCGAGAAATATTGAAAAAAAAACAACAGAAAGTTCTATTTGGATTAAACATTTGAACGCATATTCCAAGGTATCCAAACATTCGAATAGAACAGAATTACAAAACTGGCGATAGATTCCAGTAAAACAGAACTATTTTACTTCCTATTTTTATTTACTTTTTTTTACATGGAGGTAACCACTTATCAAGGCCCAGAAGCTACTCGGGGATAAGGGTTATTGTGTGTACAGTAATCAATGGGATAGTATCGTAGTAATGGTTAGTATTGGAAATTTGATAAATTGTCATTACTTAAGGGGGCGGTTCATCGAGAATCTGTTTATGTTGTACTTGAAGACATCCAAGCTGAAATCGAGAGGGAAACAGGCAAGCGGCAGAGAGTTCCACAGGCGTACAGTTCTAAGAAAGAAGCTTTGTTCACGGAATCTACGTTTTGATTTAGGCACGGATAAAGGGTGGGGGACATTATTGACAGTGGTTTCAGCTAGTTGGGGTTCTTTTCGTGAAAAATTGGCGAGGGTGGACTAGAGAATGGAGCACAGACGAGCACTTGTCATGGAAATAACGATAAAACATAGACAGGCTCGCAACGTCTCTTCTGTGGGAAGGAGGTTGCAGGGAAGGGAAAAGGGCATCCCCCACCAAGCCACGAAATCTATTTTGCACTCTGTCAAGTTAGGATAGGCTGTTTTTAGATGTGGCAGCAGTACTCCATCCTTGGACGTACTTTGTTTTTATATAGTTAGTGAATTGTATCATTAGTCAGATAGCTTCTGGAGCGGTAGAAGGATCCCACCATTTTCCCAGCGACATTGGTCACAGATTTTATGTATGTGTTCCATTTAAGATCAGGAGTAAAGGTCAAACCCAGAAGCTTATCAAAACATGGGGCCTCCCCTAGACGAGAGACATTCATTTCAATTGATGCCAGATGGGGATCAGAGCGTTTATGATGTAATGATAGGAGCTTGATCTTAGATGCATTAAAGGTAACCAGCCACCTCTTCCCCCACTGTACAACACGCTCAAGATCTGAGGAGAGAGAATCAGGGAGAACATTGTCATTTTCAGCCTTTGATGTGTTGCCATAGATAGTCGTGTCTGCATAGATGTCAACGAATTATTTTAGTATGTGTTTTGGGAGATAATTGATGTAGATCAAGAAGAGAGTTGGGCCCAGGATAGACCCCTAAGGAACTCCAGCATTAATACTGTGGGCCTCTGATTTCTGCCAATAAACCACTACTCTTTTGAGTCTATCGGAGAGAAATGATTTAATGATTGAGAAAACATTTCTAGTTATACCGTAGCTGGAAAACTTGTAAAGTGGGCCTTTATGCCATACCTTATCGAAGGTCTTCGATATGCCAAGAGCAATTGCCCTAGAAAGAACCCTTTGTCGAGAGATTCGCTAATCCTATGAGATATAACCGTTAGCACGTCTGCTGTAGATCTAGCAGAACGAAACCATATTGCGTGTCACTAAGAAGGTTATTTCTGCTGAGGTGGTTTACTACTTCTCTATTTAATATGGATTCCAGCAACGTACTCGTGACACACAGGAGACTTATTTGTCTGTATTGAGAGGGAGATGACTTATCACCTGAATTCTTAAATACAGGGCATACTGATGAGGTTTTCCAGGGTGTTGAAAAGCACTTCACCTTAAGGCAACGCTTAAACAGTTTCGTAAGTATGGGGGCAAGTTCTGGTTGTAGCTTTTTTAACACTATAATTGGAATACCGTCAAGAGCAGTTGCTTTACTGGAATCAAGGTTCTTGATTAGCTTGACGACCTCACGCACAGATAGTTGTATGTTACTTAGCGTGTTGTGTGTTTTAGGAAGAAATACGGGGAGTTGATGGTCTTCGTCGCATAGGGTAGAATTTGCTGCAAAGTTCTTGGCAAATAGTTTGGCCTTGTCGGATGCTGACGAGATGACCTCTGGTCCATTGATAATGGTTGGGATAGAACGCACGCTTCTGTTCAGGATCCTATTTGCTATTTGCTAGAACTGGTGGGAACCACACTGCTTCTCAGCTACTTTGGATTTAACGGATTGAGCATATAGTTCTCTTGCATTTTTCATTACTCTTTTACAGTGGTTGCTGGCGGTCCTGAAAGCAGCTTTAGTCTCAATGCATCTATTACGTTGGTAGCTACGGAAAAAGTGATTTCTGTGCGCGATGGCAGCAGCACATTCAGGGGAGAACCATGGCTGGCTGTTAGGTTTTTGTTGGAATTTTTTGGATGGTATGAATTGGTCTATGCCTAATAGTAACCATTCGGTCTGGTCTGATACTATAGAGGACCACCCTTTTTAAACATTGAATGGGGAGGTAGATCAGATATGAATGTACGGAAACTATCCCAATCAGCCATAGAGTATTTCAGAAACACAGGAAAGGAGAGGGGAAATTGAACACAACGTGTGGGGATGGACACTGTAAGATCATTCTAGATTGACCCAGTTTTACAACTGACGAAGAATCGTGATATGCACCAGTGGTAGGAGAAGGTTTAGTCCTGGTCTATGGATGTTCATATACCGATGCCGGGGTTTGCTGATAACGGTTAAACTAATAAACATCTGTTCAAACAAGCCTCTGGAAAATATAAAAACCAAACGGCTAAATTTCCGGAAAATGACACTGATTTATCGATTCCGAAAGGCAAAATCACGTAATGGGTTTTAATCAAAATTGGAATAAGGATTCTAGACGTAAGTTTCAATAGTGTTGTATATTATATGTTGATTTTTATCCTCGTCATGAGTTATCATTTTGTAATAAGTAATGGCAAGTTTATTAAAACCATGTTATTTATTTATTTGTTAACGTGCTTAAAAATAGAAGAGTGCTTTCCATATGAAATCCGAACAGTTACCATGTGTGAACATCTCTACTCGACGCAGTTGTTTTAGAGGATATGTAAGTATATTTTCTTATTATCTTTCCATTTTTTTCTGCAGATTTTCATATCTAAGTAAAAAATGTTTTCCAGTTAATCATTGAAACAAAACTTATGACTAGACGAGAATAAGTAAAACAATAACATTAACGTCTTACGCCATGTTTTCTGATAATATTTGCTTACGAAATAAAAAAAAGTTTTCTTTTTACACTTGCATTACACATTACTATTTGTTCATTGATTTTTTATCTGGTTCATTTGATACGTCTTGGGTGGTTTAAATTCTTATAAACTGTACCTAATTTTAAAAAAAGTATAATTCTACTTCTAATGTATATATATACAAGAATAAAAAAGCATTGGAAATGCAAAAGGATATAGGGATGGTATGCCAAAAAGTATACAAATAAGATAGCTATGAATGGCTAGGCACATGGAAATAGAATTGCATCCAAAGTATAGCCCTATAGCTTTTCTCCAATCTTCATTCCGTGCCATCATTACAGTTGTAAAAAGCTATAGGGCTATACTTTGGATGCAATTCTATTTCCATGTGCCTAGCCATTCATAGCTATCTTGTTTGTATACTTTTTGGCATACCATCCCTATATCCTTTTGCATTTCCAATGCTTTTTTATTCTTGTTAATTAGTATTTTTACTTACAGTCTTATTTTTAAACTTACATTCATGATAGTATTGTCTTTTTTAGGAGGCGGCTCATTGCCGCCTCCATTAGTAGCAGGTCGCTTCCTGCTGGGTTTTAGGTCTTTGGGTTTTGGGCCTTAGGAGTTGCCTCTTGGTCCTCCATCGGTTCTATATTACATAGAGAGTGCTACCGCCTCTCTGATAAAACAGTTAGAGTATTATAAAGTTCTAAAATGTTCATACCTTCACTATTAAATTTTTCTTGACTTTCTTGCAGTTTCTTTTGCGGTTAATTTAACTTATTTCCTTTGGCGTTTGGTGAGTTCTTAGAAGAACTGGTCTGATCTACTTTTCTTAGCGAGCGAAGAGATTCAGCTGCATTTAACAATGGTTGCTATAGTGTATTTTTGCGCATGCGTGAGAATTTCAAGTTTCCTCCTTATTTTTCAATAGTTTGACAGTAGTCATGTGTCTTTCTGCCAAGAGCGACAGACGTCAGTGTTATCCGTGATCGTCTAGAGGTTAGGACCCCACGTTGTGGCCGTGCTAACTTAGGTTCGAATCCTGGTCACAGCATTGACATTTTGTACATATTTTACAGTCCAAAATCTGAAGAATTATTTGTTTTTTATAACATTGTTTTTTGACGTCGTACTTGCTGATAGGTTACTCTTATAACAATTTTGATCAACTGAGATAAAGATTTCGTGGTTTCATTAACGCTGGTGGGTTACTGTTTAAAGAAAAAACGTTAACGTTCACCTCAAATATTCAGCGTCCAAGAAATATAGGCCACTGGCAAACTGGAACGTCTGTGAGCATCCGGTGTATTATTTGGAGCTGTCCCTTTTGAGAGAAGTTCCGTGTTCGAAGTGGTCTGTCTACATTGGGTATATAGTGTTTAAAACTTGTTATTACACGTAATCTTATTTAATTATGGAGTTAGCTAAAAAGCGATGGGTCACTGCACTTCTCCGTGTAAAGAGCAGTCGATTGATGCTTGAACTGTTGTCAGAGACCGTTCGTACACCGAGATACATCGCTTCAAAAGAAAGAAGAAATAAGAAGAAAGAAGAAAGAAGAAAGAAGAACAATTGGCTATTTTTGTAGCCTGTTTTTTTTTTTTGCTCTCTTTTGACATTTTAACCGACGTTTTGACACTCGCTGGATTCGTAAGACACTTCTCTGTAAGAATATGTGCTTTTTGAAACTTATAAGTTGATTTTAGTTGAGATTTGGATAGTTTTGTTTTCTAGGCGTATATAGGCGTGTACGGGCCATCCCTATATAGAGAGTGCTACCGCCTCTCTGATATATATATATATATATATATATATATATATATATATATATATATATATACATATATATATATATATACAAACAAATTAAAATTTATAAAAGACTGTTTACATGATGATATATAATCATATATTTAACTACTGAACTTATCTTGACCTTTTCATCCGAAGTACTAAGAATTCAGAGGGATCCTTTTTAAGCATAACACTTGATCTTTATATGTGATATCCTTCTACTCTATAAATAAACGTACTTCTACTTAAACAAGATGAGCTGCTAATATTATATCTACATGAAACAATATGGAGAGCCGC
Organism: Euprymna scolopes; assembly: GCF_053919585.1. Taxonomy (NCBI): domain Eukaryota; kingdom Metazoa; phylum Mollusca; class Cephalopoda; order Sepiida; family Sepiolidae; genus Euprymna; species Euprymna scolopes. The sequence goes on from NC_136483.1 coordinate 171,873,178, forward strand.
GTGTTATCTGTTTTTTTTTTTAATAATAAATTTAAACTTCTGCAGATAATTAAAGTATATAAAAGCATAAAAATGGGCAGGATTACAAATTCCGGCAGTCTGATGAAATAAAATAGAAGGAGTTTAAGCATCTAGGGACCCTAAGACTAAAGGGGGAGACTTTGTTGGTTGCCGCTTTGATCAAGTGAAATTTCCAGCGATGAATTCCAATGTTATATATTAGCACTCTCCGGCGTCTTCAAAAACCTTAGTGAGATTATTATTATTATTATTATTATTATTATTATTATTTTTTTTTTTTTTTTTTTTTTTTATTATTATTATTATTATTATTATTATTATTATTATTATCATCATTATCATTATCATTATCATTATTATTATTATTATTATTATTAAGAAGATAAGAAATGTAGATGCTATGAAATAGGAAATATTCAGAGAAAATATTTCGATAAAAGAAAGGAATGTTGAAAAATAAAAAAAATAGTTTGACTAGTAAAGTAATTCGGTATTAAGGAAGTTATGCCAGTTAAGAATGTAAATGTGCAAACAAAACTTGATTTAGAATAACAATAAGATTGAGCGCTGATGGAAGGACGAATTGAACAAACAAATTTTTATATATACACGTCAGTCAGATGTCGAGAAGAGAGTCAAAGGAAAAACAGTTTGAAAGAGAGAGAGAGAGAGAGAGAGACAGAGGTCGAGTTGGATAGCAGATATTGGACTCAGTCGTTGAGATCCGCGGAAGCACTGGCGGTGAACATTATCGCATGATGCAGAAACAAAGGAAACGTGAAACTCCTAACCGAAGAACATACAAAGAATAAATGCTATATAAAATATCAGCTGGCGCTTGGTGTCCTTCGGAGGAAATCTTTTTGCATCTTTACAGAATCCAAAAGACAGATCCAGTAAAACAAGATATATATGAAAATATGTTATTTTTCCCTTTGCTATAAAGTACTGTCGTTGTACATTATTATCAGCGTTTGTTGAACTGTTTATTGAATGTATGTACACCCGCTCATACTCAAAATTCACTCACTTGTTCTAATTCATGTTACCTGTAAACGGTAAGACGAAGAGTTTGAACGATGAGCTTTCAAGTAAGGGTTTTATTAACTATGCAACTTAGTTTTTGAGCAGGTTTCTTGTAATTGTATGGGGGAAAGAAGCTTAGTCTTATAATTTTTACGATTTACTTATGGTCCGATGTGTCTACAGACTAAAATCGTGTTATCTATTTTTCATTGCTTTGGATATCTGTACATTCGATTTTCCCTAATGTCTGTTATAAGGCATCAGTAAATATACGCATCTCGGATACAATGAAGTCGCTTATACATCTTATTGACCCCAAAATGTAGTAGACAGTAAGAATATTCTTTTATTATTTAAATAACCTGTAGTATTATAAAAGATGCTGGAATTGCTCCCCGTTGACATCTATGCATTTATGAGCACATTTACCAACGTTTGCAGATACTGTCTGTAGATTTCTCTGGTAATTCTCCTGTCTTCATTACTTTTCCAGGCGTTTTTATAGAAGAGTGTTCATTTGTAAGGCACACAGGAAACTCTAGCTCCATTTCGAGGTAATCGCTTCCGGCTGTAATGTACTTGTTGTACCGTTCTTACAACTTCTGGAACGCTCCCTGGAAGTCATCTTGTGTGAGCGTGTCAATCACTCGTGTCCCACCGTCTTTATCTCCTCAAGTGTCTCATAACCACAGCCTCTAAAGTTTTCCTTGAGCTTAGGGAATAACCAAAATCACAGGAAATAAAAGTATGGGCTATTAAGAATTTGAGAGGCTGTCTTGATGCTCATCTTGGTCAAATAGTCTGTGAAAAGGATAGAGTTGTGGACTGATGTATTCTTGAGTTCCTCATGAATAATTGTGTGTACAATTCACATACTTACATCAAACTGTACACTTACTGTCTCTATTTGCACACGATGGTTCTTATCCGTGCAATTCATTATTTGGCCAATCAACTCTAGTGTTCTAATTTCCTTACTCCTCCCACCTTTTTCATCATCCATCACAGATTCCTTGCCTTCCTTGAATCTCTTATGCCACTCAAAACCTGATCCTCGATTTATTCAAAATAATTTTTAAACAAGTCTGAAGCATTCCATACGTAGCTGTGGAATTTTTTCTAAGTTTAAAACAGAATTTTATTGCATATTCTTTTTTTTAAGTGTCCCTAGGTCTAGATTGCATTTTTAAAATTCACCAGCTGTGACAATCAGGTTTTAGTAGAGTGTATTCTAATTCCTGCTGTAGCTGTTTATTTGAACCTGAAGTCATAACGCATAGATGTCATCTTATAAAATATATAAGAATAGCATACCGACTTTTTAAGTGACAATTTTAAATGCCTGTATAAAAATGTCTGGAAACTTATTTACGGGGCGAAGGGTTTGTTGAGGCGATGATTGGGTTGGGTGGATCAGTTATTTCACCAGAATCTAGAACACAGAGGAAATTTTCTATCTATAAAGAAAGCAAGGGTTGGCATTTCTTTATAGCAGGTGATCGGGTCGACATTCCTTTGTGGGGTAGCGCCTTGGGTTCCTTTATATCACGGGCATGAAAAGGGATATACGAGTGTGGCTTGTGCGGTCTAAGGTGATGGCGAACCTGCAAGCAAGTGGTTCAGCCATTTTGGTTGCCAAGCAAATCACCTAGTGGTTGTTGGTAGTGAATAAATTTTTAATTGCCCATTATTTATCTTACTATTATAAAATGTTCCAGAGATCGCGGGTTCTTAATTTCTGCGACACATTACATTTCCAGGCCATTGCAATATGCATTACCTTGGCTGCGTATATATCACTCGAACAATTAATTTAGTATCTTTGAACATTTTTCTATTTCTACTGGACTCATTACTGATGAAGCGCAGGAATGCTTGCTGCGATTCCGCATTGGGAGCTGAAGAAGTTTACGTGAATTATCGTGTGGGACATGTGGTTTAATGACCGCTTTGCACCATTTAGTTGCTACGACTGCACACTATTCAGCAGTAAGAATAAAGATATAATGAATAATCAGAGGTCAAATTTTTAAAAATTTGACCTCAATTTTGACCCAATAACATGTATTATTTTGGTCTCATATAAAATACCAAATTTTAACCATGTCCAAGTTATCTACATGTACTAGACTGCAAATTGACGGAGGAATTTGGTAGAATCTGCAAAGGTCTGCTCTTTCAAATTTGACCTTTTGGCAGCCAGATTTCCCCTTCAAAACTGGTTAAAATGCTTGCCGCATGTCTGAATGTCCGTTATGTATAAATTTCAAATGTTTAGACCCAAAATGGCTGAGTAGTTTGCTTGACACTGCAAAGGTCATATCTTTGAAATTTTGACCCCTTAGCAGCTCAAATTTTTTTACCCAAACCGATTAAAATATTTGCCCTATCTCTAAATGCGCTTTATGTAAAATTTCTAATTTTTATACTGGAAATTGGCGGAGTAATTTTATAGAGACCGCAAAGATGAACTTTTTTTTTAAACTTTGACCACTATTTTGACCCCTTACCATTTATTTTGGGGGGCTTAAATAAAATTTAAAAGTTTGTTCCATGTCCAAGTAACCTACACTTAAAATTTCAAGTGTTTAGACCCAAACTTTGCGAAGGAGTTTGGTAGAGGTTTCAAAGGTCAAATGGTTTAACGTTAACCCCTTGACAGCCAAATTTCTGGCCGAAAATTAATTAAATATATTTTCCCAAATCTCAATACTCCTTATGTCAAATCTCGAGTCTCTATACTGAAAATTGACAGAGTTATTTTGTAGGGAAATGTACACACTCACACAAACACAGAGACATTTTCATTTATATATATATATATATATATATATATATATATATATATTATTATTATTATTATTATTATTATTATCAAATGGGAGATACAGCACTACACAAGGGGATTATTTTATGTTGGTGGCAGAACTAGTTTTCAAAAAAAGAGAAGTGCTCGGGGTTATGACAGCTATTTTAAAATGGTTTAGATGTTTGAAATGCGACGAGTTCAATTCCAGTTTTTTTTCAGTTTTTATGTAGATGGCATTGAGCATTTTCACTCTTTTAAAATTTGCTTGATTATGTATTGTTTTTGTTACAAGCTAAGCATTGTCTAAGATTTGAGGGAGGAAAGTTATGTTTTTTGTAGATGTTAAAAAAATTCTACTATAATAAACATTGTGAAAGATTTGGCGGCAGAATAGGGTAGTGGTTGTATAACCAACGTAACAATCTGTTTTAAACTCACCCCGAAGTCATTCGACTCCTACGTTAAACATTCATCGGAGTGGGGCAAAAACGTTCATAATGCATGTGAGAAATATTACTAATAATTTAGATTTTCACACAAAATGATGAAAAAAATATAATTAAACAGAAGTCTTTCATGATATTTTATAATCTCTTTTTGAATGAAACAATGCTGCCTAAATACACAATATATATATGTGTGTGTGTGTGTGTGTGTGTGTGTGTGTGTGTGTGTGTGTGTGTGTGTGTGTGTGTGTGTGTGTGTGTGTGTGTGTGTGTGTGTGTGTGTGTGTGTGTTTGTGTCCGTTCTGTCAGAAAATTGTACTAAGTAAAAAACCATGAGCGAAACAATTTTAAGTGTTTCTGGGAAAGACGAAAGCAAACACATTCTTACTAATCCCGCAAATTAAATTTATTCGAAAAAAAATCGTCTACTCTATTTCCATAATAAGACGTCTATTTTCTTTTTTAACTTTTTTCTACATTTGTTGATGCGTTATTTATTTTTTATTTAGTTTCTTTTAAAACTTCCCCGTCTGCGATCTTTTTTTCTTTTAATTTTACTGATTGAGATGTCATATCATATAGATACAAATATTAGTACAAATACTCTTGAAACATAATATTTTACTTCCTTTTTGACGAAGCGTGTACACGTGCAGTTAAGATAACTTTTCAGGAAATGTCACCAAGTACAGAATCGTACGCCGCATGGTTGGTGACTACTGAGTTAGCAAAGTCAATAGTATGACAATAACCAGAGTATTTGAAGAGGTAGATTTTGTAAACTAGAAATAAACCGATAACGTGTGTATTTAGAATTACACTGATAAAAAAAAATCACAGAAAAATCTTTATAATATACGTACTAGTCACGGAATGAAATCACATATTCCAAAAATCACGGAATTTGACTAAGTATTTTTTAGCAGTTTTAATATCAAATGTATCCATTGTAAGGCTAATTTTAATCTCGTTAGTTCAAATTGAGTTGTCTCACTCTTATTCATTCAACATAACTGATGAAAATCCTACATCCCGTTACGTTATTAATTTCGATGATCTTACTTTTAAAAACACTATTTGATCAGTTTACGTGATTTTTCGAGTATGCCATTTTCATTCCGTGACGAGCATTCAAATCACAAATATTTTTCTATGCTTTTGTTTTTTTTTTAGATTAGTGCAATTCTAAATAAGAACTACAAATTACATTAACAAAAATTAAGGAAGATGTGGCTGAGTAACTATCGATCGATACCAAGCGCTCCCAGACAATTCGAATGACGCTATTCGTGAAACCAGTTTATAGATTGAATTAGATATCGTTGACTAAAGACAAACGCTCCTTAGTCGTTCATTGATCCAAATTAACAACGGACCAGCGATGACAAATCAAATAAAGACTGCATAGTGGAACGATGAAATTACCGCCCAAGAAAAGATGACATGATTCCATTTCCGTTTGATGAAAACCGGTTTCTTTATTTGTTGCAGACCATCTACGAATTGGCCAGTTGTGTCAAATCTCAAGAACGATAGAAGTTTTCTATCAAATCGAAAAGTTACATTGCTCAACGAGCAAGACCGGAGATGCGCCTCTGTACAACTCATGCTCTTTATCGATCCAAGTTATTAATACATAATGATTGGCAGCACTCTCGCAATACATCGCTGAACTGAAACCTGTCTAGGGTGATGAAAATAAAGTTTTCGGCCATGGTTATGATTTTTGGTTTCCTTTTTAGTGAAGGCCACATCATGCCACCTCACATCTTCGAAGTCGGCTTGAAAGTAAAGACCAAATTGTACCTGGGTGTGCTGAAGAATGTGATGATCCCTGGTGCAATCAGATGGCCGCTGGCAGACCCTGCGCGTGGCAGCAGAACTCGGAGCTGGGCCACAAGTCCAAAGACCACCAGGCTTGACTTCTGAAGGAGTGCTGCGACTTTGTACCCTTCTCCCATTGGCCTCCTCCTCTCCAACCCTAAACACGCTGGACTACTTCGTTTGATCATACATCTAGAACATCACCAACATGACCTCGCACAACATCTACTCCAGCCTGATCGCCGCCATACTTTTGAATAATTAACATTGTTAAAAGTTAATTAGTTTTTATCGATCTATATGGCTATCCTTCTATTTATCTATCTATTAAATGATCTTCAAATAATTTTTATTGGGAGTTATTTATTGTTTATATAAAAAAAGTGTAGCAATGGGTTTTAACTGGATATGTTTATATAAATTAGCTAGGTTAAATATAAACACAATAACTTTGGGCAGGTAGACGTGGAAAGATCGCACGTAAGGGATACGTGTGCTTTTGAATGATGACGTAACGGAACTGAGATCAGAGGTCGAGAAGTTCAGAGTCGGGCGTTGGAGTTTGATCACCAGAGTGAACAGACGACAAAGTTGTAGCCTAGTCACGGGAGTAGATAGACGGCCAAGAAGCGGGCTGGGAAGAATATCTCTATACAACAATATGCCGAGTATTCGCCGAGCTCCCCCCGACGCTTGGAGAATAGGCAAGCTTTTTGTTCTGGACCCGTATCGGAGCGCTGATTGAGACTGAAGGCGGCTACATTGAAGAGATGTCAGCTGTACTATATAATCAAGGTAACTGCTTTGATTTTTCAATAAAAGGTTTTTGAAAAAGGTTGTATGTCGTTTTCTTTAGGAGGGCAATTTTATCGTTCCACTCTGTCCAATAACAACAGTTATTTATTGCATTTCACAGTTTTTATTTCCTTTAAATTCTACACCCTCGATGTCTGATTCGAATCAGCCATTTACAATGCATAAGTAGTCTTTGTTCAATGTTTATTGTCTATAACAGACAACGCTGTACCAAGATTACGAGTGTCTCGTACCCGGAGGAAATCGTATGAAAAGTTCGAGTTCTCTTCGTATTGGCTTTTAGTTTATTTTTTATAAGTTAAAAAATGTCTGTAAAATTTATATATCAAGTGTTTCAAACATAATATTTTTAAAATATTGCTGATTTGTTAATCAGGTCTTATATGCAACATTTCAATCTATATTTTAAGCACAATAATGCTTTTTTTTAATAACTCATCACGCTGGTTGGTCAATACTCTTTATATATATATATATATATATATATATATATATATATATATATATATATATATATATATATACTAGCATGGGGGCCCTTTTGGAGGAGTGCGTTCAGCAAACGAAAATGTAGTAGGAAGGTAGGTTCGAACCCGTATCGCGAAGGAGGAAAAGAATAGGAAAAAAAACGTGACGTCTTTGCTGTTACCACCACCGCCAAACCGGAAGTGATGCAGGTTTTAATGAAGGCGAGACAATAGAAAAGAGGGGATGACTTTCGAAAATATCGGTGGAAAAAACGACTCCAACCCTGTAGAAAAGTGCCCAAAATAATTGTTTTTGGCCAATTTTTCGGTATTTGTTGTCTGAAGAGTCGAGTTTCAAAACGATACTAATCATGTGAAAATTCGTCGCCTCTGTCGAAAGCAAACATACATGCACCCAGATACACACACAGATACACACGCAGATACACACACAGATACACACACAGACACGTTCACTTTTATAGATATATAAGGATTGGTATATAAAAAAAGAAATATATATGAACAAAAATATTTCCACTGACATATATATATATATATATATATATATATATATATATATATATATATATATACAAAAGTGAACATGTCCGTCTATCTGTGTTTTTGTGTGTGTCTGTCCGTGTACATTTCCTGACACAAGAACTCTGTCAATTTTTAGTCTACAGACTCGAAAATTTATATACAGCGTACTAAGATTTGGGAAAGTCTTTTTAATCTGTTTTCGGACAGACATTTGGCTGTTAAGAGTTCAAAGTTCAACGATTTGATATTTGAGAACTCTACCAAACTCCTCCGACAATTTTGGGTATAAACAATTGAAATTTTAGATATAGGTACCTTTGACATGGATCTAACTTAACAACTTGATTTTAGCCCAAAACAATAAATGTTAAGGGGTCATAATAGGGGTCAAAATGTAAAAGAAATTGACCGCTGCGGTCTAAACATTTGAAATTGGACATAAAGGATATTCAGAGATAGGGCAAGCTTTTTAATTGGTTTGGGTCGAAAATTTGAGCTACCAATATATAAATGTATGTATGTTTGCATGTCTGCCTAAAACTTTCGACAGAGGCGACTAATTTTCAACAAGATCAGTATCGTTTTGAAGATCGACTCTTCAGACGACAAGTACCGAAAAATTGGCTGAAAAAATTAATTTCTTCACCCTCAACTGGGAACTTTTCAACAGGGAGGGGGTCGCTTTTTTCACCGATATTTTCGAAAGTCATCCCCTCTTTTCGATTGCCTAGCCTTAATTTAAACCCACGTCACTTCCGGCTTGGCGGTGGTCGTAACAGCAAAGACGCCAGTTTTTTCCCCGTTGTTTTCCTCTTTCGTGGTACGTGTTCGAGCCTGCCTTCCTACTACCACTTTTTTTTAGCTCAACACACAGCTCCAAACACCTGGGCAACGCCGGGCTGAAATGCTAGTAAATCTATAAAAGTGAAAGTGTATGTCTGTCAGTCTGTCTGTGTGTGTGTCTGTGTGTTTGTGTGTGTACATTTCCCTACGCAATAACTCTGTTAAATTTAAGTCTACAAACTAGAAATTTGATATACAGGATACTGAGATTTGGGAAAATCTTTGTAATCCGTTGACGACCAGAAATTAGGTTGTTAAGGGTTCGAAGTTCAAGGATTTGACCTTTAAGGACTCTACCAAACTCCTCTGCGAATTTTTGGCATAAACAATTGAAATTTTAGATATCGGTTCCTTGGACATGGATCTAACTTAATAACTTGATTTTACCCAAAACAATAAATGTTAAGGGGTCTTAATAGGGGTCAAAGTTTTAAAAAAATTACCTCTGCGATCCCTACTAAATTACCCAGACAATTTCTGGTCTAAACATTTGAAATTTGACATAAAGGATATTCAGAGATAGAGCAAGCTTTTTAATCGGTTTGGGTCGAAATTTTGAGTTACTACTATATGATAAATCTATGTATGTATGTGCGCAATGGTGAGAAGCCTTGACTGTCATTTGGGCGGTCGTGTTCGATCCTAGCTTGAGGCAGTTGCTTGTCAGCCACACTGTTGAGCTGTGAAACAATGGAACAGTACTGTATGTGGATGACTATAATGCTCCATTTCTTGCGTTGAGCATGTTGGGAAGTGATATACAAACTGCCATTAGCGTATTAAGCGATCTCTGTAAACAAATCGAGCGGAAGCATTTAACATCGTTAATTCATTACCCACACAGCAGCAGCCGTATAGCGCAATTATGAGAAGCCTTAACTGTCGATTTGGCGGTCGGGTTTCGATCCTGGCTCAAGCCGCACTGGTGAGCTGTAAAACAGCGAAACAGTACTGTATGTGGATGACTATAATGGTCCCTATCTTGGAGTGAGCAAATTGGGAAGTTATATGCAAACTGCCATTTGCGTATTAAGCGACGCTCTTTGTGTAAACAAATCGAGCGGATGCATTTGGACGATGTCAAAACATCGTTAATTCATTACCCACACAGCAACAGCCGTATAGCGCAATGGTGAGAAACCTTGACTGTCATTTTGGCGTCTAGCCGCACTGATGAGCTGTGAAACAGCGAAGCAGTACTGTATGTGGATATATATATATATATATATATGTATGTGGATATATATATATATATATATATATATATGAACAAGGACTGAAATAATATTGAATAATTATTTACAAAGAACTTGAGCAAGATATAAAACGCTCAACGTTATGGGAAGCATTAGGCTTCGAAATGCTTACCTATGAAGAACATTTATAACCGTCTTCTTTCTTTATTGAACTGAGAAATGTATTCACTCCTACAGACATATCTTTATTTTTTGTCTTTTCTATAACTTTATATATATATATATATATATATATATATATATATATATATATATATATATATATATACAAACATGAGTACCCGACGTTGCCTGGGTTGACATGAAGTCCCGTTTGAAACAAGTCTACTATACTAATCATTTTCATCATGGGTAACGTGGATACCCCCACAATAATTTCAAAAATAAAAGAACAGGTAAAAACTTGTAAATGTAATCGCCCCAGAAAAGAAGTATCTGATACCCTCTCCACCAGATAATTCGGCAGAAGGTATTACTGTCTTAAAAAAACTCACGATTTTGTGAACCTAAAAACGTAACGTTTATAAACATTAATGCGTGCTTTTATTTTTTCATTTTGGTAGACGTGTAGTTTAGCAGCGTAAATTATTTGCCAAACAAAAAAAAACAGAAAAACTATTTATTTTTATATAAAATATATTGTTAGACTCAAAGACTGAAATAAAACCAGAAAAAAAATTCATTTTTATTATTTTTTTATCATTTACATTTATTATTCGAGGCCGCTATATTGCTTTTAAGATTTGGCCTTTCTAAGGTTTGGCAGATTTGCATTTTTAAGCTCTTGTATGAACTAAGCTTTTGGCCGCCATATTTTTCTTTGTAATTAAAGAGCGTAAAAAAGGTCAAATTTAGCCTTAAAAAAGCCAATCGGTCAAACCTAAAAAAAGGCCGAATTTTAAACGTGTAAAGCGTGCACATTTGGTCTAATAAGAAATGATAAAATAGCATAAAAATGATTTGTACTACTTGCTGAAGGCTGAGGCAACTGGGATACCGAAATCGTATAGCTGCCACCAAACTGCTCCTTAACAAAAGCAGATGTTAAAGACGCTGCGATGGGCACCTGGACTGCAGACGAATCGTGGCGTGTGATCTTTTCAGATGAGTCTCAATTTGTGTCTCCTCCGGTGACCAAGAGCCACGTGTTTGGCGAAGAATCAAGGAACAGTATAACCAAGAATGCGTTACGAAGTCTGTTAAATTCCCGCAGTCTTTCATGGTTGTGGTACGAGTGCTAAAGGTGTTGGTAATTTATGCTTCATCAAAGGAGCTGTAAACGCAAAAGTGTACCAAGATATCCTGGAAGCTAATTTACTACCATTGTTAGATAACGGCGTCTTTATTTTTTAAATTGTTGTGAGGGTACTGGCGTTGCTCCTGATGAAAATGATTAATAGCCTTAGTATAGCAAGTTTGTTCAAAACGGAACTTCATGTCGACCCGGACAACGGCGGGTACCCATGCTAGTATCCAATAATACGGCACAATAATAACAAATAAAAATTGGCTAAGAAAAGTATGATTTGTCAGCGTAAATATTATTTAAGTCGGACTTTTAAAATCTAACAAGATATCTTTATATGTTAGATTTGAAAAATTAAAAAAATCATAGATACTAATAAGGCATGGATACACATGAGAGATAGTTCTGTACAATTTGTGATGATCTGCACAGACCAGGCACTCGCGTGCAGGAACAGATCGCATTCAAAATTCAGGAATTTATTGATTAATTTATTTAAATATTATTATTTCTCTTTTTTTATTAATAAGTTTTACTCATTAGCATTTTTCTGAATAAGTTTATGCTAATGCAACCTTCTAGTTGTCAGTTAAATCCGTTTCACAGCGGTGAGTGCTTTTAGCTTTATAGAGCCAGGCGTTACTATAATCGAATTCCATGCACGGCGTTTCAGCTCTGCTTCCGTCAACCTTGACTACACTAACAGCACCCGCTCCGCCTCAGCCACATTCTCTGCACGAGCTTCTGTTTAGCGTTTAAAATAATAGTTCTCAATTGTGAACAAAACAATAATCGAAACGTAATATTCCGCGGTTAATACGTTGTGTTGTTTTGTCTTTAAAAGTTTAATGTATTAATTCCATTGGAGACGAAAATAGTAAACGTAATTGAAAATATGAAAATGTGTTTCGCATCGCTTCAGAATGAAAATTTAAAAATGTTTACTTAATTTTTGTTTTGCACTTATTGTTTTTTGTATATTCTCTTTCTCATTATTTATGCGTTAAATTAACTCGCCTGGTAAGAGACATTTTTTTCCGGATTCAATGCCGTCGATTTTAAATGGTAATTTTTTTACGCTCTTTTTTCCAGCTTTCAGCAATGCTATGCGGATCATCAAGATTTGTTTATTAAATTACTTTTATGCGATTTTTTTTCAGAATTTCTGTTACGAAAATATTAGCAATATAGGAGGATAAAGTAGAAATGATTGGTCCCCACATAGAAATTTCAAAAGAATGTATATGGTGTATATACCATGTTTATAAATTAACGCATTAAAGTGAAGTTGGTGGATGTTTATACGAATATTCCACATCTCATTTAGACTTACAAAAAATGCGGCTGGCTGTCAAAAAGGCATGAATCGGATAATAACTTACCTTTAAATTAAGATTAAAACGCACTCATGCATACATTGACCACGCCATCGTTGCAGTGATCCGACTCACATCTCACAGACTTCAATGCTTTGGCTAAGATCCAGCTCAGTATTTTAAATCCGGAGTGGATCATGATTATTTAAATCACCGCTCTCGACAATTCCGAGGCTTTATCACCAGAAACAACTATCCGTTATGACATATTGCAAATTGTTCTGAAACGAAAATGAATGAAAATTTAAATGTTATTCATCAGCCAATTGGAATAACATAGGCACATTAATTATTTTGTTTTACTTAAACATTAAGCGACTGCGCATACGAATACTTTTATTCTTTACCTTCTCCAACAAAATTTATAAGTAATATGTAAAAGAATATAATTATTAAAAGTATTTATCTTCATCAAATTTCGAGTTATATATATATATATATATATATATATATATATATATATATATATAAAGGATCGTTATTATACTTATCATTATGAATTATAAAATCTACATTCTTTGTAGCACGGTGAATACCCTACTGCAATGACAGAACAAAAAAAAGTACAAATAAATAATGTATATATATATATATATATATATATATATATATATATATATATATATATATATATATATAATTTAAAGAATTTGTTCCTGGGTAACCAGAAATGTACTCATCAATGACAATTAAACGATGTAAAATATCTTTATTAATTAAATCTAACCATTATCTCCGTTAATATTATTCTGTTTTTAATGAACACGATGTTTGCGATACATTGCTGAGAAATCATGAATGGAGAATGAGGATCGCTGCATATAGTTTGTAGACCTGACAAGTCTTTGTCAAAAGAGAATGCTCATAGAGGGGCGTGATTTTCTGATATGTTGAACAACATTTTGTCCTTTCATGAACGTACAAACGCTTCTGTTGTCTCTGATGATGTCTGATCATGTGGTTTTGATGTCATCAACAGTACTAAACAGAGATGTGTTATGACCTCAGTTTTATTCGCCCTGTTTATTTTCATTTAAAGTGATGCTCAATTATGCATTGAGAGACTTCTCATGCTGCATTAAATTCCAATTCAGGAATACTATTATTTTTCCCACGGTCACAAACCCACGCGTTTTAACCTAACCCTTCTTGCATCAATGACCACAAAATTAAATTAGAATATTTTATAATTGTATTTATATTCCAGCACTCTTCGAATAAAAATGAAAATTACATCGTTTAATATTATTAATACATGATAAATATATACTCAGAAGCAAACGACTACATAAACACGTGTACAACATAATTTCATAAACTACGAAATAAAACTCCACTTAGTTATATCCTTTTACTCATGAATCCAAATTCAGCAAATAAGCAGATAAAGAAATGATTTCCGTTTAAAAAGAATTAATCTTCAAATATATAAAAAGCAATATGAGCGTGAGTTTGTGGGTGTGTGTTTGTATGTCTCGTAAAAACTTTCGATACACGCGACGAATCCTCACGAGATTGGTATCGTTTTCAAGCTCGATACTTCGGCCGACAAATATGGAACAATTGCCAAATAACATTCATTTCCTTTTTCCCTCAACTGAGAAATTTTGTAGTTTTTTTCGTTGACATTTTAGCAAGTAATAGTGACCGTTGGATTGACTACGCTTATTTCAACACTCTCGATTCCTGGTTGCGAAATACATCGGTTAAAACGTAAACGGGTTCGAGCCTGCCTGCCTACAACCATTTTTTTAAACACTCCTCTGAACTCAAACTGCCTACTGTTGTTTTGATCCTCGCGAGTTCTTTACTACACCTACACACACTAGGGCACCGCCAGGAACCCCCGATAGTATTTAACAAAACAAATTTCTTAACAAAACAAAAACTGTATAGAAAAAGTCTCTAAATGCATGGAACTTACTGATGGAGGTTCGAAATATATCACTGCTTCATCACAGATGGTGAAAACTTCGGATTTTCCATTTGTTTTTAAATGATCTTTGTGTTATGTAGGGGTTATATTCGTGTGTTCAGGTTAGAGTGTTCATATTGTATAGAGGGTGAGTGGATTTGTACATGATCATCAAATTAAAAGTATGTTATGTATTAGGTGTTCTTGAGTATGTTCATGATAGAGTGTTCATTTTATGGATAGATAGAGACAGGGTACATTTTAATACAGGCATGTATTACACTTTGAATAAGGGGGTAGATAGCTAGATAGAAGAGACATTGTGTTTCTATAAACATTACCTTTCTTAAACACATATATTTTTGAGATGAGGATTTTCAGTCTTTTATCATAATAAATGACCATTCATTTTTCCTTGATACTGGGTGAGAGGCACATTCTTAAGATGATAGAGATACATTCTTAGATTAGTTTATACACAAAGTTCTTATAATACAAATTCACAATACCTTTGTTATTACATGAAATAACACGAAGACAAAAGTTACAAATATATAATGATGTTCGTTAATTCCATTCGACCGGTCAATTGCTTCGCATCAACGAATTCAAAGTTTCTACATTATTTCCTTTCTTCTAACGTTCGCTTCTAAGGTGGATGTCAGCTCTATCTGTCCGACCCTGTTCCAGCACTGACTTCTCTCTGACTATTGTTCGGATCTAGGTAACCTCAATTTTAATTTCATTTCATATCATTAATAAAATTGCATCATCAAATTCCTTTTTCAATAACATTACTAACAACGAATTCCTTTTCAATAACATATCTGTATTATTTATTTTAAACTTATGATCGGAATTCTTAATTCCAAACCTAGCTTCTCAGGTTCGAATTCTCGGACTATCATATCTCATTTTTACTCACTTACAAGAAAAGGCGACTGTTCCTTAACATTTGTTTCCTAGTGTTCCTATTTACGATCCTCTCAGGTGAGTAGAGTTTGACCAAAGGTTGGATTTTAATGCGGGAAAAATTTAGCCACTCATATATATATATATATATATATATATATATATATATATATATATATATATATATGTATGTATGTATGTATGTATATATGTATATATAATTATATATATGTGTGTATATATATAGATATATATATATATAGATAGATAGATAGATACATAAATATAGATATATTTAGGTATATATATATATATAGATAGATATATAGTTATATATATAGATATTTATCGATAAATATATATATATGTATAGCTAGATATATAGATATATATAGATATATATAGAAAAATATTTATAGATATATAGATAAATATATATATACATATATTCGATTTTCCTTAATGTAATATGCAAATAAGGTGATCTCTTAACTGTATATTCTGCAAAAATCATACTATATATATAGAAATAAATGGAAGAGTCAAGTTACGAACCTTTTGTATATCTTAATCAATTGTGAACAAACAAACAAACAGACAGACAGGAATACAAATTTATATATATATATATATATATATATTTATATATATATATATATATATATATATATATATATATATATATATATATATATATATATAGCTTGTAAGATTGATAGATTGATAGATATAGCGAAAGCGAGAGTGGGAGGGAAGTAGATATTCATGCTATAAATATATGATATTTTTCTTCCTCATCCTTGCGACTTATTTTGACTTCATTATTGTTTTCCACTCTATACCTAATTATAAATGTAACAAAATGTATTTGGACTGATAATATGTTTCCCCAATTTACATTGTGACAATTTTCGTTTTTATTTCATGCGAAAGTTATTGTCTCTGCATTTTTCTTATTGGATTAGAACGATCTCTTTTAGCATTTTGAATATTCAACAAAAACATTGGCTAAAATATACAACTTGTGACACTCAGTTTTGCTGTACATCATAAAATATATTATTAATTTATTATTAATTTTATAACGGCGGATAAAAATTCCAGTCATTTTGTGGCGGATATATTTCCTTTAAATAGAATGTAAAGGAAGAAAAGTAGTTGTAATATTTAATCAAGGAATGACTGAAATGTAAGGGGTAATAGCATCCTTTAGTGTCATTTTTATGCACAATACTAGCAATTCTCCCAGCGTTGCCCGGTCGTAAAATACTCCATAATATTATGTTTTAATTAATGCAGATTTCATATTTATCTTTATGGAGTCGATTATTTATCGCCAAAATACAAGCCCGTATCGACTAACGTTACAATCGGTTTGGGGTTTAGCAAATTATTACCGAATGTCTATGTTTTAGATTCCCTCAAATTATTTACTAAAAAAGGTGGAGTTTGACAGACGATTGTGTAAAAAAACGTTCGTTAAACTAAAACTTACGTGAACATCAAATTATGGTTTGACGAATTATAACCATAAAAATATATAAGTTGCAAATGACGCAAGTAAGTTTCGTTTGGGAGCAGGATTTTTTTTTACTTAGGTGTCGCCAATTTTGTTACCTACATAAAAATATAATAAACTAAAACGGATCCAACAGCAAAATAAAAAAAAAACTTTTCGCAAGTAGAGAAGTTAGAATTAGCCATAATACTTACGATAATTTTTTCTGTTATTTTTTTTAATTCGGATTTATCATTTATCAAGGCCCGAAGGTTACTCAAGGATAAGGGTTTATAATGGTAAGTTGGTAATGTAATAATCATTAATGGTGTAAATTGGGCAGAAGTTGATTATTTATGGGGACGGGTCAACAAGAACTTGCTTACATTTGATTTGAAGGCTACTAAGCTGGTTCACTCGAAAAGTAGGAGAGTTGAACAATAATCCACAGGCGGACCGTTCTGGGAAAGAAGCTTTGTTCATGGAATCTATGTTTAGATTTTGGCGCAGTTAGAGAGTGGGACAAATAGCATATAGTGGTTGCAGCTAGTCGAGTATTTTTGTGAAAGTTCGGCAGGCGGGGAACATAGTTTGGAGTTTACTCGAGCACTTGTCATGAAAATAGCAATAGAGCAGAGGCAGGCTCGCGATGTCTCTTCTGTGGGAAAGAGGTTGTATGAAAGAGAAAAGGGCATCACCTACTAGGTTTTGGAGCCGGTTTTGAATGTTGCCAAGGCTGGATTTGGTGCGCTGAGCATCGCCTGACCAGATGTGGCAATACTACACCATTTTAGCATGTACCTGACTCTTACACAAATAGAGGAATGCATCGGCAATGATACCTACTTGAGCGGTGGAGTGATCCAACCATTTTTTCAAATGATCTTGGTAATAGATTGGCTGTGTATGTTACGTTTCAGATAAAGTGTGAAGGTCAGTCCCAGAAGCTTGTCAAGCCGAGAGTCATTCGTTTCAATTGGGGTTAGAACGATTATAATAAAAGGAGAGAAGGTCGGTTTTCGTTGAATTAAAATTAACAAGTCATCTTTTTTTTCCTATTGAATCACGTTCTCAAGATTAAAAGAGAAAGAATCCGAAAGATCTTAGTCATTTCTGAACTTAGAAATATTACCATAGATTGTGGTGTAATCTGCGTTAAATGTTTAGGAATGATCTAAGAATGTTATTTGGAAGATCATTGATGAAGATCAGAAGAGGGTTGGGCCCAGGATGGAACATTGAGGAGTTTAATTTAGAATATTAAATAATTAAATTATTATTAAATAAATTTCATTAATACTTGAATGATACAGAAATTATATAGCATACGGACCATCGCCTAATCATAGTAATATTCTGTTCAAAAAAAGGGAGTACCAACATACACTGCGAATCATTTACAGAGATGGACAACGATTTTGCTAAAGTATTCTTTCAAAAGAAAATATTAACGTCAAAACATATCGCGCATATATATCTATATTTTACGGATCTTTTTAAGTATAACAGGTTTAAATTTCCTATTATATCCGTTGTTGTTGTCGAGATAAGAATAGCTTTTTTCCAGGATATTATATACATATATATCGTACAAATGTATAACAATATAGTCAGTAACTTGATAGTTACCCCAGCATAGTTTTATCGCACTGAGAAAATCCTTGAGTATCGCTATAGTGATCAAACTAAGTCGAATCTCAAAATACCTTATAGTAATCACATAAACTACCATGTCCTTCTCTTAATGTGTAAAACCAAATAAAAAAAAACAATATATACTCTGCTCCCCATGTAAGGGTACCAAATTGGTTAAAGGGAAAATTATTCCCAACTCGGATTTAGGTAAAAATGCACTTTCGTAAATAATTTAATTCATTCAGAACGTATCGCAAAAACAAAAAAAAATAACATACATATATATATATATATATATGTGTGTGTGTGTGTGTGTGTGTGTGTGTGTGTGTGTGTGTGTGTGGCATTTAGGTTCTTAACAATGAAGGGTGGAATTTTGCTGCTTGTCTGTGGTTTAATAAAATTTTATCCAGGCTTGAGATTCAACTGGTTCAGAAACATTTTCTGTTCTCATCTAACCTACCAGCAACCACAAATTCAATCTCCGCATCTTTTCATACGTTTTGCTTACCTATTCTATTTACCAAACCTATCAACTACCTAAGCGCAACCCCCTGAGCAGAAATCGAAGAATTGTTTTCCTGTGTTGATTGGTAATAAAGTTATAAATTAGCCATTTCTTTGTATATCAACTTTACAATGTCAGTGACTGAAATAACGATGTATTGTCAAGATTTCTTTTCTAAACATCATAACAAATGAAACAATTGTAATTTACCTGTCATATTGATAATATTGTTCATGAATTTTTGATGGGAAGTGGTCATCGCAATTGGTTTATTTTAGATTTTCGTATGAAGAAAGGAAAAATTAAAAAGATCATTTTTTTTTTGTTTTACTTATGATATGAGTTCTTGAAGACAGATGCTTTGAAACAATTATGAAATTACTTTTACGATGTCTGTCTTCTGTTATGTACTAAAAATGCATTTTTCTTTATATACATATATATATATATATATATATATATATATATACATAATAAGACAACAAGAGTATGAATCGAAGTCACAAAACTATATATTGGTATGTATAGAATGGATCATTTATTGAATAATGTAATACAAGCAAAATTTAGGGGATAGAAAGGCCTCTTTATACCAGGGCATTTCGAAGCCTAATGCTTCTCATCAGAAGAATAGAGAAGGTGCTAGGTAGGATGGGAAGTTTCGGCGTCTAGCGTTAGGTTCATTAGGGACGAAAAAAATTAAGAGGAATTATAGAATGTTGGGGAAGCTTTATTAAATTCTAAGTAAATAAAGGATGAGCTTGTTATATATAGTATTATATATAAGATTGTATATGGTTGTTAACATAATGTTGAGTTTAAGGGGTATATGTTTTAAGGTTAAATTGGGGATGTATTGTTGCTGCGGGGTAAAATTTTAACGGTTTGTGGGGTGGCTTTTATCTATGTAGTGGTATTTTTTGCAGGTGCAACCTAAACGGCAAATGGCGGATATAAAGTCGCTTATAAATTGGGGGGAGTTAATGCAAGGCTCTAATATTGATTAGGTAATATTCGGCAATATTTACAAGTTTCTTTTGTTATGATATAGGGAGTATGATTACAAGTGGGCGGTTGGAGGATAGGATAACAATGTCTATGAGTGCGTTTAACTTGATGCAAAAGCTTTAAGGATACATATAGTTGTTAAGGTGGATGAGCAAGGGGGCATTTACCACTTATAAGAGTGGTAGTATTTCCAATAATAGTAGGGTAATTATAAAATGAGAATGGTAATAATAATGATAATTATAATAATAGTAATAATAATAAAAATAAAAATAAAATAAAAGTAAAAATAAAGATAAAAAATAAAGATAAAAAATAAAAATAATATTACCAATAGCTGTGATAAAAATAATGTCAATGTTGAAGTTAATAACAGTGAAAATGAAATCTTATTTTTACTTTTATTTAAAACTTAAAGTTTGTGGATTTTATAACATTTCAACTTATATGACTAAAATGGGAAATAAAAGAGGAAATTCATCTTAAAAATTCATTAACTTATCAGATTTAATTAAAGTGTTGATATGAACTAAAAATAAAGAGTACATTAAATTTTAGTTAATATATTTTCTCGTGTTTTATCTTATAAATAAATGGGTACTTCACGGGGAACGTGGACCCTGCGTAAACGGTGTTTTTTTTTTAATTTAATGATTGCTCCCTGAAAACGTTTTCTTTCACTTTCTTCGTATATATTGCAGATTTTTTTGTTTTAATCGTGCGTGTATTTATTTATTGTTTTGATTTTTTTCATTTTTTTGGGGGGGGGGAGTTTGATTCATACTTTTATTTCGTGCTTGTTTTTATTTTATTTTTATTTTACTTTCTCCACTAAAGATTTTTATTTTTTGTTAAATAATTTTTTCATACCTATTCAAAAAATGTTCCCCCCCCTTTTTTGGCCTCAAATATTACCTGCAAAAAAGTTTTCGTGATTAAATATTCCAAGGAAAACCTTTTGCGCATACGCTTACAGGGAGCAATCATTAAATAAAAACAATTATTATTATTATTAGTAGTAGTAGTAGTAGTAGTAGTAGTAGTAGTAGTAGTAGTAGTAGTAGTATAAAAACTGGTGCAGATGACATCGACTGGTGCCACATCAACTAGTTGTGAAGGATGGAAAGACCGAGGTGGGAAAGTACTAACCAGATCTCCACTGGAAGTGTGCAGTTCAAATCTGGTACCTTGCTGGGGGGCCATTTTGTCACCCAACCCCCAGGAAACACCAATGGTTGATGCCAAGGAGAAATCAATGGCAAACAGCTGCTGCGATAACGTGCAATCATCTGCACGAGTGGTCAAGAGATGGAGAACACTAGAAATCTGGGGAGACTTGTTGTCACTCGGTCTCCAGTGAACACCACAGGTCACTTCCAGCGAGCGATCACTGATGATGGCCTGTGAGATAACTCGTAGGGAGTGAAATAATAATAATAATAATAATAATAATAATAATAATAATAATATAATAATAATAATAATAATAATATTAATAATAATAATAATAATAACAACAATGTCCACTCCCAAATTCACTACCATCCTCATCTAATATCGTAGACGTTTACTAAATTTTCTTAGTTTGTAGCCAATGTTCACATCATGTTAAGATTATTTCTTTAGTTATATGGACTTCATTTTCGTATCCATGTATTCTGCACTGATATGAAAATGAAGACTATAGCAGAGTACAGAATTCCTAACCATGTAACTGATGAAAATACGCTACACATTTTGATTACAAAGTATGGCATAAGGGTCTACTTCACAGGATTTCCAGCTACGGTATAACTGGAAATGTTTTCTCAATTATTAAATCATTTCTCTCCGATAGGCCCATAAGAGTAGTGGTAGATGGACAAAAATCGGAGGCCTGCAATATAAATGCTGGAGTCCCTCAGGGGTCAATCCTGGGCCCAACTCTCTTTCTGATCTTCATCAATGACCTCCCTAAACACATACTTAAATCATTCGTTGACATCTATGCTGATGACACGACCATCTACGGCAACACATCAAAGGCTGTAAATGACAAAGTTCTCTCTGATTCTCTCTCCTCTGATCTCCAGCGCGTGGTTCAGTGGGGGAAGATGTGGCTGGTTACCTTTAATGCATCCAAAACCAAACTCCTATCCTTACATCATCAACGCTCTGATCCCCATCTGGCATCAATTGTGATGGATGGCTCTCGTCTGTGTGAGGCCCCGTGTTTTGACAAGCTTCTGGGTTTGACCTTTACTCCTGATCTGTTGCCAAGGTCGCTGGAAAGATGGTGGGATCCTTCTACCGCTCCAGAAGATATCTCATTACTGATGCAATTCTCTATCTATATAAAAGCCAAGTATGTCCAAGGATGGAATACTGTTGCCATATCTGGGCAGGAGCTGCTAAAAACAGACTATCCTGCCTTGACAGAGTACAAAATAGACTTCGTTTAAATTCCTTTTTTCTGGTCCTCTTTTTCTCTCTTTCTCAAAAGAAAATCGTCCACAAACACAACGAAACACTTAAAATTTGCAGAAACGAAGATTTAAAATGTTTATGCATGTATTTACTGTATCTACAATAAAAAAGCCACAGGGAAACAAACATTGATTAACTACACTTGAGTATTTTATATATATATATATATATATATATATATATATATATATATATATAAACTCTCTGCCTTAGTTTACTAGGAAGAAACTCAACATATTTCTCAGCTATTTATTAACATCATTATATTTACTTATGAATAGTGTTAGAGAAGATGAGATGAAATACAAATTCGTGATATAATTGCTGTATTTTTTATTGAGCACTATCCAACAACCTCGTTGTTTTCATTAGTCCCGAATTTTGAACATCTCAAACCTGAATATATATATATATGAAAAAATGATTAATAAAACATTAAAAAAAAACATCTCGAAAAAGAGTTAAAAACATATTTAATTTTAAAAAGGAAGCGCAAGATAAGTGGATAGTCCTTAATCCGCGGAATTTCGAAGAAATACTCTCCTTCTCATAAGAGGGCAGGAATTAGCAAAATGCGGGATCGGATTTTGCATGTGAAAGTATTTAATGAAACCACAAGTAAGTCACAGATCTTACATGTTTAAAAAAAAGGTGAGGTAAGGGGAATAGGAGGTAAAAGAAAAAATGATAAAAAGATTTCATATATATATATATATAAATATATATATATATACATATATATATATTAAACTTGTCTTTTCATAAGTAGTAGTTTGTTTCTACACAGTCATTAGCATGTTTCGGTCTACTAGTATTTATTGACTAGAGACTTCTTCAGGCAACAACCCTTATTTTAGAAAGCGGAATTCTATTCCGGTTTAGAATTCCGCTTTCGAGAATAAGGGTTGTTGCCTGAAGAGGTCTCTAGTTAATAAACACTAGTAAAACCGAAACATGCTCATGATTGTGTAGCAACAAACTACTGATTATGTAAAAATAAATTTAAAATTAACTTGCTCTAATTCTGTATTGAGCACTCTTGTATTAACCTCGTTATATTACCCTGGTTACCCTACTTTAGAAAAATAGCAACCTAAAATTATATATATATATATATATATATATATTATATATATACTGGTTTATTGTTATATAAACATGCTCACATCCCGCTGCTACAAATAGCCACTTGTTTCAATCAAACAACAGGTATCATCAGGCAGCGACTTGACTATTCAAAAGTTCAATGAATAATGGATTTTTATTTTAGGTAAGAACTCTTTAAAAGTTGGAGCTAAAAAACTTAAAACACAGAACTTTAATTATAAGATGTTAAGAGGGAGGGGCAATTTAAATAAAGTTAAAAGATTATAATGGAGAGAGAGTGATTAAGAAGAGAAAAAAATAGAGAGAGAAAATAAATAAATAGAGAAAGAAAATAGAGCGAAAAAATATATATATATAATATGGAGAAGAAAAAGAAAAAAGATATAAATGATTATTATAAAGGGAATAAGGACTAGAAGGGGAAAGAAAGAATGATGAGATATAGTTAAAGAGAGAAAGAGAGAAAGTAAGAATTAATAGGAAGGGAATCTTAAAAATTTGACAGTGTATAGAAAAAAGAAAAAGAAAAAGATCTGCGTGTCAACCAATTTATGAACAATTATACAATTCAGTAATGAGACACGTTATTACAAATACAAACAGAAAATACAATTTAAGCGTTAGAAATGAACGTCAAAAAAGACAGCGAATGTATCCAACCAACGTATTTATCATCTCACATACGTCCACGAGTAATATCATCGCAGTTCAAACATACGTCCATAATTAATTAAGCCCTTTATACTAAATGATATAAGTTTAAAGTTTTCGCGGTTTTATTAAATAAATATATAAATAAAAGAAAAAAATAATAATGATAAAACAATATTAAAATTATTGATAATAATAATTATTATAGTAATAATAAAAATAATAGTAATAAAAATAATAGTAATAAAAATAATAGTAATAATAGTAATAGTAATAATAATAATAATAATAAAAGAATAAAATTAATATTTATTATCTTTTTAATATAACATATTTAGCCATAAGAGGGGATTAAATAAATTAAATAGGACTAATAATTATAAATAATAATCTACTACTATTTACGTATATAAAAAGAATACAATACATATATACATACATAAATATATATATACATATATATATATATACATGCATATAAGTAAAGGTGTAACTCTATACTATTAAGTTGAAAGTTTAAGCTAGTTAAGTATAAATATAAAGTCATATTAAATCACAAATTAATACATTCAAGACAGTATTACTAAAAACATAGATACAAGTACACTTACCTATAAATTTATAAATATATTGAGGCAAAAGAAGTAATTAAATCAACAAAATACGCAAAAGTAGCGACACACAGGTAGATAGTAACAAAAATAAAAATAATAAAATACATATGTATATACCCACGGAGAACCAACAGACATACAAATATACATATATATATAATTTTATGTATACACACACATACAAAAAATACACAAATATATGCACACAGTCATATAATAATAAACAATAACGCACATACACATATATATACGCACACATAAATATGTATAATTCACATAAACCATATATATAGAAATACATACGCATACAAATTATTTGGCAAGAGTACAGATAGATTCATACACACTTAAAAGCATACAAATGGATTGAATAAACATTATTACGGGAGTACACAACAAAGGAGGGTATACAAAATAACATAGAAATATATAAATCTAAGTACACACGGTCATAAAATAAACACATAGATACATACATATACACATAGACACACAGGTATATAAGATAGAGGAAGTAAAGAATGAAATCAGGCGAGGAGAAAGTATAGTAATAGTATTTTAATAAATTATAGAAATCAGTGACAATTTTAAATTTATTTAAATTTTATACCTAAACTAAATTACTTAGAAGATGGTTTTTATAATGTTTGCAATTAATTGAATTTTCGTGCTTCTTG
This sequence comes from Euprymna scolopes, assembly GCF_053919585.1. Taxonomy (NCBI): domain Eukaryota; kingdom Metazoa; phylum Mollusca; class Cephalopoda; order Sepiida; family Sepiolidae; genus Euprymna; species Euprymna scolopes. The sequence continues at coordinate 171,898,845 of NC_136483.1, forward strand.
TTTAATAATTTATCTCTTTCTCTAAAAGTAAGTATAAATAATTTCTCATAAAGACATAGGTAGCAAGGTGAGTTTAAAGATGAACAGGTTGTAGCTTTCTTTAAAATTTTCCGATTTACTATTGGGGAGTAACCTTGCTCTACTAGTTCATTGTAATATTTAGACAAGGAAGTTCTATTTTTGTGCTCATTATTTTCAAAAGAGCACTTGTGACCGGTAAATCTTTCTTTAAAATTGTTATTTGTCATTCCTATGTAATATTTTTTTTCATTCGGATTTTCCTTAGTAGAAATAGTTGCTTGGAACACTACAGAAGTAATTTGACAATTTCCTTTAAGAGGGTATTTTGATTTAATTCTACAGTTACACCCTTCGGTAGCAATGGGTGTGCTATTTTTTTTTAAATTATTTTTCAAGGTTTTCATTACAGCTATAACTAAGTTTTATTGTATTTTTGTTGAAAATTTTATGTAGTATGTTACTAATAGGGAAGTGCTTTTTAATTAAGTTTAAGAATTTCATTCCTAGATTTGTTTTAAGTTTCAGATTAAAAGGAGAATTGTACCACAGGATTTTTCTCTTACGGTTTCTATTTGTATTTATGCTTGGGTGTGTTGGTTCTATGAACTCAATTTGCGTGTTTTTGTATCCACTATCCTTAAGGGCCCTGTTATAGAAATATTTATGTTTTTTAAAGAGTTCCTACCTAAAATAAAAATCCATTATTCATTGAACTTTTGAATAGTCAAGTCGCCGCCTGATGATATCTGTTGTTTGATTGAAACAAGTGGCTATTTGTAGCAGCGGGATGTGAGCATGTTTATATAACAATAAACAAGTATTATCAGCTCTTTTTATTGAGCACTATCTAACAACCTCGTTGAATTCAGTAGTCCATTACTTTTAAATAAAAAACCCGAGTATTTTATATATATATATATATATATATATATATATATATATATATATAATTTAAAGACGATTAGAGCAATAGTCTAAAGGGCCGAGTGTATTTCAATGTAACAGTGAAATTACTAGTGTAATTGAAATACGGGAAAGAGAAAGTGCTCGTTGTAATTTAGATATATAATAAGCTCGATAGGTAGATATCCTAGAGCTAATTCAATATTAAGTAATGTGATTTATAATTTAAAATTTGAACAATTAAATTTCAACTAAATTAAAAATCGGTTTTACAAGAAGAAACAACAACAAAATCAATTATCTGTACGATCGTTTCGGAAAACAATGCTTTTTATTGTGGTAAACATCCAGTTACGAACAATAATTACATATAGTTTTTTAATAAGCAAGGTCTCCTCGTCAGCAAATTTTGAAGGGTTTTTATTAAATCTAAAAGACACCATAACTAAACCTAGCATTAAAAGTAAGGCAGATGTATCTGAAAAAAATTAAAATAAAAGGTCTGAATTTAAAGTTGAAAAGAAGTTTAATATAAATTATAGATAGAAAAAAAAAAGTAAATATAGATTTGAATTTGAATTATAAATTTGCCTTGAGTAAAGTATTAAAAATATATATATATGCATATATATGAAAAAATAGACACACATATACATATATATAGAGGTATATACATAAAAATATAGGTATAAAAATTTACCTTTTAATTTTTCACCTTTTGAAATCAGGAACTATGGTTAAAATACTCATATATATGTTTGCTATAGTTTTTCGCCTCTTTAAATGATGAGTTTTAAAAGGGGGGATGTCCGTGTAATAAGTTATTTCTGTTATCGTACTTTTGATTTAAAGACGCCACGGTTTATATTTGAATGTTGTTGTTGTTTTATATAATTTCATAATGTAAGGGGGGATAATTAGGCATATTTTCTTTTATTAAGGGCGCAAGGGGGATAATTAGTCTTACTTAATTTACTAAAAAAAAAAAAGATTGTAATCTATTTTTACTAATAAGTAATTTATCATGATTTAAGGTGGTTTATATTTATTAAATTTAAACCAACGTTTATGACTACATGTAAATATTAGTTCCTGTCTTGAGTTTAAAAGAGTGGTTGCATTTTTTATATCTTCGTATTTTAAAATTTTTAGGGTCTCTTTTGTACATAGTGCTCAGAATTTATTTCCTGGTTTATATGGTTTGCAAGACTCAATTACTCGCCATTTTAAGTTGAAAGAAATATTGCTATTTTTTAGTTGCCAAATATAGTTGGATAGAGTAGTTTGGTTTGACAGAGAGTTATTTTTAAAATAATGTTTGTGCATTGAAATTCTGTGTTTTATTAGGCCAGATGTGGAACCAAAATATATTGCCTCTTGTTTATTGTGATTATTTTCCGTTAGGTCTAGTGCTGGATTATTATATGGGGGTTGGTTTGTAATTGATCGGTAGATTGGTTTAAGTTGGTGTTATTATTTAATCTGGTAGTTGAGTTATGGCTGTTCATAGGTTCATGTATATTTGGGGGTTTTGATACTGTGCAGCTATAGATAACATTTTTAATTTTGCATGAGCCTTGTAGGGGACATTTATTTTTTCTTCTACAGTTACAGTCTGATGTATTTTGTATAGTTGTATTTTGTAGTTTATTAATTTTCTTATTATTAGAGCTAATTATATTTTGATGAAGGTTAGGCATAGTAGAGTAAGAGACTTTAATTGTGTTCTTATTGAAAATTTTATTATAACTATGGGGTGCTTTAAAGTTCTTATCTAATATTTTTAAAAATTCTCTGGCTATGTTTGTCTCTAGGTTTTTTGAATATGGAGGGTTGAACCATAGGGTCTCCTTATGTCTATTCTTACGTTTACGGGTTTTGGTTCGTTGTTTATTTGTATTATTATCTAATATTTGTGGTTTGGTTTTATCTTTTTTTGTCTCTTGGTTATTTTTCTTAACTCGTATATGCGAAGACATTGCCATAGTATATGTTATTACGCTCTTAATAGGTTTATCTTCAATGCAGTTTATATTTCTATCATTTAATTTGGTTGAAATTTAATTGTTCAAATTTTAAATTATAAATCACATTACTTAATATATATATATATATATATATATATATATATATATACATAAATATTCCTAAGTTTTGGGATTGTGTTGTCATTGAAAATACTTAGATGTTACTTGTCATAATTCGCTGTCATTTAAAATTAAATTCTTTATAACTCTTACTATAATCCGCTCTGACTATGTTGCTTGATCACTCCGCTCTATACGTTGTCTAAAACTCTACTTGCCGACAGTCGCTCAACATCCTCTCTATTTATCTGTATATCTGTCTATCTCTCTGTCTTTTTATGAATATTCGAAAGTAATAAACAAAGGAAAGAATAAGCAAAAGGAAATATAACTATGATCGGTTATACCTGTCAAACTCTTTGTTGGAGAGAAAAAGTGTCTTATTTAGTATTTTAAAATTCATTCCTATATATATAATAATTTTGTACGCACACAGGTTTTTAGGTACATAAATATTTTACGTATATATATATATATATATATATATATATATATATATATATATATATATACTTTTGTACGCACATAAAACGTTTTAGGTCCATAAATGTTTCATATACACGTATATATATATATATATATATATATATATATATATATATAATTTTGTACGCACATAAAAGTTTTTAGGTCCATAAATTTTTTACGTACATAAACAGGGTTATAAAAAAAGGACCCAACGCTAATTAAGCTCGTTTCTTAGTATTTTGTCCGAATGAAATGAAACTTTGGTCATAGCTAGTTTATTATATTCAAAACATCACATCAAACACTAGGGTCTTTGGCATTTTTTCTCCGTTCTACAGAATATGTTCTAGAGACCGAATTCTTACAGACCGAATTGGTAATGGCTCTCATCTCCTTGAGTTCCGTGATGGTTCTAGGTTTCCCTGCGTAGACTCTGTCATTAAGATAGCCCCAAAGAAAAAAATCTAGGGGGCTTAGGTCTGGGCCATGGGGTGCCCACTCAAAATCAGTCTTGAGACTCATCACTCGGTCTCCGAAGTTCTATTTCATCCAATCTCGGGACAGGTTTGAGGTGTGAGAACTTGATCCGTCCTGCTGGAACCAGAACTTGCTCATGTGCGACGGGCAGATGGTCTTGAAGGTTTTGAGGACCTCCACATACCGCTCCTTGGTGACTGTCACTGTTGCGCCAGATTCTTCGATGAAGATTGGTCCGATGATGCCTCTGGCCGAGATTGCAGCCCACGCAGTGCACTTGGGAGAGTACAGGGGCTTGGTGGCTACTTTATTGGGTCTAGAGGAGCCCCAGAAGAGATTTTTATTTGAGTTCGCCTTTCCATCAAGATGGAGGTGGGCTTCATTTGAGATCCAAAGGTTAAGGGAACTTAGTGTCTCCTCGATATTCTCGAGCATCTTGACTGCCATAGCCCGACTCTGCTTCTTGGCTGAGGCTGTAAGGGTCTGCACCGTCTGTATTCTGTATGAGTAAGCCCTAATATCGTTCACTAGCACTATCCTGCAAGACTCACGTGACATACCGAGGGACTAATTTCGCTTACGCACAGAGCGTTTCGGACTTTGCTGGAGAGACTCTCTCACTGTTTCGACCAGCTCGGCTGTTCGCTTCTTGGGACATCCCGATTGGCTTGGACGGTTCTCTCTGGCAGCGTTGAGGTTCTCAACGGTCCCATACTTCTCGAAGTGGTCCACCCAGTTCTGAATTCTGCTTTTGGATGGAGCTTTTTCACATTCGAACTGACGCATGAAACTGTCCTGGGTTTTCTTAAACGAGCCTGTCTTGTAGTAAAATTTAACAGTTTATTCCTTGTCCACGTTCCCACTGGGGTCTTGACGTACTCACGGTCGTTGATTCTGCCATGTCCTGTAAAATAAGGGAAATCGGTGAATAAATAATGGAGATATCACATAAAATGTACCCTGTTTTGGGGGGGGTCATCCTGTATATATATATATATATATATATATATATATATATATATATATATATATATATATATATATATACTTGAATGGATTACCCCATATAAAAAAGAAACGATGCACTTTATTATACATACTTTATAGGGAAAGTTAGGCTCCGAATTTTTTTATCTACAGACTTGAAATTTGGTATATAGAGTATTCAGACATGTCAAAATACTTTAATCGGTTTGAATCCGGAAAAAAGGCGTCGAAGGGGTAAAAATTGAAAAATTGGTACTTGGAGGTGTTCAGATTTTTTCTGCGCGTCAACAGTTTTACGGATGCATATGTGCGAATCGTTTACATGACAAATTCCTTATGTTAAGAATAAGTAGGTTTGAAAACACTTTTTAAATATCGTATCGAGTTGGCTTAATGATTATCGTATTTTACTCACTGTCTTTAGGTTTTAGTTTCGATCTCAACTCGACTCGAGTATTTTTTTTTGTTAACTTACAAGAAGTGAACAGTTTAGGAAAAGCATAAACATAGCATGCACATGTCTCAGTTTTGTATGAATTAAAATATAATATTTATGCATATTTTACACCGGGAATACAGGGCGACCTTCTAGTGTTATTATAAAATTGTATTTTCATAAAAAAAACTAGCAAAAGTACCCGTCGTTGACTGGGTTCAAAAACACCCTACAGAAAATGGACTCTGACTTATGAACGTATGATAGATTATGAAATGGAAGGGTTGTAAAGAGATTGCTCGAATTTGGGGTATCAAAACCAAAGCAAAATATGATGAAAGTAAAAATAAAATAGATAAACCCCATAATTTATCATGCCATACCTGTTCACACTGAAACAGTTATCACAATATTCTGTGGATCTATATTGAAAAACCTTGTTAAACTTTGTGACATTTTTACATTCTATGGAGGTCAGACGCAAAAGAACACCCCATAATTTTATTATACCATATTTCTTCAAACTGAAACATAATTATCAAAATATACTTACGCAGATAGATATGAAAAGTATTTATTAAAGTTTGTGCCAATTTCTATTCTATGGAGGCCAGGTGCGAACGCAGACCCCACAATTTTATTATACCATCCCTATTTAAGTTAAAACATACTTATCAAAGTATTCTTATGTACATCTATATCAAAAACACTTGTAAACGTTTTTTTTTTTAATTTTTTAATTTATTTCCATACTTTGTGGACCAGGCGCGAACGCAGACCCCACAATTTTAATGAACCACCGTTCTGCCAGATCAAACATACTCATTCCTGTGTCTCGATACATCTGCTATCATTATATGTAATCAGGTTTTAAAATAGTCAACCATATAGGAGCTTATTTGTGACCAGACACACACACACACACACACAAACACACACACACAAACACACACACACACACACAAACACACACACACACACACAAACACACACACACACACAAACACACACACACACACAAACACAAACACACACACAAACACACACACACACACACACAAACACACACACACACACACACACACAAACACACACACACAAACACACACACACACACAAACACACACACACACACAAACACAAACACACACACACAAACACAAACACACACACACACACAAACACACACACACACAAACACACACACACACACACACACACACACACACATACATACATTTAGCTTTATATTATAGATATGTTGACCATATTTTCTTATATAACAAGTGCAATTGATAAATTACTGTAATTAATAGATATAAATATAATTTTAAATTATCATTAAATATAATTTTTTTTCGATGAAATAGCATCCTGGGTTCTAATATAGTGACAGGGAGCGCAAATGGATATCAGCATCATTACTATTATTAAAGAAAGCTTAGGCGCCAGTGCATTTCGTAAACACGGTGCATGCGTTACATGATGAATAATTTCCCAACAGCTGGGTTAGATGTCGAAGTGCCTGCAACAAACCGGCACTCTCACTTGTAAATACCTATTGATTTATGTGAGATAATGTAAAGAGCGTGATTTTCGTTCGTTAGACACGCTCTGTTGCAAACATGAATTAATTTATCTCGTAGTCTTTGTCAACAATGCAAAATAAAATCCGTTTCGCCAGGAGTATGAATGACTATTCCCTTACAATTTCAGAAGCGCCTAAATACCGGTAGCCATAAGTACACGAGGATTGAGCTTGCCCCTGTTATTAGATGTATTTACAACATTAATTAGTTTATATAATAAATATACCGGGTATTGTACATTATATTTGTATTGTACATTATATATATATATATATATATATATATATATATATATATATATATATATATATATATAGTCTTTGAAGTTTTTAACCTTTAAAATTATACAAAAAAATATTTTTTATCAATCGTTAGAAAACCATCTAGTCAGTAAGTTATTTAATCACCTGCAATCACTGCATGAACTCGCTCTCGAATTTACTATAGTACCAATAATTTATTTTTCAGGGGATCATCAGTTGTTTACCATGAAACACTGTTTCGGGGATTTAAAAACAATATATATATATATATATATATATATATATATATATATATATATATATATATATATATATATATATATAAAAAAGCTTTGAATAAATAGAAAAATTGTTTTCAGAACACGTTAAGATGCAAAAATTTTATTAAAAGTAGAAAAATTAAATCCTTCTTTTATTGTTTTTTTTTCTTTATTTCAAGCTAAAATATTTCTTATTAATTTCGAACCAGATCACGACATCTTCAGAGTACGAAAGAGTTATATTACGTTTTTTTTTTTTTTTTTTTTTTTTTTGCAAGTATAATTATTGTGTTGTTATCTCGAATGCATGTTATTGTTATTATTGTTAAACGCGCGTGTCAGAAAAACTTTTAATGTGCGATGTTTTAGCCCGTGTTCGCGTTAAAGGTATAAAAATTGGTATTAAATCCTATGAAAGCATCGTACAAAAAATAATTATTTTAATAAATAGAATAACTGCTTTAGGACACGTTAAGATGTAAAAATGTTATTAAAAAAGTGAAAAAAATCCAATTCTTTCTGTTTTCCTTTCCTTTTCTTTTTTTTTAAAGTTGGAATATTTCCTATTAATTTCGGACCATATCAGAAGCAAAGAGAAAGAATTGGATAATTCTTTATTTCATTTTTTTTTTTCTTTTTCTTCACGGCTATTTGTGATTTCTGTATATGATGACGTTAACTCAGTACAATACAGGTATTATTCAACGGTGATGTCTTTAACGTAAAAGTACATCATTGAAATATTCCGTTTTTACCTGCTTTTTATTTACACTACGTCTTCATCAATATGACAATGCAGCTGCTTAAATTTCCCCGAAGATCCGCCAGTCACTGACTAGAGTATTACAACACTGGAAAAAAATATTATACGTCTCTTAAATTTTCTAGATGTGCTTTTCAGTTTTGTGAGTTTAAGCAGCTAATTAAGTCGTCCTGTTGACTAAATCCGGGGACTCTGAAGACAAGAGTGACAAAAAGAACCCTTTCATCAGAGCTTAGAACTTGACAGGATAAGTATATCGTTGATAAATAAAAACCCCACTGTTTCTACCGGATGACATTAAATACACTTGTAAAATGAAAGGGAAAACATCGACGAAGGTCAGCCAGATGCTTAAGAAGCCCGAATAAATTGATTCGGCGTATGCTAAAAGAAACTTTGAATTAAATCAGCATTGGTATTAAATCCTATGAAAGCATGGTAAAAAAAATTAAATATTTTGAATAAATAGAAAAACTGCTTTAGGACACGTTAAGATGTAAAGATTGTATTAACAGAAGTGAAAAAATCCAATTCTTTCTGTTTTCCTTTCCTTTTCTATGTGGATAATGACAAATTTGTTTGTAGACAGCCCAAACGTTGTTGAGAGAATTTGGTCAACTAATCAGATTTTCCTGTATGGAGCGTCACATAACATCTAACATTAGAAAATGTTAAAGTAATTCCAACGTTTTTGCCTCGATTTCAGATGTCAAGCTTTAGCAAACTTGCCATTCTTTTGCCGTTTATATTTGTATTTATTTATTGTATATGTTCATTTTCAATCGCTTGCCATGTATACAATATAACTATTTCCCATAACATTAAATGTCTGTTTCAATGTTATGTCCCCTCTCTACACTTAATATAATCAACAGAAAACTGTTTGAAGGACAAATTATCAAATAGGTTTCTGTCTATGGGCACCTACATTTGAAGCATTCACAACAAACACTCGTCTAGCTACAACCATTATCAACAATTTCCTTTACCATAAATTTATGCCTAAAACTAAACGAAAATTCTATGAGCAAAGCTTCTTTCCTAGCATTACACGACTGTGGCACATACATAATGGGGCTGCTTCCCGACAGACTGTTTCGAGTCCAATGTAAACAAGTTCTTGTTGAGCCATCATCTTAAATAATCAAATGCTGACCATTTTTCATTATTAGCAATAATTATGGTGTTCTCTCACAGGTCGCCAATCTCTCATTAACTCTTATCCTTGAGCGACCTATTGATTTTAATAATTATTGACTTTCTAATAGAAAATATTATAAGGAAAGTTTTATACGCCACGTATTTACAAGAACAAGGAAAACATTAGCGGTTAATATCTAGATGTGCGAGCTATGCCGGCTTCCTCCAAAGGAGAAAGTTAACGGGGAATATAAATTCACAAGCAATCCTCAGCAGCATATATAGCACGGTCATTCCGAGAATAATACATAAATATACTTATTTAAACTCTTTATTGCAGTTTCATAATGCATATATAGTCTATCATTATGTATTTAAATTTCCGATATGTATACGTTTGAATAAAAAAATATATTTGCCATGGCCCCGCATCAAAAAAACAAAATTAAAAAAAAAAATAACTGTAAGAAAGCCACTGGGACGTATGTAGCAGCAGCAGCTCACTTGTGCAAATGAGCAAACCGTGGCGGGAATGTACATCACAGAGAAAAAGAGAGAAGCCGAAAGAAAGAGTAAGAACTATGTGGATGTCGACAGCGAGATAATGCACATGCCGGCGACAGAGATTTAAAAAACACGCGTGGCCACGACTGAACCTGAGCAGATGTGTCGACGTGGAAGTAGAAAAAACATGTGTTCGGCAAAACAGAGTTTTCTTAACGGTATGACGAACGAGAAAACTAATAAAACCAAAATGCAGGCGTAGTTAAGAAAGTACCGTTAATGAATGAGTTTTATTTCAACTAATAAAAAACTAAGTCGAATTTTCTTCTTTACTTTTCGAAACGTTCGTGCACAACACAGGGTTCGTATTAAAATTCAATCACCACGTTACATAAGGATTATTTGGTGTCGTAAATACCAGCTCTATTTTCACAAAAAAAAAACGTTCAAAATGAAAAAAAAAAACGAAGATACTAAAAGAGAGAATGTAATCGCAAAGAAAAAAAGAAACGACAAAGCAAGTTAAGACGACAGAAAACTCGGAGAAAGAAATAAGAAATCGCATGGGTCTGTGAGTAATATCGCTCGTTTATATTTTCTTCTTTTGTTAAGTTTTATCCTGTTTTGTCGTCATATTTTAGTTGCGCAAGGTATTTTGTGGGAACCTTACTTACCACCGTCAATATTATCTTCAAAGTTAAAGACAAATGTTCTAATTATATAAATCGGTCATATCATATTATAGAGGAAACATGTAATATTGTAGGGGAAATCGTTTTATGCTCAGTTGACATATTAAATAGTTATTCGGGTCTAAATAGGAATTTAGAATCAATCATTTGACGTGAACATATCTTTTGTAAAGTTGTATATTTGCTGTTCACGTGACGTATAACTCCAAGCTGAGAAGACTAAATATCTCTGGTCTTGTTTTATTCTGCGGATTACTAAAGATTTAAAATTTCCAAACAAGAGAAACATTCTATTCTTAGCACGGACTATGCTAATTTACTTATAAATATTCCTCAAGCTAGGTGTTTTTTTTTCGGTAGTGTTACTTGGATTCTTATAAATCTAGCACTGCATACAGAAATATTACTTTTTAAAATCATTACTAGTTTTAAAACTAATGGCAAGCAAAATTGCTTGGCGATCAAGTCAAACACTTGACATTAACGGGAAATTATTATTTAACCGTAGAATTGACGTCTTTATGAGCATAATACGTAGCGATTGTTTATCAGCCGTAGGAGAAAGTATTTAAGTTAATTACAATCCTCGGATACAGAAATGGAAAATGTGGATAATGACAAACGTGTTTGTAGACAGCCCAAAAACGTTGTTGAGAGAATTTGGTCAACTAATCAGATTTCCCTTCATGGAACGTCACTTAACCCTGAGAAATGGAGCGGACATGGAAGTGAGTGACGGGGCTTTTGATTGTTTGGTTTATGAACCAAGTAGTTTAGTGGAAAATATAAATGTAAGTGAATAAACAGAGTGGTTGTTGGATAAGAGGACTGTCAAAGATAGATACTTCAAACTATATTGTGAAAACAAGAAAAAAATCCAATAATTATTACATAGTATATTGATGTCTGATTAATTCAGGGACAAAGATAATGCGTCTGACCCTTTGAATCTGGTGTCAACCGTAATTGTCTCGAATAATATCACAATCATCACTAGTATCTGAAAAGGTAAGAGATAAAGTGGAGTACAAGAGTAAATAAAAAGGTTAGATTACCTAGTGCTGTCTTGAATAACTTCGCCACAAGGGGCTGAGCGGCTAATGAAACAAATAAGTCGTATGACTATGCATCAGCTTATGCTACCTAGTTTTGTCAAGAATTTCGGAAACAGTTTTAATTAAAAGAAAACCAAATAGGCAGGTGGTGTGAAAATCTTCCATAAAACGAACACACAGAGAGAAAATTAAGTTTATGACTGATATGATGGGCAAGAAAATGAGAAAACAATGCATGAAATAGCTCACACGGCCTAAAGAGCAGATATTAATGTCTCTTGAAATACAATTAACAGTAAAAAATATGAAGATGTTCTAGATTAGGAATAAACTAACAGTTTAACGTTGGAAGAATTAATAAACATCAAAGATTTTGTATTGACGCGATTTAAATAGCTTTGGAATATATGGTTATGGTTCGAAAATAATCTTGAATCTTGAAGCTAAAACATTTCCGAAAAAACAAAAAATAAAAACATTACATTATCGCTATCTAAACAGTTTACTGAGATTTTTCCCTCCATACGTATTAAAACGTTGTCTTTAAATATTATAACAAATATGTTGGAGTTGCTTTCTTACAAAAAAAGAGAAAAAGAAATAAATAGAAAAGAGAATCTGAAGAAAAAATAAGCGTAAAAGTTTGACACTAAGACATTTTATTTGGATTTATTTACTACTGTTTTTGTTTTAAATTTTCAGTTTTATTTCTTGTTTTGTTTACTTAATACTTAACAGGTTTTAATAAATTCTTATAAAGATTATTTGATTAACTTTACAAACATTTCAGGATGTTATTACTATTAGTGATTACTACTATTCGTAAGTTGAAAAGAATTAATAAAGAAAAACAGAATTAAGCGACAAAAAATGTATATTCTGTTTAATATAATAAAATATGCTTAATATATTTGTGGCTATGTATGTACATATTTCCTTTAAATACGTATATATATATTATATATAAATATATCTCTTTCTCTCTCTCCCTCTCTCTCTTTCTCTCTCTCTCTCTCTCTCTATATATATATATATAGTTTAAAATATAATTATCCGCTGGCACGTGTTTCGTCGTCTACGACTCATCAGAGTGGTTGAATCTGATGTATCGCAAACAAAAACAAATTAGTAACATCTACATAAAACGTAATACATCCAACAGTCGCATGAGATAGGCCAGCGGTAAAGGTTTAGACTTCTAACAATAGTGCCTTGATTTCAAACTTCTCTAGATTCAGCCACTCTGAAGAGTTGCAGATGACTGAACACGTGTCAGTGCATAAATATATTTAAAACAATATATAGGCCGCCCCCCGTCGGGGAGTAATAAATTGGTAAAAGGGAAGCTCCCCCCAGCATGTATACTAACATAATTAACGTCCCATATACCGATCATACACAAAATAAAATTTCTCTCGACAATAGAAAAAGAAAATTTAATTTAATTTTGACGGTGTTTTTATTTATGTAACATTTAAGAAAAGCGTACAAAACCCACTTTCACATTGGTTTCTAAATGATGGACTTATATATTCAACACGGTCCTTAAATGATCTACTTACTAAAGAACCCCAACCGCATATAAAATTTTAATTATAAAACATCATACCTGGAAGAGAATCTCTAATCGATTAACAGTCAGAATTTGCGTAGTTTCGTTCTTTGTGGATATTTTTTTAGGCTGCAAAAATTTAATCCCCCCCCCTCGCAAAAGTGTAATTTTTAAGCCTTTAAAAGACTGCCCTTTTTTTTCTAATCCGGTTTAGTTTGGAGGAGGCTCCAATAAACAATTTTGGAAAGATTATGGGGCATAGAGCCCACGCGCTTTTACAAAATTTTAAGTGTTTGGATCCAAAATTGGGGGAGGAGTTTGGTAGAGTTTGCAAAGGTAAAATCGTTGAACTTTGACCTCTTTGCAGCCAAATTTTCGCCCCAAAATTCATGAAAAAGCTTGTTGCAAGTCTTAATACCTTTATGTAATATTTTTTTATGTTTAGACCCAAAATTGGCTGAATAGTTAGCTGGAGACAGCAAAGGTCACATCTTTTGAACTTTAAGCAATCGTAACTTAATATTTAGCCAAAAACCGATTAAAAATCTTGCTCTATCTCTGAATACACTTTAGGTTAAATTTCAAATGTTTAGACTAAAAATTGGTTGAGTAATTTGGTAGAGACTGCGGACGTCAATTTTTAACTGTGACTCCAATTTTTACCTTTTAACAGTTATCGTTTTGGGCTCAAATGAAATTAAAACGTTAGAGTCATGTCCAAGTAACGTACATCTAAAATTTCAAGTGTTCAGCTCCCAAAATTAGTGGAGGAGTTTGCTAGAGTTTTCAAAGGTCAAATTATTGAACTTTGACCATTTGACAGCTACATTTTTGGCCGAAAACCTATTAAAAAGATTTCCGCAAATCTTAATACCCCTTATGTAAAATCTCCAGTTTGATAGGGAAATGTACACAGACAGACAGACACACACACACACACATGCACACACGCACACACACACACAAGTGTTAGGTCGATTATAAGGAATTGGAATTGGATAAAAAGAGGGAAATTTTGGGAGTATCGGAATCAGAAGAATTGGAGCTTCATTTCCGATTCCAAAATGATTCTATGGAAAAAAAAATCTAAAAAAGAAAATAAAATAAAATAAACACGTATTTATTTTATAATTGCTCTACCTGGCCAAGCGTTGCTGTGGCTTAGTGGAAATGGGGGAAAAAATGCTGAGGGTTACGGAAATGTCCCCCACCTTCCGAAATCCTCACAGGAGACCTGGTTTTTCTTCTATCACATTAACCTCATCGATTACAAGCAAAACACTCAGAAGTTTTTAAAAAAAGAAAGTTTTTTTAAAATATTATTTTTATGATTTTTATCGTTGAGTTTGATGGATTTTTTTATTGTTTTTATTTTTTTTATTTTATTTTTTTTTTTTTTTGTTTTTTGTAAATAAGACAACGGGAATACCGTAGCCTAATCACCGCAAAAATACTTCGTGCCCATCAAACTCAAAAACTGAAACTCGAAATAAAATGAAACGTCAATTATTTATTTTTTTTTTGCTTGTTTAAATATTATTATTATTGTTGTTGTTGTTGTTGTTGTTGCTGCTGCTGAACTGTTCTTTAATCATGCACCTATTTACCAGGAAAGAACGAATTACTCTTTCGTTATCGTTCTTACTAAAATAAATCGTTATTTCTAGTATTTTTCTATGCGTACCTGTTCGAATTACTATTTCGGGTTCTCCTGATCCTTGTGTCCCCCAATTTTTCGTCTGCTAAAATTTTAATCACGTTATTACGGTCTAGCGACAATAAGATAAACCATTCCTGTAATTTTCGCTTGTTATGGATTTAGCTGAATACGGTTGGCGTGTGTTTTGCAACTATTCTGTAGTTTCACGTAACAATTTAAAAAACAAAAAAAGAAAACTTGAATATATGTATAGGGATATTATTATATATATTCTTGTTAGAGGGGGGTGATTGGGCTTGAATGAATGCACAATGATTTAAATTTGTAATTATTAAAACCATCCTGTATAACTTGCGGAGGATGCTGTGTTTTACGTTTGTTCTAAAAATGGAACGGAAATTTAAATTTCGTTCCGCTTTAATTTTTAATTTTGTATTATGCTTCCCCAGAAACGAAATTAATCAAAGTAATCGAAGGTGTAACATTCAACAGACATTCTTTTTATATATATATATATATATATATATATATGATTAGTTTTTTTGGAAAAAGAATTCCAGCAGAGTGCTCAATTAAAAGGAAAATCCAAATTTTAAGAGCGTACTTATATTTTGTGTACAGAAAGTTGTTAGTTGAGACAGGTCATTGGTACCGTCGGTTTCAAGCCCGATAATAAGGCCCGTTTAAGGTATCCTTATCGAGCTCTCTTCAGCCAATATTCGTCTCTTATATAGGATACCTTAAACGGGCCTTATTATCGGGCTTGAAACCGACGGTACCAATGACCTGTCTCAACTAACAACTTTCTGTACACAAAATATATATATATATATATATATATATATATATATGTGTGTGTGTGTGTGTGTGTGTGTGTGTGTGTGTATATATATATATATAAATGAGAATACCATTATGCCATATATATATATATATAAGGAACCATTACGCAAGCAAGGAAAACCCTTTTATTTCTTTAAGGTAAAACATGGGTCAAAAAATCAAACCCTGAAGTTTTTTTTCTTTTCTTTTCTTTTTTTTTTTTGCTGAATTATTATAAGCAAAATAAACATTTTAAAGTTCACTTCCTTATTCCTTTATCCTATTTATTTTCACACTCACTAAACGTCAATATGACATCTTTCAGATACTTTACAATTAAATTTACGATTTAAACCGCCAGGAAAGTTGTCTTTTATTTCTTTGGCAACAATCCGAACTCGTTTTGTCTAATGACCGTGTTGACCCCCGTTAAAAATATTGAGGAAAGTCTCCCAACGAATTTACCAAATATTGGATCGTAGGAAAACATTTAGAAGTTTGTCAAATGAAAAAATAAGTGTATTTAAATTTAAAACATAATACGTTACATTTTAAAAGGATTTTGTGTGAATACACTAAAACATAGAATTATTTTTTAGAAGTTAGACTGAAAACTTGTTCTGCATATAAATTTTACGTAAAATATTACCCATTTCGGGAAATTTTAACTGTTAAAGCAGTTTACTCATTTTCTTTTTTTTATTGCTAACCCTAATACCAAACGGTAAAATTATATAATCATAATTAATCCTTTTATTTTTCGTATTAACACCTGTCTTATGGTTAGTATTAAAAACTAGACGAAGATTTTATGTCTTTTTACATTGACATATTTTTTAGTAAAGGTTATTCAGGACGATTAATAAGGCCAAGATTTTAAGCAAACAAAAATAGCTTATACGCCCTTAAAACGCTGTCTTGGCCAAAAGAGGTAACGATTTTACATTGAATTTATATGAAAACTGATTCTCGTTTTTTATTGTATTTTTTACACTATTTTTTTTTACATAGGCATCACCACATTATCAAGGCCAAGAGGCCACTCAAGGATAAGGGTTACAGAGTGTACAGTAGAAATTGGACAATATAGTAATCATTAGTAATGAAAATTTGGTAAATTTGATAACTTATATGGAACGGCTCATCAAGAACTTATTTACGTTAGACTTGAAGACAACCATATTGTAGTCAGCCGGAAAGCAGGAAAACGGAAGACAATTCCACAGGCGTGCAGTTCTAAGAAAGAAGCTTTGTTCATGGAATCTACGTTTAGGTTAAGGCACATATAAAGAGTGGGGGTAATTATTGATAGTGTTTACAGCTAGACGAATGTTTCTTGTGAAAGTTTGGCGAAGGGGGACCATAGATTGAAGCTCAGTCGAACACTTTCCATGAAAATAACGATACATCACGACAAACTCGCAACATCTCTTCTGTGAGATAGAGGTTGCAAGGAAGAGAAAAGGACATCTCCTACGAGGCTACGAAGTCTATTTTGAACTCTATCAAGACAGGACAAGTCATTTCTAGCAGCTCCTGCCCAGATGTGGCAACAGTATTTCATCCTTGGACGTACCTGGCTCTTATATAGATAGAGAATAGAATCAGCAGTGAGATATCTACCGGATCGATAGAAAGATCCCACCATGTTTACAGCGGCCTTGGCAACAGATCTGATGTACGTGTTCCATTTAAGATCAGGAGTAATGGTCAAACCCGAGAGCTTGTCAAAACTTGAGGCCTCCTGAAGACGAGAGCCATTCATTTCAATTGATGCCAGATGTGGATCAGAACGTTGATGATGTAAAGAGAGAAGCTTGGTTTTAGATGCATTAAGAGTAACCAGCCAATCCTTACCCCATTGTACTACGTGCTCAAGATCAGAGGAGAGATAATTGGAGAGAACTTGGTCGTTTACTGTCTTAGATGTTCTACCATAAATGGTAGTGTCGTCAGCATAAATGTCTACAAATGATGTAAGGATGTGATTTGGAAAATCATTAATGTAGATCAGGAAAAGGATGGACCCCTGAGGGACACCGGCATTAATACTGTGAGCTTCTGATTTTTGCCCATCAACTACTACTCTTATGAACCTATCAGAAAGAAATGATTTAATAATTGAGAAGACATTTCCAGCTGTACCATAGCTAGAGATCTTATGAAGTAAACCTTTATGCCATACCCTATCAAAGGCCTTAGATATGTCAAGAGCAATTGCCCTAGAAAGGTTGCCTCCGTCGAAAGATTTGCTAATCCTATGAGATATAACTGTAAGCACATCTGTTGTAGATCTAGCAGAACGGAAACCATATTGAGTGTCACTAAGAAGGTTATTTTTGCTGAGATGGTTGATTACTTCTGTATTTAACACATATTCCAGCAACTTACTCATGACGCACAGGAGACTTATTGGCGTGTACTGCTTACAAGTAATCGCTTAAACATAGAAAATCGCATTTTTTTTCTTTTGGGATAAAATATTGATAATACCACCTTATTTTCTTTAACTACAAAAACTTATAATTGCAGTTTGATGAAAAAGCATCAACGTTTGCATAAGAATTATATGTATCTGTTGTTGCTGCGTTTTCAAGAAAACACATCAATTTAATTACCAAGCAAATCTTTACAATTAGGATAAAACATATCAACAGTCTTTGATAGAAGAAAGGCAGAGAATAGTCAACAAAACCTCCATTCCGCGCGCCATTTTCATATTCAGAAGGGTTTTCTAAATAGTAACATTGTTATTTAAAAACTCGCTCTAAACTAGAAGGGGCTTTATTATTTATTCTATTTCTATACCGTCGATTATTTTCAATTATTTATAAAGCAATCCAAATAGCATTTCGTTCAATAATGATAAGCAATACATGTCGTCTTTGTTTTAAAATCAAAATAATTCTTTACATGTGTCACAATTTCAACTAATTATAAAACATTCGGAAATATATTAAGTGATAAGTGTAATGTTATGTTTGCAAAAATATTTGCAAACATCGTACGAAGTTCTACAGTAATTTGAAAATGTGAAAAAAAAACTCTAAGTAATTATTTACAAATATTAAAAGAATGGCAATTGTATCGGAATCGGATATTGTACCGGAATCGAAAATTCAGAAGAGAATCGGTAATTGTATTGGAATCGGGAAAAATTTGGAATCGTCCCATCGCACACACACACACACACACACACACATATATATATATATATATATATATATATATATATATATATATATATATATATATATATAGGGGGATGTTATGTGTATTTAAGTATTTTACACGCATAAAAGTTTTATGCGTTCTGACTTTTTCTTTCTTTCTTTTTTAAGTTGAAACACTTCTTATTAATTTCGGACCATATCCGAGCGCTTTTTCCCATAGAGATAAAAAAATGGATCTGTTTTTTCATCTTTCTTTTAATGATAATAATAAATGAATATGCATCTTAACATGTTCTAAAAACAATTTGATCTGTTTCTTCAAAGTTTTAAAATCTCTAATGCTGCTTTCAAGAGTTTTAATGCCAGATTTCATACCTCACAGAGAAGAGTTCCTTTACACTTCCTGCGTTTAATAACAATATCAGCACGTTTGTAATATAACGACACGATAATTTTACTTGCAAGAAAAAAACAAGACAGAGAAATTTTTCGCTCTCTCTAAAAATTGTTTCACGTTAACAAAAAAAAAATATTGGATCATGTTTTTCCTTCTTTTGTTTTATAAAAATAAAAATTACATCTTAACTTCATCTAAAAACAGTTTTTAGATTTCTAATGATTCTCTCAAATCTTTAATGCCAATATATATATATATATATATATGCATATATATATATATATATATATATATATATATATATATATATATATATATATATGATTACTTGATTTGATCAGATAAATTAATATTCTAATATATAATTTTATGTGTAAATTTTCGGTATTTACTTCAAGAGTGCTTAATACATAGGTAAAGCGAGGTAGTAAGTTATGAAGATATATATGGCAATTAAGCTTAATTGCCGTATATATTTTTATAACTTACTATACACACACACACACACACACACACATATATATATATATATATATATATATATATTATAGTTGAAATGTAATTAATTTCCAGGAACTCAAAGATTTATTTGGTGCAATTCGATTTGACGTTTCTCACCCTTTCTCTCGTGTGGGTTTTTATTGTTCATTACCGTCTTCCATACAATATTCGTGACTTGAAAGGTAAGTTAAGTTGAAAGTAAATTTGGAGTAATTTGATTTATTCTGTAGAAGACGCGCTGACCGATTCGGACGGAAAGTACGTCGTCTTCCAGCAAAATATGCAAATTAACATCTTAAATAACTCGCACGTGTTTCAAACTCTTATGTAATCGAGCTCTATAACACTTCTTGTATTCACTTTATTGCATTATATGCCCATTCAAAAATGAGATCGTCAATTTCCGAATGATTAATTGTGCAGTAATTTAAAGGTAAATATCTTCACTTAAATCGTTTTAAAATGACTTGTTACAGAACTAAATTCTAAAGTCCAGTCTTGGTTTTCATTCTTAACACTTTCATCTAATTTACATGCAAATCTAGGCAATGCAAAATTAAATGAATAAATATTTACAGTGACCTCCATTATACAGGCCCGCTTAAAAGTAGCCCAACCTCTCTAATATTTCTCTAATCATTTTTTGTTTTTCAGATTAAGCGTCACATTAAAAAGTAGCCTGATATCTCTCTAATTTTTCTTTTAACGACGAACTAACAGCATGAGACAAAATGCAATTCTTTTTCCATCAAGATGGCGCTACATGTCACACGAGAGACAAATAAGCAAAGGATTATGGCCACCACGTTCTCCGGACTTGTCATCATAAGTTTTTTTGTTTTGTTTTTTTACGAAAAGTTTATGCAAACAATCTTCACAATCTAGACCAACTAAAGGAGAACATTACCAACGCTATAAGTAGAATCATTAAAGAACATCTACAGGAAGAAAACGTGCCCAGAAGAACACTTCCATCGTCATTTATAACACTACAGATAATTTGAACAATAAAAGACCTTTCCTTTTTCTACTATATTTTTCTGGGCTTCTTTTAAGTGGGTTACTATGTATAAATTTAAACAACATTCAACTAATTATTTTATAGTCAGAAGCAAAAGACACTCAATTTTTAAAAATGTAAAAATTTTATATCAATGATATTAAATGTTTAAAACTTTCATATATATACATATATATATATATGAAAATGTCTCTGTGTGTGTGTGTGTGTGTGTGTGTGTGTGTGTGTGTGTGTGTGTGTGTGTGTGTTAGTCTGTGTACATTGCCTACCAAAGTCCTCTGACAATTTTTGGTCTAGAGACTTGAGATTTGACATAAGGAGTATTCAGATTTGGGAAAATATGGAAGATTGTGCTTTAAGCAAAATAAAATTGAAAAGACAATTAAAAGTATCGTGTTGGCATCGGAAAATTGGTACAGATTTTTTCAATTTTTGCCATTCCCGATTTCGATTCCAATTAATCGTCCTAACACTAATATATATATATATATATATATATATATATATATATATATATATATATATATATATATATATGTTGAAAAACTTTCAAGCCTATATATGTGTATGTGAGTGTTTTTGTGTTTGTGTGTGTGTATTATAATGCTCAGCAAATTGTTTCAAATAACAGGCTCAATGAAGTGATGTTGCCTAGCTTAAGAGCGTATAATCAGTGATATATTTTCTTCTGACAGTCAACCATATTCCAAAACATTTATTCTTCGCTTCTCGAAAATTATACAGGGAAAGCATTCCGCGTTGCTCATTCATTCGGAAAATCATTTTCTTGGCTCATAGAAACTGCTTATTTCTCTTTAATACGCTCTGAAAAATAATAGCTTGAAATAAACTCCCAAAGCATAACAGTAAGTATCACACGCGCGGCACTTACACATTGTAACAGGTCGGCTTTCTCTTTCGCTATTCACCAGTCATTAAATCGTTATAGACCTCGTCTTTCTTCTCTTTTTGTTTTCGCTATTTTCTTTGTTGTGTTACGCTTTCGGGAGCGCCCTGTGTTAACGCTCTGGTTTACCATGCGAGAAAAAATAAAACTAAATTACACGCGTTTGAAAACACGTACAATAAGGTGAACGCTTACGGAGCTGAGTTCGAATTAAAAATCATGAAGCAGGCACGTTTTGAAACAGATCGAGTGCGATGAGCACGTGCGTTCGAATCGCACAAATGAGCAGTCACTGACAATACGCGCGCTTTTAAAGGCAGACAACCGTCACGCAAAGATGAGAACAATAAGATGCTAATCTGAAACTTAACAGGGTATTTTTTTTTATTATTTAAATTACAATAAAAGTAACAGTCGCAATATATCGAGTGTTTAACCATATCGAGCAAATTAGAACCACGTGTATATCTTCTATTAAAATGTTGTAACGTTGCACACATTTACACGTACGTAAACATGTAGTCATTCGGGACCCAACACGTTATAGACTCAGTCGCAAAGGAAAGAAAGAATATGTAAACACTTCAACTCGCTGTTTCAGGTTTTAAGAAAACATCGTTATGTCTCATACTCCTTCCATGCGGGACTTATCATTACGGCTGTGATGTAACCCATTTATCCAACATGATCGTCTTCTCTAACGTGCTCCTCAGTGTATGTGCACGTTATTTTCATAGTATTTTTTTATCCTCAGCATGATGTCACTTCGCATACGGCTCGGTATTCGAAAATACGCCAAATAAATGTTAATAAAATTTACTTTACAATCTACTTACATCGTTTTAATCTGCTTTTAAGTGATTTTAAATGCGTTTTATTTAATCTCTAATATTAACCCTTTCCTACGAGGTTTTAAATTTCTCTAGCAGTATAGCTGCTGTCTTTTCTATGAAAACGTGGAGAAACGTCGATTTCGATTTCAGGGCGCTCTCTTTGTTATCATCCAATGTAATGTAAACAAACATCTCACTACCCAACTCCATACATAATATCCATGCAAATCTGGTCCCAAATAGAAGCCCCTCACGAATAAATGACCCTGTGATTTGTTATAAACGTCAATAATAAAAAGGGGAAGCTTAAGACACTTTCGGTCGCAAAACGGAACAGTCAGTAGATTTTTTCTTGATTTTTTTTCTTTTTAATCACTGTTTTGCGCTTTTTTATAAGTTAATTTTTACAATATTTCGAATTTCGCAACCAATATGGCTGCCGTGTTGACCAAACTTTCGACCAGCTTTGTTCTCAAATTTTTCCTTTGTCGTTTGCCACAACCTTTTTTTTCTTGGGCTAAGTTGAATTCGCCATTAGAAGTTCCATCAGTGCAAGGAAATAGTTTTTAATGGGGGGGGGGCATTTTTGTTTCACATTTTGGCGGATTCAAATTTCCCTTTTTTTTTTTGTTATTTATGATTAAATATTTAGAGGAATGTATAGAGGGGTAGTGGCGGTCCTTCAGTGTGTTCACACGTAACCGCCTAAAAAAGTAGAATATCATTCTGGAAGATTGGAGTGATTGAGCATAGCGTGTTAATCTATAAACCTGCGTAAATTACAAACCTGAAACATTAATGTAATATTCACATTTCCTATCATAACTACAAATCTAAATAAACAAATAATATAAAATGCGCTCAATTGAAATATATCAAATTAAATATAACAAGGCAGGCGAAATTTAATTGTCTCGCTTACTCAAAGGCCCTTATCCTTAATTCTTCGCCGTAGGCCACCATCGATGGACTGTTTTTCCTCTATTGACGGTCATAAACAACGTTTTAATTTTAATGCAGACGGTCTTAAACCGATGTAAATGAATGGTTGCACACTAAAAATAATTGATCTTTTTAAATCGTGTTCTTTAATTTGAATCATTTGATGGTTTTTCTATTTTTACTTGATTTTACTTTCATTTGAAACAGATTATTCAAAAATTCTAAAAATAAATTAATTATAAATGCTTCCCTGGAAACGATTTTGTAACATTTTGTTTTAAGCATAGCCGTTTTTAAGGGAGCCAGTCTGTTTATGGCAGCCAACGGGCACGAAATCTGAATGCGATTGTGAAATTTTAATTTCGCCACAAAATATGATATGAAATGAGTGGATAATTAAAATATCTTCATCTATATATATAAAAGCGAAAATGTTTGTGTGTGTGTGTGTGTGTGTGTGTGTGTGTGTGTGTGTGTGTGTGTGTGTGTGTGTGTGTGTGTGCGTTTTCGTGTATGCCAAGAAAGGCGTTTTTCCGAGAAGCGATCGGTCGTCTCACAACTTCTTAAAACTTGTATATTGCGCCTAAATGATAATATCTACGAGTTAACAACCGGGGTCGCCTGTCTATTTAATTTGCCCGACTTTGAAAAGATAAATATTCAACAATTTTCGATCGCCGCATGTGTATTAAGCTTTTTCATATATAAAAAAGAAGCGAACAAACTCACGGTAAATAAAACACTGTCCCAAACTCAAAATTGACGTCATTAACACGTCAAAAACGGGCACCTGCCAAGTCGCATTTTTTTTGTTTTTGTTTTTACACACTTTATTATTTTCCAACTGCGCGTCAAGTCGTCGTTTTTTTTTTTTTAGCAAACACCCGGCCAACGATTTACCCAAAAACACACACACACCTACAAACACCCGGGCAACGCCGGGTACCCCCACTAGTATATAATAAAACAAGAACATTTCTATATTTTTTTAAAATTTAATTATTTTAGCTATTATCCTCAACTTCTACTTTTTTTTTTCACGATGCTTCAGCCAATTATTCCTCTGACCTTCGTTAGTTTAACCGCAACCGGATAGGATTGTCAAATCCACCAATTACATCCATAGCAATTGTTTTCTTCAATAGCTGTTATTATCTCACCACGGTTTGGTCAACTAATCCTCTGACCGGCTTTGGGTGGGATCGAAACCGCTACCTCTAGACAATGCTCACCTGGAATCGTAGATGTTCCGCATTTCTATCCACTGCACCACGGATCCCAAAGAGCAATCAAGGTTGTATTTGTTGGTCTTATAAATCCAATTGTATTTGTTGGTCTTATAAACTCAATTGTTCTTTGAATTGTAGGGTCATTATTGAATAAGTTTGGTTGCTAGGTTAATTGTTTTTGTTTTACGGCATATCAACCCTTTCCTGGTTATTTAATGCCGAATCCAGTGATGTTAAAGAAAAAAATTTTAATAGAATATATTTTTTCTAAGTCGGTTTTTATTTAACCCATAGTTGGCACCATAACAGGTACTACCACTCCGGGTCAGAGTGGACCTAGGAGCAATGGCAATTAAAGAGTGGCTCCACACTCCCCAAAGCCAGCAAGCTTGGGCCTCAACGGCGGATATAGTTTAAGGTCATATCAAGGACCTGAATAAGTTTGGAATCTCCAAAATAATTCCGAACTTATTCAAAAACATTTCTCTTCAAAAAATTACAGTACAGCTTCACAAACGCTACGTCCACACATAAATCGGAAACTGTCACATTATGCCATTACTCGATGAATGTTTTCCGGCTACTATCATTTGATTTCATTTTCGATCACAATTATTAGATTATTCCTGAAGAGAGTAACTATTCAAAACTATTTATTTATCCATCCTTGGACTGTTATTCTCATCTTTATAGTTGAAAAATAAAATATATGATATTCAAAACAAGGTATAGCGAACTGTGCTTGGTGGGACAACTCAGCTACTTAATATTTTCTACTGTGACTTTCCCAGTTAGAATCAGAGCAAATGTTTTATAGTCTACGTATATCGCCGTAACTATTTTGTTTTACCATTACCTGCTTTTACCTTTCCTCTACGACTTATTTGATGCGAAAATAATGAACGGTCCCTTTCCAATTCACTTTTAATTATAACAACAATTTCATTGGATACTTAGACATAAATCTTAATTCTGTCATTCGCATTTGGCGAACACAAGAGAATGATTTCATTTACAGTAAACATGACCGCCGGCACGTCCGTTGTAAAGATGCAGCTGAGAGCATTTCCATAGAATCTTCTCTTAAGTTGCTTACTTTTATATTTACCTTCGAGTAAACGCTCCAGCTCGATTATCAGTGTTTTGTGACAAGAGTGGCAGATTATTTTGTGTTTTATGCCAACATCTTCGCAAGAAAATGCCAAAACAGGCCAATTTACTTACACTTTTAGAAACAAAACAGGCCCAATGTATCATCTTTGTTAATATCCTCTATTGAAAAACTGAATCACTATATTGAAGCCGTTAACTCTGGCCTATATATATATATATATATATATATATATATATATATATATATATATATATGTGTGGGGGGGGTCTATGTGTCACCACCGAGAATCGAAACCAAAACGTTTAGCTTACGATTTACTGTTTCCTTTGCCATGAAGGACTGAGCTATGGAGACATGTTTGCTGCAAGGCTAAAAATTAAAACATGAACCAATAGCTACTACGTTATGCACGCATATTCGTAATGCTGGCGTTTGATCTTCACCTGGCAAATTTCTGGGTGTTTTTAATTTTCACGCTTTTGTGCCAATGTTTCCGGGCTTAACTTGAGCTACCTGTCTATGGAACACAATATAACAGATCTGCTTCCTAGATTACTGAAACAAGTTTGTTTTCAAGTCCAACGTTAAAACAATTTCCGCGTGAATAGTCGATTTTACCCAATTTCAACCTTTACCGGTTTTGACGGTGATTAACTCATTGACCCTTATCCTCGAGTAGACTCTGGGCTTTGATAAGCGGTGACTCTCTCTGTAAAAAAAGACAATCTTCTTCTTTTACTTATACGCAAGTGTGTACAGCATATATTGATGAATTGCTGTACTTCCCGATTACAAAACTTTGCAATTGAGTTACGTTCGCGTTAGACAATTCGGTCACAAAAAAACGGAGCATGTGTTGTCAATTGCAGTCGAACATGTGCGCCGTGCACAATCTAAGAGTTCGCGAAGAGAGCAAAAATACGGAAAGCCATAAGTGGCTTGTAAAACATGGAATATAAATTAAATTCATAACATTTCTTGTTTCTTTCTATTCTAAATTTCTTTTTTCCCTTACTGTCAACATAAGAATGGCATCCTATGTTTGATATGACAAAAACAGTTTAAATGTCATGAAGAAGCCTTAGCATTTGAATCTTGATTCTAATAGTCAACTTACAATTTTAGATTTTAATATATATATATATATATATTATGTGTATATATGTATACAAACGCACGCGCGCGCATACAGACACACACACATACATATATATATATATATATATATATATATATATATATATATATATAATACGGCACAATCACATTGACACATCAGTTCTCGCCAGATCACTGAAGTTAAGCAACGTTGACCCTTGCCAGTATCAGATAAGTAACCATTTTAGAAGGAAGCCCACCCCCAGTCTTAGTTTTGACATGCATCTAGGAGAAGGTAACTCTTATGTAAAAACCTGCGTTATAATGTGTGTTTTGTCTTGTGGCAGTCATCTGCACCGACAAGTATTAGCATTAATAGAAAAAAATGTAGTTGGTTCTACACAAAGCCTTCACCACTATAAACAAATAATCTGTGTGGATTTCCGAACAACTTAATATATATATATATATATATATATATATATATATATATATATATTAAGTAATGTGATTGATAATTTAAAATTTGAAAAATCAATTTTCAACTAAATTAAAAATCCGTTTCATAAGAAGGAACAACGACAAATTCAATTATCTGTACGATCGTTTCGGAAAACAATGCTTTTTATTGTGGTAAACATCCAGTTACGAACAATAATTACATATAGTTTTTTAATAAGCAAGGTCTCCTCGTCAGCAAATTTTGAAGGGTTTTTATTAAATTTAAAAGACACCATAAATAACCTAGCATTAAAAGTAAGGCAGATGTATCTTTTAATTTTCTAGGATATCTACCTATCGAGTTTATTATATATCTAAATTACAACGAGCACTTTTTCTTTTTCTCTTTCCCATATTTCAATTAAACTAGTAATTTCACTGTTACATTGAAATACACTCAGCTCTTTAGACTATTGCTCTAATCTCCTTTAAATATATATATATATATATATATATATATATATATATATATATATATATATATATATATATATATATATATATAAAAGATTGAGGTTTAGAAAAAAAAACCCTGGGGACATAATTGGATTTGCTTAGCTTCAGTTTTTAAGATACGTATTATATAAAAGTTACATAGTCAGCAGTGAAACAATGCCGGTAATAAGGAAGACATGTTTTGATTTGAAAATTATGTACTTTTTATTTAGAAACACAATAAATTATGTAATATGTAATCTATATAAATCTGTCTATGTGCGAATTGTCAGTCCGTGTGTTTGCTAACTTCTTTCAAGTTTCTCTGACCTACGAACATGGCAGTTTATAACAATCACAAGATAAGAAAGTGGGCTCCTTCTACTCTTCTAGAAAATTTTTCACACCACAGAGTACCCTATATATTTACAAACCCACAATTCGCTTATGCAGAGAGTACAGATATCTGGGCTGGTGCATCTACCATTACTCTCTCACTTTTAGACAGAATCAAAAAACGTGTGTCAAATCAAATAGGTCCCACACTATCGGCCAAGCGCCGACCTCTGTCGCTTCGCCGCAGTATCACATCTTTGTGCCTGTTTTCTAAGTACTTAAATGGGATATGCTTTCATGAACTCATCGCATGTGTTCCTTTTGACGGACATACCTGCGATTAATCCAACAAGCACCAAAATCCCACCCTTTCATTGTTGAGATCCCTTCTACTGAAACCGTTTATTCCCTTGGACTATAAGATTTTGGAATTCCCTCTCTATTCCCCGCTACTGTTGCTGTACTAACCCGCAGAATTGCACATGTAATGTGAACAGACGTCTAGCTGCTCATCTCCCCACGGTCACCTGTTATAAACTACCCCAAATAGTAGACATTTACATTTGAAGTGGAAATATGCCCTGTTTGAAGGGAAAAGGATTTTTAAGATATATAAAATTTTATCGCTGTGTTTCCTGTTAAATCTGATTTTTATTCGACTTCAACCATAGTTTAATTTCATGAGCATATACGGGATGGAATAATAAATTTGTCTAAAGTAAACAATACTACGTATTTATTTTCAAAATTTTATTGTAAACAATCAATTCAAGTGACTTTATTATGTAGTAGAGCTGACATCTATTCAATGTAACCGCCTTCAGTCCCAATCACGGCTTCAATAGGGGTCCGGAACAGTGCGCATGCTTTTTCCACAAGAGCCGTGGACAATTTTTTATCTTAAAGCTCATCTAAAGTCTTTTGAAACCAGATAAACTTAACTCTGCAAGTGAACGTTTTTAACCAATAATTTCACGTAGTTTTCCGCTTTTTTGAACCAGCTGTAAAAGAACTTCACCCAAAAGTATCTCCCTCAGGTGGTAAAAATAATGGTTTATCACTAAAAAGGATGAAATCCAATCATGCCATTTAGTGTTTGGAAAAACAATTTATTCTCGTCATATTTCTGCATCAACATAAACTGACACAGATAAATGTCCAACATTCCACGATACGTTCATAGGTGGTATTTATTCTAAATTTTTATCTTGGATTATATTTTTAGCATAATACCACGATATGATCACAAAGATTTTAACGCTTGTATTTTTAGCCAAGACGACTCAGTCAGTTACTAAAATCACTATATAAAATCTATCACATTTCTCATGATATTTCCGGTCAAAGCTTTTTGTCTTGACAACAGTAATCTTATCTGGATAATACCACTACTTTATACCTGGAATTATTTACAATTCGGAGATTCTCTGACTGGATTTATGCTGCCAATTTTAATTTTGAATAACGACATTTATTATTCGCAATTAAATAATTCAAACGAATACCTGAAATGAAATCGGCAGTGGATTCTTCATTTTCTAAAAGTAAGTCCAGGATCACAGACTATTGAAGCATTCGCTCAGAACACGATACCAAAATAGGTATAGTCATGGAATCTGGACTTACATCAAGGGAAGTTTTCTATGTATTATAGACACTTATAATTTTAAAAAACTATATGATGTTTCTTATATGTGTTTCTGTGTTGAGCTTGATCATAGCACCGCTTTCGTCGTTGTCCTCCATCGTTTCCTCGTCTAGGCTATTGAACTAATCCGTAACAAAATTAAAAAGATTCTGCCTGTTCACTCTTCTACTAGAGTCACCCTCTTCGAAAACTTTTATACTCACAAGTTTGAGTGACTAGTCCACTCAAACACGACTGATGATGAAGGGAAGTTTTGTTATGTTGTCTATCTATCACATAAGCTTACTTACAAATTGTTGGCAAGCCGATCCGTTCACTTGATGTTGCAAGCAGTCATAATCTTATTTTTTGCTGAACAGTAATCTCTTGTCTACTCTAAATACCCCAGATCATTCCGTTTTTTTTTGTTTGTTTTGTTAAGTAGTTTCCTGATGTCCCATCCAACTGCAGAGTTTATCAAGATTCAAGTACGAATTGAAAATTCTTACGATTGTTCATATCTTAAATCCTTTATCAAAAGTATGTGTTCTGTATCCGATCTACATGAGTGTATGGTCGTTGATATCGAAAGCTTTATACTCTCTTCAGCATTCTAATAGAGACTAACTGCCAGTCATAATGTATCTTTGATTGTGTTTCCGTGCTGGGATCTAAGGACAACAGTCCGTTACACAATATACAGCATACATATATATGCTCCGTTTCTGATAAGAACACGACAAAATTCAGCAGTGCTACATATACACATTCAACACACCACGATTCAATTATATATATATATATATAAAACCCCTCCGCGACGCAAATACGTCACAAACGCAAACACACATAAACACACGTACAATTCAATTGGATACACATGTACGTTTATTTAGTTCTGTATATACACGGTCATATACAGCCACCCTACCGCAATGTAACACATCATCAAAGATATGTTTTTGAGAACATTTTGTGGTTTTCTCTGAAGTCTGGGTGACAACAAGTCTCCCCAGATTTTCAGTACTCTCCACCTCTTCCGATAATCCTTGCAAAAGAATTGCGTTACCATGGATTTCTCGTTGCTAGCAACCATTGGTCTTCACTGGCCAGATCCCTTTGAGCTCTCTGGCCAGTTCCGTGCATTTGCTCCGCTTCTTCGTTTCCTTGATCTTCACTCTGTGGTCGGCTGGAACGGCAAAATCTACAATCTGGCAGGACTTTTCTTTCTTGTAAACTGTTATGACATCCGGTCTTCTTGCTTAGATGGGTTTAGCCGTTTGTATATCCATGTCCCATAGTATCGTGTGACATTCATTTTCCAGTACTGCTGCCGGTTTGTGTTTGTACCATTTGTCTGTATGTTGAAAATGCAATTGTCAGCACAATTACAAGTGTACTGCATTCCCAACTTGATTGTGTCTATTAGTATTATTGGCTCACATGGAGCTTTCACACAAGTCAACAAACGATCTGATTGGAAACCTGTGGTGTTCTCTGGAGGTTGAGTGACAACAAATCTCCCCAGACTTCCAGTTCTCTCCACCTCCTTCGATAGCATTTGAAAATGAATTTGCATCATCGCAACAGCCGTTTACCATTGATTTCTCGCCGGCAGTGGCCATTGGTTTATACTGGAATTTGAGTGGCACTAAGCCTCCCCAAGGTCCCAGTTGTCTTTGCACTTGTCGCACCGAGGTCTGGCTAGCGCTCTCTCCTCGGTCTTTCAGTCCTTCTTGACCCTTCTCAGCTCATTGGTGTCACTTTTTTATTGGGAGGAGCGGTGGTGAAACTATGGGGGGATGCATGATGGGGGTGTAGAACTTGTAGATATGCAGCTTCGGTGTTATTCATTCCCTGTAACGCTTATTCGTTATATTGTCTTCTTGTATTATTCTCCGCATTCAAGGGTTTTTCTTAATATTTCAGTCGTTTTCATTATCGTTAGTCGTTGTACTTTTGCAGTTATTCATCTGATTCAAATTTCTGTTATTCTTTTTTCGGCGTTTTCCGGAATTGTTCCTAGTGCTCCTACTATTATCGGTACTTTTTGGATTTTCTTCATCATACTGATCCCTTTTAACTCTCTGGCTAGCTTTGTTTATTTGCTTCGTTTCTCCTTTTCTTTCATACTCACCATGTGGTCAGCTGAAACAGGAAAGTCTACGATTTGACAGGATTTTTCTTGTTAATTATTATGACCTCTGGTCTTCTTGCTTGGATGGGGTTGTCCGTCTGTATGTCCATGTCCCATAGGATTTTGTGGTTCTCGTTTTCGAGTGCTGTTGCGAGTTTATGCTTGTGCCATTTGTCTGTACGCTCAAAATGCAGTCGTCTGCACAATTCCCAGTGCACCGCCCTCCCCACTTGGTCATGCCTTTTTTTGTATTCCTTTTAGGCCAGTTTGCTGCATTCACTTACTATATGGTTTATCGTTTCGTCTCTTTGTCCACAGAGTCTGCGTTTGCTGTTTTCTTGTGTTTTATCGATTCCTGCTTTGATATGGTTGATTCTTATCGAGTTATCTTGTGTTGCAGTTATTAGAGATTCAGTTTCTCGGTTTATATGTCCTTTTCGCATCCATGTCCAGGTGTTTTCGTTATTCTCATCTTTTGTCATTCTTATGAATCTTCCGTGGAGTTGTTTCTCCTCCCACTGCTCTTTTCTCGTTTTGTCATTTGTCTCTCTGTTTTCTGTTTTGTTGTTTTTTTTTCAGTGTCTCTCGCTGCCATAATTATTCTTTCAGTGCTTTGCATTATGCATTTTTCTAGTTCTTTTTTCGTGTCCTCTTTTATCAAGAAGCTTGATTTCAGCACATCAACTGGACCTGACAACCGTTTTACACCTTTACGTGGCTCTTTTTGCTCCCCTACTTCCTTTGTCTTTACTCTGTCATTAATTTATCGTAGATGCTCGACTCATCTCCAATCATCTCCAATCTATGGTCACTCCATGTAAAACGTTTACAAGAAATACTCGTTTGGCTTCAACAACCACCAACAACTTCCCTTACTCTCCACCTGTGCCTAAATCTAAACGAAAATTCCATGGACAGAGCTTCTATCCTAAAACTCCCAGTTTGTGAAATACGATACCATGTTACCGCTACCCGCCTGACTATAGCATGGTGATTTAAAAATCTAATGTAAATAAATTCCTGTTAAGCCATCCCATAAAATAGCCAAGCCATATTCAATTTTCGTTATTAATTATTATGTTGTCTCGCCGTCTTTCTAACATTTATTAACGCTTATCCTTGAGTACCTTTCTAGCCTAAGTACGCGATGAACTCCCAAGTAAGAAAAAGGCTATTCCTATCAAATTTCTACGTTGATTCTTTACTTTGTTAAGAAAGAAAGGAGTCCTCATTTCTTTTCTAGCATAATCCGATTCCAAAGCTGATGAATATTTTAGCGTGCATTTTGGTGTTGTTAAAACATATAGGAAGAAAGCCTTGGGGAAACAGATGCTGGTTAAAGCAGATTTGGTATAATAAAAATAACACCTGACTATACTGTAATAGCATCATCATTTGTTTTACAAATGCGGCTATAAAATGCTTTGATCGGCTTATCCAAACCTACTGTAGTGTATAATTAGTTGCGGGTGAATATTGATTTTATGAAAGCCTTTAGATGCTTACGCCAATATAAAGAGTTGTACGTGACTCGTAAACTCCATTTTAGTATTTAGTAATTACGCGGGGCCCATCTAAAAAGATGTAAAATGAAATAGTTTCACGCAGCTATCGGTGTTTTCTTGCCCATCCACCGGGCAACACACCTAGCGTAAATAAACGATTTTCTAGGCGAATCGTTGCTCTGTCTGTTTTATCGTGGAGTTTGATTGAAGTGTGTCTCCCAGTCTTCCTGCAACCAACCACATTACGATGAGGTCAAAAGACGGCAAGCAGGCTGGCGAAATGGAAAGAATAATCACAGTCAGTGTCACGAGTGAGTTTTTATACTTTTAAACTATTAAGCGATTGAATGGCCTAATGGAGGAGATACATGTGACTGCAAGATGCTTCGGCTCATGGTGAAGTGGTACATTCTCTCAGTCACGAGTACACGTTAATTTCTTCGCCATTCGTAGGCTGTGCTTTCAGTATGTAAAAAAAAATGGCTTCCACTCATCCTAAGGCATTACTGTTCGTAAGTAGAAATGAGTTTCCTTGGAAACTTGATCTATTTCGGAATAAAATGAACTTATCCATAAATAATAAATACGCATTAAGCATCATAGCAATTATTGAGGACATTGATTTGCCGCCCAATGGCGATGGCGGGCACACACCAATCGAGGATCCGATCACGGCAATTAGTTCAGCAGAAACTAGGCCATTTCTGTGAACCTTATTTTTCAGTTTGAGACATTTGTTTTGGGTCGCCCTAGGATCCACCCTCTCTTTAGAAGTTTATTGCTTACTGTTTGAGGCTAAACGACCGGGGAATACCGACCAGGCTGACAAGGCAGTTTTGAAAAGGTCAGAATCCTCTCCCAAATGGGAGCTGGCTTTACTATCGCTATCTTTCGCCCTCATGTCTCATCCTCATACGTTTATTGATGTCAATTATGGCCTCAGAATCGGACGCATATTCGCTGCAACATAGTTTTGTTAATACAGTCTCGTTACTTATTCCCCAGCGTTTGCATTGATTATCTAAAAAACAACATTAACCAGTAATGCAAAACACTTTTCTTTTTTTTATTTTACGTCTTTGAGTTTTTAGATGAGGTAAATTATATTAGTTTCGAATTTACCTAAAGGCACCTAACTACTTTTAATTTCTTTTGGAAATCACAACTCGATAATAATATACAAGAAATCTGGACAAATTAAAATATCATATTATTATTTTACGCCTGGGCAAAGCCGCGTTTCTCGCTAGCATAATCTATATATTAATAGGATAGCGTGTCACTCTTACATCCGAGTGACTGTCGTTTAATTGTTATGGACTTCCATTTCTTGTAATTAATGATTTTACCAAAAATTCTTCATAAGTTTCGGTTTCGGTTTCGATTATAGCTGATGTCGCTCAAGTCATTTATTTTTTCTAAATAATTTTACCAAGAATTCTTCATAAGTCTTAGTTTCAGTTTCGATTATAGCAAATGGTACTCCAATAATCTATTTTTTATAAATAATTTTATCAAGAATTTTTCATAAGTTTCGATTATAGCTGAAAGAAAATTAATGAGTCGTGCAATCAGCTCTTATCTACATATTAGCTACAATTTTCAATCCACTGTTACCAAGAAAACAATGACGCATCTTTTTCCTTAATACTAAGAATTGTCAGTCTAATTTCTTTGTCTTTCTGTTTCGTTAGACCTTGGACAAAAATTAAACATTTGAATATCGTGCTCGATAGTTCTATTAATTTAAACCAGCGGGGTCTATGTGGAAATTCTACAGGGGATCCATTCACATGTAATATATTGATGTTAGCATTCTTTACATGTTCGGTATAAATGGAGACGCTCTGATATTATTGTAGCTATTTTGTTAAAACTGCAAAAGTATTTATCTAAGCTAGCACGAACGCCCGAATATATAACTTGAGTTCCTTCAGACATAATCGAAACCGAAACCAAAACTTATGAAGAATTCTTGATAAAATTATTTATTAAAAAAGAAAATAGATGAGTTAAGTGCCATCAGCTATAGTCGAAACCGAAACTAAAACTTATGAAAAATTCTTAGTAAAATTACTTATGGCAAGAAATAGAAGACCATAACAATTAAACAACCCGGATGTAAGCGTGACATGCAAAAGAACACACACGCTATCGTATTAATATATAGATGACTTTCACTGTGCGTCAACAATATTTGCATATGTAATAAAATCATCGCCCTTTTGTTTTACGATATTAAAACATTTATATCTTATATATAAAACAGACTGTATTTCTTATCGAAATTTTTCGACAAAGTTTCTATTGTTTCATTAAAGGAAATCTTCTCCGTGTTTTTAAGTATCAAACTCACGTTGTTGTATTTTCTTCTGTTCCCAACTTTTGTAACTATAACGCGATGTTTTATCTTCCTCGGGCGATTATTCGCATCTTTTCGTAAATATTGTTTCAAACGTACGAAAATAAGCTAAAAACGCTAAACCAATATCCAGGTCATATTTCAATTCAGAGCGAAAATTTCAGATTTCATTAACCTGAAAAAAATTCTCGACTTGGTGATTTTGTGGTTTTAAACAATACATCTTCCAAAAGTAATTTTTTGTTTGTTGTTTCAATTGTTATTGTCGGAATTTTTTTGTTTTTCTTTTTTTCTAAATCTAACGAATATTGGATTAGCAGGAAGAGTCGTCGTGTTTTGTCGTACATTTGCCGTGCCTTAATTTGTCGTACATAATTAGTAAAATGCTTATTAGGTCTGTTAGTCTTCAGGTTTTAATTGCTTTATCCTCAACATATCTACGCAAAAGTAACGAGGATCATGGCTGTATATTGCACAGTGTGCAATATTGCTAAAAAAAGATCTATTTTACTGGGGGATCTAAGATTATAAAGGTCCAAAGTCCACTCAAGGATAAGGCTTAATGGTACTTATGCATTATTTGACCCGGATTTTTCGTGACTTTAGCGCAGGCGTGACCGCGCTAAAGTCACAAAAATGAGACATTTGAACATCGCGCTCGAAAATACTGTTAATATAAATGACATTTGACATACGTTTGTTTCTCATCACGAAAAGAATCAAACAAGAACATCACAATTTAGCACATTTCAGAACACATATATCTAGTTATGACGTGAATATAGGATTATTACATAACTTCATACAACGTTCTTTATATAATAATAATAATAATAATAATAATAATAATAATAATAATAATAATAATAATAATAATAATAAGTATTATTGTTATAATTAATTTTATTTTACAATAACTTGTAATGTCGGCATCAACTAGCACCATGCCAAGTAGTCGCAAAGGATCAAAGAGGAGTAAAACACAGAAGAGAGAAAGCACTAACCAGACCTCTACTGTATGAGTTCGAAGAGAACTGTACATATCAATGGTATGTGTCTGCGAAAAATCAATGATAAACGGCTATTTCGATAACACAAATCCATTTTCAAAGAATATGCGAGGAAATGGAGAATTACTTGTTATCTGGGGAGACTTGTAGTCGCTTATACTCCAGGGAACGCCACAGGTTCTTGACAAATAAGTCTTTGATGATGACTGTTGTGAAAACTCATGGTGAGTCTCATCGCCATAAACTGGTGCTACACCAACTAAAATTGAGGCGATATCTGACAGAAAAAGCCGGCCGGTGATCGGAGATGTAGGGGAAACTTAAATAACAACAGTTATTCAAAGTGTAAATAAAAATGCAACGAAAAATCAACACAACCTACCTTAATTTTAGTACATGATGTTATTATTTTTTGGCGGTTTTACCTGATAGAAGTTTAAGCTAAAATAATGTATTGTTTGCTATTTTTATAATACAATGTTTTGCATAAAATGTTCAAGATTATCTCCCGCCTTTTTTCATGCTTACTTTTTTGACAATCTTTTCAAGAACAGTTATAGAAATTGAAAAAAAAAATTTTTGTAGTGTTTATATTTTCTTAAAAGGTTTTGAGTTATTTTTTTGTTTCATTTTTATATCAAAAGAAAATTTGTAATTTACATTTTTTTTTGTAAGAAAACTTCTGGAAAATGAGAATTTTTTTGTAGTCTCATATATTTTATCAAAGAAAATTGCAATATTTTGTTTTCCTTTTTAATTAACTTTTATTTTCGTCGGGGTAGAGTCTGTTAGGAAACAGGTGATTTTTTCGGAAACTTTTTTTTTTGCTGATACCAGAGAGAGAGAGAGAGAGAGAGAGAGAGAGAGAGAGAGAGAGAGAGAGAGGGGGTATAGAAAATGGAAAGAATATTCCTAACCGGTAGTTTTCGCCAATGTGATTTATGATGGAGATAAATGGATTGTTATTAAACGTTTGTCTCAACATAAATTCAGTTAAGTATGTATTGATAAGCTCTAAGCTGGTTTCGCGTTCTCTCCTATTGCGTTGTTTTCAACATTCGGCTTGATTTCAACGTTCTCGTCAGCATTAGGTTGCGCCTGCGCTAACGTCACAAAGTCCCAATCAAATAATGGAGTAGTACCGGCTCAATGAGTATAAAGTGGCCTGTGAGACAACATCGTGATGATTAGTAATGGTCTGACTTTTTTTACACAGGTATCACATTATCAAGGCCAAGAGGGCACTCGAGGATAAGGGTTAAGACTGTACAGTAGAAATTGGACAATATAGTAATCAATTCGGTAAATTTGTTAACTTATATGGAACGGCTCATCAAGAACTTGTTTACGTTAGACTTGAAGACAACCATATTGTAGTCAGCCGGAAAGCAGGAAAATGGAAGACAATTCCACAGGCGTGCAGTTCTAAGAAAGAGGCTTTGTTCGTGAAATCTAAGTTTA
This sequence comes from Euprymna scolopes, assembly GCF_053919585.1. Taxonomy (NCBI): domain Eukaryota; kingdom Metazoa; phylum Mollusca; class Cephalopoda; order Sepiida; family Sepiolidae; genus Euprymna; species Euprymna scolopes. The sequence goes on from NC_136483.1 coordinate 171,937,113, forward strand.
GGTTTAGGTACAGATAAAGAGTGTGGGGGGGGAATTATTGATAGTGTTTTCAGCTAGATGAGTGTATCTTGTGAAAGTTTGGCGAGGGGGGGGACAATAGACTGAAGCTCAGTCGAACACTTTCCATTAAAATAACGATACATCAGAAACAAACTCGCAACATCTCTTCTGTGAGATAGATGTTGAAGGGAAGAGTAAAGGACATCTCCTACGAGGCTACGAAGTCTATTTTGAACTCTATCAAGGCAAGATAAGTCCGTTCTAGCAGCTCCTGCCCAGATGCCGCAACAGTATTCCATCCTTGGACGTATCTGGCTCTTATATAGATAGAGAATTGCATCAGCAGTGAGATATCTACTGGATCGATAGAAGGATCCGACCATTTTTCCAGCGGCCTTGAAAACAGATTTGATGTACGTGTTCCATTTAAGATCAGGAGTAAAGGTCAAGCCCAGAAGCTTGTCAAAACTTGAGACCTGCTGAAGACGAGAGCCATTCATTTTAATTGATGCCAGATGTGGATCAGGGTGTTGATGATGTGAAGAGAGAATCCTGGTTTTAGATGCATTAAAAGTAACCAGCCACTCCTTTCCCCATTGTACAACGTGCTCAAGATCAGGGGAGAGAGAATCGGAGAGAACTTGGTCGTTTACTGTCTTAGATGTGCTACCATAAATGGTAGTGTCATCAGCATAAATGTCTACAAATGATGTAAGGATGTGATTTGGAAGATCATTAATGTAGATCAGGAATAGATTTTGGCCTAGGATGGGCCCTTGATGGACTCCAGCATTAATAATGTGAGCTTCTGATTTTTGCCCCTCAACTACTACTCTTATGAACCTATCAGAGAGAAATGATTTAATGATTGAGAAGACATTTCCAGCTATACCATAGCTAGAGATCTTGTGAAGTAAACCTTTATGCCATACCCTATCAAAGGCCTTTGATATGTCAAGAGCAATTGCCCTAGAAAGGTTGGCTTCGTCGAGGGATTTGCTAATGCTATGAGATATAACTGTAAGCACATCTGTTGTAGACCTAGCAGAACGGAACCATATTGAGTGTCACTAAGAAGGTTATTTTTGTTGAGATGGTTGATTACTACTGTATTTAACACAGATTCCAGTAACTTACTCATGACGCACAGGAGACTTATTGGCATGTACTGAGAGGGGGATGAGCGATCACCTGACTTCTTAAATACAGGCCATACTGATGAGATTTTCCAGGGTGATGGGAAGCTATTCTCCTTAAGACAACGTTTAAATAGTTTTGTAAGTATGGGCGCTAGTTCTGGTTGAAGTTTTTTGAGTACTATAATTGGAATACCGTAAGGGCCTGTTGGTTTACTGGAATCAAGGTTTTTGATTAGCTTGGCAGCATCACGTACAGATATATGTATATCACATAGCGTGTTTTCTGATACTAGTGAAATATTGGGGGTTGGCGGCCTTGGTCGCAAAGGGTAGAATTAGCTGCAAAGTTCTTGGCAAAGAGTTTGGCTTTGTCTGATGCTGACGAGATTACCTCAGGTCCATTAATGATAGTTGGGATAGAGCACACGCTTCCAATCAGGATTTTGTTTGCTATTTGCCAAAACTATTGGGAACCAAGCCGCTGCTCAGCTGCTTTGGACTTGACGGACTGAACATACAACTCTCTTGCGTTCTTTATTACTTTCTTACAATGGTTGCTGGCAGTCCTGAAAGCGGCTTTAGTTTCCATACATCTATTACGTTGGAAGCAGTGGAAAAAGTGATTTATGTGCGCAATGGCAGCAGCAAATTCTGGAGAGAACCATGGCTGGCTGTTAGGGTTTTGCTGGAACTTTTTCGAGGGTATGAAACGGTCTATACCTACAATTAACCATTCCGTACTATAGAGGACACATCCTTTTTAAACATGGAACGCAGAGGTAGATCCGATATAAATGTACGGAAGCTATCCCAGTAAGCCTTACTGTATCGATATACTGTACGATGGAGAGGTACGTCTGGGGACTTATTACATTTCATTTTTGTCTTGATACAGCAGAGTGGTCGGAAGATCCTAGAGGAGACAGAACAGAAACTGAACATAGTTCAGGGCAAGTTGTGAGAAAAAGGTCTAGTAGACTCGCATACTGGCCGCCATTGTCAGGCACACGGGTGGGTTCGTGAACAATCTGAGGTCAGAAGCAATGGAGAAATCATGACAGAACCTCCCCTCATCATCGGTCTTGTTTGAGTGGGTCAACCATTCCATGTTGTGAACATTGAAGTCTCCACGTACGTGAATGTTAGCTGAAGGATAAGCAGATAGGGCTTGGTCAATTTTCTCAGATATGCTTTTAAAGATAGTAACTCCGCTGTAATGGGGGCGATACAAATTAAATATAAATGCAGTAGTGTGAGCTAATGCAACCCGGAAGCACATATAGGGTAAGTTAGGATCTGCTCTGGAGATGTCCCTACCACATGGAAAGCCATCTTTAATATAGGCACATATTCCATGCCCATGGCGATCTTGAGAGTCAGATTTAGAAGTTAAGTTAGAGTATCCTTTAATTGCGAACTCTTCTAGGGAAATAGCTTGTCCAATGCCAGTTTCACTTAAAAATAAAAGGTATGGTTTAGTCTCCTGTAATTGGGTTTCAACCTCTGGAAGGGTAGAACGTAGACCCCTGATATTGAAGAAGGAAACATGGTAGTGGGGGTCTACGTTGGAAGTTGGAGAACCGGGTTTAATCGTGTATTTATTCTTGAAACTTGTCATGATGAAATTTTGGAATTTGTGGACTAGGTCGTCAGATTTGCTTACAGCAGGACAGAGAGGGGAAAGTAAGAGAGAAAAAGAAACGAATAATTTTTTTTGTAGAACATGATAAGGTAAAGCCGTAACAATTACCCACTGATATGGCATCGAGAGGCCTCACCAGAAGCTACTTCATGGTCCAGAATCCATTCAACAAATGGCAATCCAGCAGCCCCAGTACTTTGCATCTGTTGATAGGACAACCTCTTTTGTGGTCAATCCAAGGTTCGAGTCCCTGACTATCAGGCAGATAACGTCAGCCCAGATAAAACGTTTACCTCCAGCACCCTTACTAGTGACATGGCTACAAGGATAGACATAGAAACAGAAAAATTCCACCATCTCTGCCAACTGTTCGAGCAAAATACTGCCAACCTAGAAAACAGCTTTTTCTTCTCCCTTTGTCAGAAAAATCACTCATTAAAAATGAGGACTTTGGGACAAATAAGGAGAAGCGAGAGTAACGGGAGCTGCCGATAACGCATCCACAATGCGTTTTCTACTCTCCATTAAAAAAAAAATATTAAGTATTATACTTAATAAAAGTCCAACGGACGTGTTTGAGGGAAAGTTTTGTGTAGGGTTTGATTATTTTTAAGTATGGCTAAATAAGAACATATTTACATCAGACTTGTTAGCTTGGAAGTAATTGCGTGGTATCGCGTACCATAGATGAATAGTTCTTGGAAGAAAAGAATTTGCTCATGCAATTTTCGTTTAGTTTTAGGCACAGATGGAAAATAAGGGAGATTGTTGACATTTGTTGTAGCTAGACGAGTTCTAACGAGGTCACTTACATGCTTCTCTGATAACGCGCCAAATGCTTAGAAGAAGAATTTTATTATGTCAGCAAGTAAGGCTTTTCACACTTTTGTTTTTACATCTTCATCATCGCCGTATCAACGCCAAAGTAACTTGACTCTCATTGCGATATATTGCGCAGCGTGCAAAATTGCGAAAAAAATATCTACATTTCGGTTTATCATCGAGCCATGTGCAGCTATTCAGATGGTTCTTTTTTGTTCGATGGAGAAACGCGTTGTGTATAATCCGGGGAATTTAACGGGGAATTGCCAGGCGTAATAGCGGCGGTAGCAGCCGTGCGGCTTAGTCACACGCACTGCTGTCGTGATAAGAAAAGTATTTGTTAGCAGCGCTGATTATCGTTGTGGTTGGATTGAAGAAATGCAGGCGTCGAAGTGCAAACTCATAACTTTTCATAATGAAATAGATGCACACGTGTATGCACATGAGGACCTGCACAGAGATTTTGCCGTCCAATACTCTTTTGTTTTTTCATTCGCCCATTTAAGAGTTCTTTTTTTCGGCGGGGGGGGGTCGATCATTACTTGCCTTCTTGTTCCTTTCGTTTTTATTTTCATTTTCGTATTGTTTAATACATATCTGCCTTTTTAGATAATTTCTTTTTCTTTAATTATTTTGTCTTTTATTTTTACATTTTTTATGTTTTTACTTTTATTTATTATTTGATTTATTTATCTAATACTTTTCTATTCCTTGCTTTCCATTTTCTTTCTTCATTTCTATTTTTTTAATTTGGTTTTCATTTCATTATCTCTACGTTTGTTTTCCTTCTTTCTTTTCTCTTTATGGTTCGTTCGTTATGTTTTTAGTATACTTTATTTAACATTATTTTCTCTTTCCTTTATTTTTTATTTTATTGATCTTGTATTTACTTTTATTTTTATCTAATTAGTAGCGTTCTCTCTTAATTCCTTTTCATTAGTATATACGCCTCTTTCTTTTCCATTTTTTCTTTTCTTTTCTATCTTTCTAATTTTCTGTTTATGTACTGTTTTTTTTTATTTCTTTAATCGTTCCTAATTTTCTTTTTATTTCTTTCCCCGATTCTTAGATTTTGTCTTCCTCCTTTTTATTATTTCGTTTGTCCTTTTATTTTTATTTTCTGACTGTCTTTCCTCTTTCAGTTTTAAATAAATATATATTAAGCTCATATGTTAAAATTGTTTTCTTTATAATCGCCCAATTTGCTGGCCTTCTTTCCCCAAAACACTTAGCATATATATATATATATATATATATATATATATATATATATATATATATATATATATATATATATATATAGCCTTTGAGACTTTACGCGACCGGTCGCTACAGTCGATTGAAAATTTATTGGGGCGACTAAAAGTCGTAAATCACTCGCCCGCCAGTCAATAAAATTTCTTTAAATAAGAAACGGGAAATACTCATTTATTTTACGACCCTAAAATATGCGGTGACTTAGAATGACCTATGTCTCATCATTTGTGAATTCTTTCATCTCTAGTTGTGAGACCGTTGGAATATCGCATTGAAAAAAGAGTGGTCAGGCTAAAGGTCAACAAGAGATCAAATTTACACATTCGGCGTGTATTCAAAATGTCGCCTTCATTTAGGTATCTGATTTTGAAATTTATTTTGAAGAAAAATTCTTCGACGATATAACTACATACACTTCATGCTTACAAAAGTTAATATGAACATTTGAAAGAGGAAAAACGCATCGTTCTGTCAAGCACGCACCGAAAATTAAATTATACAACAATTAAGTAATCATGTTTTTCTCAATTATATAAATGCAGATATTTGCATGCTTTTTTTTGCGCAACATTCAAAAAGTCATCGATACCCAATTTTAAAAATAATATTCTAAATTTTAGAATGTTGTTCCGAGATGAATTCTTTGTTTTAATAGAAACAAAAGATACCAATTTCTGTTGTATATCAAAGTTTTTTCCATAAATTACAAAGAAAAATTGACCGTTTAAATTTTTAAAATGTATTATACCATGACGATTTTCTAAGAAATCTCATTCATTTCAGCTAAATGGTATTTTTTTTTAATATCGGAGATTTCGGGCCACGGAGATCTCATACCAGGAAATTTCAGTCCACAATCGTGAATACCCGGAGATTTCGTAACACTTTTTTTCAACACCCACGGTTTAGGTTAGATATTTTAATTTTTGTATAACATTTTAGGACATAATTTGGGTATCGGATGAATAGTTTGTTGATATTTTTATCAAGAATAAAGAAGAAAAAAACTTTTATTGAATGATTGTTCGGTTAAACATTTTTTCAACACCTACGGTTTAGGTCTTTTTTCGAAAAATCATCCAATAAACGTTTTTTTTTTCTTCTTTATTCTCCTGGTACGAGATCTCCGTGGTCTGAAATCTCCGCCTACCATTTTTTTTTTATACACGTGTGGATTTTTAAAGAAAGAGTAGTTTTGTAATTCTGGCTATCTGTAATGTACATTTCCAACCAAATTAAAAAAATATCGATGCGTTGACTTTGTTTTCTTTCTTTCACATTTTGTCTCTTTATGTATCTTTTCAAATTAACAAAACGTGTACTTATAATGGTTTAAGCTCTTCGAAATTATATCAAAGATTATTATAATAATTTCTTGATTTGTTGTAAAATTATTTACTATTATTGACTGAAACAAAGACATAAAGTCGGACGAGTAAAAATGTTTTGGGGCGAGTAAATTTTCTCTTACACTCAGTCGGCGGTCGAATGATTTTTCTTTTTTTAAAATCTCAAAGGCTGTATATATATATATATATATATATATATATATATATATATATATATATCTTTCAAGACTGAGGAAGCATACAAAAAATTCGCTTAAACTGGAATATCGTCATAAAAAGGTGCTCAATATCCGGAGAATAGCTTCTCTTCGTATCCTTTCTATCGAAATATCTGGTGGAGAGTTTCTCACGTACTTCTTTTTTCGGAGGGGGGGTTATATTTTCGTGTTTTCATTTGTTCTTTTATTTTGACATTTTGTTGATGGAGTTGACATATAATAATGAAAAACTGCTCAATATTCTTAGTATAGCAGGTGTGGCGAAACCGAACTTCATGTCGTCCCTGGCAACGCTGGGTATCCATGCTAATATATATATATATACTAGCATGGGTGCCCGGCGTTGCCCGGGTGTTTAGAGGTGTATGCTGAGCAAAGAAAAAGGGGGTAATTTTTTCAACTTTGACCCCTATTATGACCCCTGAAAATTTATTGTTTTGGCCTCAAATCAAGTTATTACGTTAGATCCATGTCCACGGAACCTATATCTAAAATTTCAAGGGTGTAGACCCAAAATTGTCGGAGGAGTTTGGTAGAGTTCTTAAAGGTCAAATCGTTGAAATTTGACCCCTTAACAGCCAAATTTCTGGCTGACACCCGTCACATCGATTTTCCCAAATCTCAGTACTCGGTATTTAAAATTTCGAGTCTATAGACAAAAAATTGACAGAGTTATTGCGTAGGGAAATGTACACAGACAGACAGACACACAGACACACAGACAGACAGACAGACACGTTCACTTATATATATATATATATATATATATATATATATATATATATATATATATATATATATATTATTGGAACTCAACGCTTTGTAACTAGCATTCAACGAATTCTTTTATCCAACGTTTTTAAGTGTATTGTGATTATTCTTATATTTTTGTAGTTTCTTTATTATTTTTTATTCCTATTTTCTTTTTTAATCCCCCCCAATAGTATAAATACGTAAAATCTAGTAATGTTAATAGCTCAGTATGAACTAAAATATGTCGTTTAGAATGGATATATTTCACTCGTGGTTTACGATCAAAACTTTTCTTTTTTCTCCATATCGATATGTATTCAATGTTTTGTCTATAACAAGTTGATGTTTTTACTGTTTTTATTATTTTTACGCGATTTGGGATTTTCATGTCTTTTAAACTTTTCCAATTCGTTTTAAAATTACCTTTCCTTCTTGCACTAAATGAAACACTATTGTACATTTTATTCTCTGATAAACTAACGAAAACCTTCGATGACTTGTTTCGTTTATGCTGTTCAATGGAACGCGTGTACGACGCAGTAATTTAAACAATATGAATGTTAATTAACTGTATATACCTGTGATGGTAAAATGTTTAATAAAGTTACACATGCTCTGAAAGTGTAAATCCATTGTCATTGAGGTTAATAAACCGTTGCAATTTTAAGATCGCCTTATTGAATGTACACATTATAAACATATATTTGTTTTAAGGAAAAAGCATATATATATATATATATATATATATATATATATATATATGATAGGTTTAAATGCTTCATTTTTAGGGATAGTTTCTTTAGATTATATACACGCAGACACGTATAATACAGTGTATATTTATGTATATTTGTGGAGTATTACGTTCCTAGAGTTTCTTTAGTGAAAGTGCTTAGTTATCGTTTGGTGTTAATTATGTTGTTGGTATTCTAATGTAACGCTGGTTTACGATAATACTTCTTGTAGATATATATCAATTCTAATTACAAGCATGCTAGGCCAATGTATCATTTTAGTTAATCGTTTTCAGGTGTTTGATTAATAATTATGCAACGTGAAATCACCTTTATTCAGTCGGTGGCCAATTGTGTTCCTGTTCATTTAGTTTGGTATACAATGGTGACGCTTGAGATGGTGTTGAGAGGTGACCAGAGAATGGCTCGTTCCTTAATTTTGCTACGTTTTTATGTTAACCGCTTATTCGACGCTTTTCGGTGAGTGCCGTTATTAATTAGAGATTTGTTGGTTTATAGTAAGTAAAGTTATTAATTTGTGGTGTATCGGGACTATTTTTTATCCTTTAAACTCTTACATAGATTCATTTATTAATTAGTTAAGATATTGGGAGTGAAGGTCATAAATTTTTGTGCTACCATAATAGGGGATCGCTAATCGCTGTTTTACAACCAAAGTGTTTGCAGTTTATAGCCCATTCTACTTTTACATCTAATAATTTATCACGGCCCTAAAAACTAATAATCTCATGTTTCTCCGCTAAACATACGTAATAGGATGACGTTAATGAACCTCGTGTTTTAGCTATCCCAAAGATTTTCTATTCGACTAAAGGTGATTTGTTTGCCTCGACTAATTCCCAGTAGTATACCGAGAGGTGTTTGTAAAATATGCTTTATTATTCATTGGCAGTGTATGGCCATAGAATCTGTTTTTAAAGGTCATTGAAGTGCTGCATATGTAAATTTTTTCTATTTTGGGGTTTTATACGGTGCATATTCTAGTCTGGTATACACCGAAGATGTGAGGCAATTATTGCTTGGTTGGTATTCAGTCGGTCTTTGGCAGTTGAAAATCTTTCTGTCATCACTATTATTAGTGCCCGTAGTTGTATTATTTTTCACTAATATTTTATTATTGTACTTTATATGATTTTCTTTAGATTTTCAGTACAGTTGTAGCAAAGTTTTAGGGTGTTTCTATTAAGGATGTTATGTAGTGCATTGCTAGGTTGGAAGTGTCGATCTATAAGATAAAGCAATCTATTTCCAAGTTTTGTCTTAACCATTAAGTTGAAGGGTGGGTAAACCAGATTATTTTTCTGCCTCGATTATTAGATCTAGTCGTATTTACATTGCTTCTATTGTATTGAATGTCGGTGTTTTTGTATCCGCTTTTTTTAGTGTCTGTTATGAATATACATACCTATTGAATATTAATTCATTTGAGGAGTTATTATTTATTCTACGTTCGATTTATTTAGGTGTGTGCTTAATAATAGAGGGTGGGTGGTCAGAACGTAGATGGATTTATGTGGAGTTTGCGTTTTCTTTAATGTATGGTTTCTAGGTATTGGTATCTAAATCTAAAATGACGCCCAGAAAGTTGACTTGTTTCATATTGCTGGTTGGTAAGAATAGCACATATTTATAGCAGTTCCAAGAATTCAAAAGCAAAAATATTTGACGCACGTTGGTTTCTAAGACGATTTGGAATATTGTGTTTTGTATTATACTTTAGATTATTCTAAAAATCTCATCTTCGGTGCCCCTCATCACGAATAGAATCAAGCAAGAACATTACAATTTAGTACATTTAAGAACACAGATATCTTGTTATGGTGTGAATATAAGGCTTATTACATAATTTTATACAACGTTCTTTATAAAATATAATAATAATAATAATAATAATGATAATAATAATAATAATAATAATAAAAATAATAATAATAATAATAATAAGTATTATTGTTATAATTATTATTATTTTACAATAACTTGTAGTCTCGGCATGAACTAGCACTACACTGGAAAACACAGAAGAGAGAAAGCACTAACCAGACTTCTACTGGATGAATATGAAGATAACTGAAGATGTCAATGGTCTGTGTTAGTGAGAAATCAATGGTAAACGGCTATTTCGATGAGGCAAATTAATCTGCAATAATTATGCGATGAAATGGAGAGTACTGGTTATCTAAGGAGACTTGTAGTCGCTTAGACTCCAGGGAACACCACAGGTTTTTGAACAATAAGTCTTGTATGATAACCTTTGTGAAAACTCCTGATGAGTCTCATCACCATAAACTGGTGCTGCGCCAAATTAAATGGAGAGCCAAGGAGGACGGAGAAGAATGAATAGAGAAGGCACTAACCAGACCTGAGCTGGATAAGTGCAAAGAGTATTGGGCCCTTTAGGAAGGCTTATTGCCGCCTATATCACAGTGAAGACCAATGGTCGCTACCAATGAAAATCAATGACAGTAGGGTACTCCTGCAGTATTTTACCCACCGATTTCACGATCTTAGCCGAGCGTTGACGAACGCTTTCGGCGTTAACGCCGACGAAAGCCGAGAATTCGGAGCTCTACGGTGCAAGAACGCTAAAAGTATGTGAATAGCAACAACATTACAAGGAAAAGATATTACACACACACACAACAAAATGGATAAAATTAATACAAAAAATTTGGATAAAATAAATCACAAACACTTACCGTAAGTTTTTTTTTTAAGTAAAATAAATTTATTTTGTTGAATATTTTTTTTTTTTTTGGTTCATTTTGTTTTCCGATAGCTTTTTTTTTGGGGGGGGGGGGTAAGCAACAGTAATAAACACTTCAATGTTTTTTTTTTGTGTGTTTTTAACAAAACGTTATTAAACAGTAACAACAATGTTTTTTTTGTTTGTTTTTTTTCAGTAATGTTTGTAGGGGGGGGACAACAATTACTGTTTATCTTTAGTTCCGACTGGAAGATTTTCTACTGACTGTAGAGAGGCAAAGTAGGGAGCAAAGGGTTTTCAGAGGATGTGGAAAGAAGCTCCTTCCCAAACCGGGTAGCCTTCCGCGATTTGATTTATTATGGAGACAAAAGAAGGGTTGTGTCCAAATTTTTGTCTCCACATAAATTCGCATAAATATGTTTCCAACAGCTCCCGTTTTTTTTTTTTTTTTTTTTTTATCGCTAAATTAAATAGCTGAAATGAAAGGCTGTGTATTTTTACTTTGAACAATAAAATAACTGAAATGAAACGCTATGTGTGTAATTTCAATGAAAATTATTCGTCTGCTGCGCGTTCGTTTGAAGCGCCCTGATTGGCTGATAGAGTATCGTACCGCTCGCCATGTTCCGGCGTTTTCCGACGGATGTCGATCAACGCTCGGCTAAGATCGTGAAATCGGTGGGTAAAATACTGCAGGAGTACCGCTGCGATAACACCACAGGCTGTTTTCAAAGATATTTCTTTGATGCTGGCCTGTGTGAAAGTTCTTAGTGAATAATAATAATAATAATAATAATAATAATAATAATAATAATAATAATAATAATAATAATAATAATACTGTTAAATATAAAATAAATAATCTAGAGCGTATAATCATACAATAAATAAAAAAATTAATACTAATATGAAATACATAGTAAAATTTAAAAATTCGTTTGGATTTTTCTAGTTAATTATAATTTGCAAGTAACACACTAAGTGTTCCATATATCCATATGTTCTGTGTATGATTCTCATATTTCTTTGTAGTTTTGACAACCTCATCTTATTTTAAACAAGTCTCTATTATTCTATACCATCACACTGCCTGTCTGTCTATTTTTCTAGGCGGGGCGGAGCGATGAAAGTTTAACCCTGAAGAAAACAACACTACAGCGTTATTTAAAAACTTTTATTGAAAAAAATCAGTTCAGGTTACTCGATTATGTCGTAGAGCTGACATCTATTCAATGTAGCTGCCTTTAGCATCAATCACCGCCTCAATACGCGTCCGGAATTGGGAGCATGCCTTTTCCATAAGCGCGACAGGAGCTCGGCGAATACTTAACGGATGGCGCCGATCATGCTGACTTTGGTGTTGGTGATGTTCTCGACGTATGACCAAATGAAGTAATCCAGCGGGTTCAGGTCAGGGGAGAAGCGGGGGGGGTAGTAAGAAAAGAGTACAAAGTTGTAGTATTCCTTCTGAAGCCAAGTCTGGGTCTCTTTGGACGTGTGAGCCGGCAGTGGGTCTTACTGCCACACCAAGGGTCTGCCACCAGCCACCTGATTGCACTAGGAGATCACCACACTTTTCGGTACATCCAAATACACTTTGGTGATCACTTCCAAGCCGACTTCGAAGATGTGAGCAGGCATGACGTGGTCTTCATTGCTCAGCAACTGACAAGGCTAATATGCTTGCCAGCCGGTTTGCCTCGAACTCCACACTGGACCCTTCCAACCACCCCCTGCGGACAGACGCCACGCTAGACGATCTAAAAATCACCCCTGCTCAGGTACACGCTATCATAAAAAACCTTGACACTTCAAAAGCATGTGGACCTGACTCATCCCAGCTGTGCTATTAAAAAAGTGCCTAGCCGAAGTAGCTCCAGTTCTCTCCAAACTCTACAACAAATGCCTTAATGGATCATGCTTTCCAGTCTGTTGGAAAACTGCTTCTGTTGTACCAGTATTCAAGAATTCTGGCGAAAGAACTGACCCATAAAATTATCGCCCCATTAGCCTCCTCCCACTTTTCGCCAAAATATTTGAGACCATACTTAACCATGCTCTAGTCCGACACCTTACAGATGCTAAACTTCTGACTGACAAACAATATGGATTTAGACAAGCCCGTTCCACAGCTGACATCTCCACTGTAATCTCTGAACGTATATACCATTCACTGGACAAAGCGGGGGAGGGCAGAATGGTAGCTCTACATATATCTAAGGATTTTGACAGGGTATGGCACAAGGGTCTCCTCAGGAAAATTCATCATACGGTATCACTGGTAAAATACTTAACATAATTAAATCCTTCTTAGATAAGAGAAAAATCCAGGTTGTCCTCGACGGTCATACATCTAAACAGTGTGATATAAATGCGGGAGTGCCTCAGGGGTCTATCCTTGGACCTCTATTGTTCCTAATATTTATTAATGACCTCCCCGACAAAGTTGCCTCTGAGATGGGTATATATGCTGATGACACCACACTCTATAACAGGCATGACAGGAAGACGAATGAACACATATCTAAAGAAATGGCAAAAACACGAGAGGATGACCTCCAATCAGTAGTGGAATGGGGACATAAATGGATGGTCACATTCAATGCTGCCAAGACTAAACTGGTTTTCTTCAATAATTACAAGAAACCTTCTCTGCCACCAATAGCAATGGCCAGTGACTCCCTGTCTGAGAGTACATATTTCAAACTGCTTGGCCTAACGTTCACAGGAAACATGAGTTAGAACAATTATATTGAAAACATTGCCAGGGCCGCTGCGAAAAAGGTAGGCTCTCTTTACCCTGCTAAAAAACTACTGACACTTAAAAGCATCCTGTACCTCTATAAGGCCACCATTCGCCCATGTATGGAGTATTGTTGTCACATTTGGGCTGGTGCCTCTCCTGCTAGTCTCTCGCTCCTACACAAAGTTCAAAAGAGAGTCGCCAATCTGATAGGCCCTGAACTGGCATCTAAGCTTCAGCCTCTGTCCCATCGACGAAACGTTGCATCTCTCTGCCTGTTCTGCAAGTATTTTAATGGTGAATGCTCTGACGAACTGCAGACACTTGTGCCCCCACGACATAGACATCCTCGACAAACCTGACAGGTAGCTAAATCCCACCCCCACAAAGTAGAGATCCCTAGATGTAAAAGATCTTTCTACTCCAGTAGTTTCTTCCCCAGACCGCTAGACTCTGGAATTCCATTCCAGGTCCCTGCTTCCCTAACTGTACTGACATGCAGAAGTTCAAGTGTAACGTGAACCGACATCTTGCTGCCCAAATCCCAACATAGTGCCCCAGTAGTTGCTGCCCCGGATAGTAGCCCTCTAGACCAATGTGGCAATGTGCCTTGTTTGGGGTGAAAATGTAATAAAAAAAACAAAATTAAAAAAAAATCAAAGATGGTCGGAAACCTTTGTTATTCGTTGCAATCCAGCGATGCATTTTGAAGGTACTGGCAATGGCCTCGTTGTCATAACAAGGAAGGTAAGGAACATGAGTTGTACATTTCCGATCTAGCTCGTTGAACATTGCGTCACTGTCAGACATAGATTTGGGATTTGCACATAATTGGCCAACTAATAAATTGTCTGCAATTTTATCACTTTACCCTTTGTTTCTCTCCCTTCTATCCAATTTTATCTCTCTCCCCCCCCTCTCTCTCTCTCTCTCTCTCTCTCTCTCTCTCTCTTCCATAAGTTCTGCGTGTTTGTCTGCGGCAATTAAAAAAGGAGGCAATAAAAAAACATTGTTAAATATAAGTAAAAAGGAACAACTATAAGTAAACTGATTTACTGAGCGGAATGGGGTTGAAAACAAAGGTAGCTATCAGAAGATTATTGAATTATGATTCTCTCTTTTTTTCTGTCTAGCATAAAAAAAGAATGGGGGCGCAACCATTTTAACTTCATTAATTATTTGTCCTTTGCTTCGAATCTTTTATTCTATTGCTTTTTTATTGCAAATGGCTTTTAGTTCATAAAAAATTGTTGGTGTATTTTCAAATGAATGTGAACCAGTACTACAGTTTTATTAATGTTTATTCTGTAATCAAAAAAAGCAATCATTGAAAAACATCGGTTAAAGTTTTTTCCTTGTTTGAATGTTTGATGGATTGATAAATATTGTATTTTATTCTATTTTTATTTTTATCATAAACCAAAAGCTTCTATTGTATCTTGGTGTCCATGGCGTTATATATATATATATATAAACGATCCGATAATTTCATCAGACTTTACAGAAATTATTATTATGATTAGTACAAAAAATATTAGAAATCTATAATACAAAGCTGAATGTGTGTGTGTATGTATGTGTGTGTGTGTGCGTGTGTCTGGTCACGAATAGGGTCTTATATGGTTGACTATTTTAAAAAACTGATTATATCTAATGATAGAAGATGTATCGAGACACAGGAATCGGTATGTTTGATCTGGCAGAACGGTGATTCATTAAAATTGTGGGGTCTGCGTTCGCGCCTGGTCCACAAAGTATGGAAATAAAAAATTTAAAAATTAAAAAAAAAAAACGTTTACAATTGTTTTTGATATAGATGTACATAACAATACTTTGATAAGTATGTTTTAACTTAAATAGGGATGATATAATAAAATTGTGGGGGTCTACGTTCGCACCTGGCCTCCATAGAATGGAAATAGGCACACATTTTAATAAAGACTTTTCATATCTATCTGCGTAAGTATACTTTGATAATTATGTTTCAGTTTGAAGAAATATGGTATAATAAAATTATGGGGTGTTCGTTCGCACCTGACCTCCATAGAATGAAAATATGTTAAAAAGTTTAACAAGCTTTTTTTAATATAGATCCACATAAAATTGTCATAAGTGTTTAAGTGTGAACAGGTATGGTATAATAAATTATGGGGTTTATCTATTTTATTTTTACTTTCATCATATTTTGCTTTGGTTTTGATACCCCCAAATTCAACCCAAATTTACAACCCTTCCTTTTCATAACCTATCATACTTTCATAAATCAGAGTCCATTTTCTGTAGGCTGTTTTTGAACCCAGTCAACGACGGGTACTTTTGCTAGTACATATATAAAAACTTTTCATATCTATCTGCATAAGTATACTTTGATAATTATGTTTCAGTTTGAAGAAATATGGTATAATAAAATCAGTGAGGCTAGACAATCACGGAAATAAATGCAACTTTGTCTGTGTGTAGTTTGTTCCTTATAGACTCTGAAACAGCTGAGCAGATTTTCTGTAAAATTTACAGAACTTTAGTGTATAAGACCGGGAGTGATCTTAGATGAGTTTTGTCTTAGAATACCCCATATAATTACCGATAATCGATAATAGAAACCGGTATTTTAATTTATCTATTAACGGTAAAGCTATTGTTTCCAATGTTGTTGCTTAGTAACACTGGTAGAACAGCGGGTCGTGAAATTTCTGCTGTGGGTAAGTTGATAGCGTTTTTTTTTTTTGTATTTATTATTTATTTATTTATTTTGCATGACGCGGTCTGTAGGTTCAAACTTCGCACGTAAATTACTTATATTTTTTCATTAACTGAAATGAATTTTGTAAGACTTAAAAAATATATGTGTTGCATGAAGTTGTCTGTAGATTCAAACCCGCCACGTAAATTTCTTAATGTTTTTTTTTTTTTTTTGTCGTTTTTAACTGGAAAGTAGTTTATATACAAAAATGTATAAAAGAAACAGTAGGTTCTCTAGAGTGCAATATGTAATAACATATTTTTTTGACTAAGTTACTTCATGGAGGCATGTGAAGCTTCCGCCCGAGCGATTTCACGAATTTCGATAATAAAAATATAGGAGTGTGAAATATTCATTGACTATTATTCAATCCCGGAAAAAATCCACTCTTTCTGCTAATATATATATATATATATATATATATATATATATATATATATTAGCTATTTTAGAATATCGTTTAACGAAATAATAATTTAACTAGTCCAAATGCTTATGAAACAATTCTTACACTGAAAGAAACAACTCGTATAAAAACATGTGATATATTGTTGTCTTGGTTATTGCGAATATACTGGTCGTCCACAAAGTCTGGCTGCATAATGTAGCCAGACTTTGTGGACACCCTTGTATATTTAAATAGACATTCCGACGAGTTATTTATGGGCGTCAATTCCATGGTCGAGTTGGAGAACTGCCGACTGTCAACACGACGGTTCTAGGTTCAATCCTTGGCTTGGGAGAGAAGCTAGTCTAGCGGCATTGATGAGTTGTGATACAAAGAAACAGGACTGTATGTCGATAACTACAAATATATATATATATATATATATATATATATATATATATATATATATATAATCATCCACATAGAGTACTGCTTCTTGGTTTCACAGCTCATCAGTGAGGCTAGACAAGCAACTACCTCAAGCCAGGATCGAAAACCGATCGCCCAATATGCGCAATATGACTGCTGCTATGGTAGTAGTGAATTAGCAATTTTTCGACATTGTCCAAATACCTAAGCTCAATTTGTTTACACAAAGAGCATCGCTTCATACGCTAATGGTAATTTCTATATTACTTGTACATATATATATGGTTTTGTGTGTGTGTGTGCGGGCGTTTGTGTGTGTGTGTGTGCGTCTTTATTAGGTATATTTAGACGATAATAATGATCAGATCGAAAGGAACAATCACGGGAAAAATGACAATTTTAACAAAAGTAGATAAATACAGAGTAATAGTTACATTTATTATGTAATCACAAAATCAATAGGTGTACATTAGACACCACTGTTTCAATTTTGAAGTTAAAAATAGTAGATCAAATAAAAAGATTGCCATTTCGCATAATAGCCATCTCTGTTTAGATATAACCTACTGAAGAGAGCAAAAATTGACACAGATCGCGTCTAGGACAACCGGCTTATGACGTTTATGGTTAATGCAGCCTGCAGTCGAGGAGAGTTTGTATTGAAAAGGCACAAGTAAAAAGAAATTAATCATATAAATAAATAATCAAACAGATGAAGAAACGTGTTTAGAAAAAAATTATCCGAGCGAAACTGGTAAAGCTATCGTTTATGTTATTTATTATTGAGTTTAATTTGTTTGGATTTTCTTATTTTTACACACACACACACACACACACACACACACACACACACATATATATATATATATATATATATATATATATATATGTAATAAGTTTTGAAAATATATATGGCAATTAGGCTACACGAAATTTTCACGTTTCATCCTCGTGAGAATTCGGCTGGCCATTACATGAATTCGGTATTGCTACGTGTTTTACATGTTTCCGTGATACCGCATTTGCTAGTCAGCTAATCGGATTCTGTGTTATTCACACACCCATTTATCGTAGTCAATAGACGCGCGTTTATCAGGCAAGGGTAATTTGACTTCTTCGCCTGTATTTTTTTAATGAAAATCCAGTTTATTTTTTCATTGTTTTCGGAAGAAACCTAATTTTAATTATGAAGTTTTTTACTTACATTTTATTTTATGCGAGTGGGTTTGTTTATGCATTTGTTTATTTATTAATTATTAGCATGATTATTATTACCGCTGTTGTTATCGTTGTTATTTATTCATGTTTTTGTTACATTTGCAAGATAATTTTCCAAGTTAATCATGAGGTTTATTGGTTTAGCGTTTTTAGGTTTTTGATTAGATCGGATTCATTTGTGTCTAGGTGTTAATTAATAGTAACCTCCTACAGCTGTTGAGCACTATCAATGGAATTTATTTTATCTTATGATAAAAGGAGTATGGAGAAAGTTAACTCCGCTTAAACATCGCTTAAATCATTTCAACATTCTGTAAGCACGTATTTATATTAAAAAAACGGATGACCTACGAGGCAATAAGTTTCATGATAATTTTTATAAAGGCAGTTAAAATTACCGTAGACGCTTGAAAATTCAGTATGGTATTGCTATACATCTTATGATAATGGTTTTATTATTTCTTATCGTAAGGAACAGCTACAGCAAGAATTGGAATACACCATACTAAAGCCTGATTGTCACAGCTGGTGAATTTCAAAAATGCAACCTGGACGTGAATACACTTTAGAAGTTCTGCTCTAAACTTGGGGAAAATTTCATCGAAATATATTGAATGCTTCAGACGGCTTTTGGACCGTCTTGCATGTATCGAGCATTAGTTTTCGAGTGGCATAAGAGATTCAAGGAAGGAAGATGTCTGTGAGGGATGATAAGAGGCGTGGGAAGAGTAATGAAGTCAGATAGACAGAGTTGATTGGATAAAAAAAACAGTTTCATGGATAAGGACTGTCGTGTGTTTGTAAAGACAATAAGTTTACAATTTGATGTTAGTGCGAAAACTGTATACACAGTTATTCGCGAGGAACTGAAAATGCGGAAGATTTGCGTAAACTTTTTTTTCCAAAGAATGCTATATGACTAAGGTGGTTATCATAACAGTTCCTCGCTCTCTCTTTAGGCCAGACCTTGTTTCTTGTGGTCTTTGGTTATTCCTTAAGCTCAAGAAAAGTCTTAGCGGTTGTCATTATGAGACAATTTAGATGTAGGAGGCTGTGACGTAAGTCATTGACACGCGCACACGAGAGGAATTACATGAGGCTTTCCAGAAGTTTTGGAACAGCACAATAGGTGCATTGCAGCCGGTGGAGGATACTTCGACTAGGGTTTCATATGTGTATTATCAATAATATGCCAATACGAAAAGGTCTGGAAACTTATCAGATGTAGAAAAGATACACTGTTTCACAAATGAAGTTTCATACTGGAAACGGACTTATATACTCTTTTATTCCACCATGATTTCCATATATCATATGCATTCAAAACAAATCTATATTCAATGAGTAACCCCACTTGCATATGACATTAAAGAAAATCAGTTCTGATAATTAGCCTGATGTTATTAATTATTTGCTGTAATAGAAGCGTTTTGATTGCTTCATTTAGAAATATGATTTAATGTTGACTTATTTAGTTTATTTTTTATGTAATTTATATTTAAGTCAAATTATTAATAGCTAGCAAAAGTTGCGTTTAAAACTGGAAATAAACTTATTTATTAAAACTTATTTATTAAAACTTATTTATTAAAAATTATCTCTTAAAACTTATTTATTAAAACTTATCTATTAAAACTTGTTTATTAAAATTTATTTATTAAAACTTATCTATTAAAACTTATCTATTAAAATTTATTTATTAAAACTTATTTATTAAAACTTATTTATTAAAACCTATTTATTAAAACTTGTTTATTAAAACTTATTTATTAAAACTTATCTATTAAAACCTATCTATTAAAACGTATTTATTAAAACTTATTTATTAAAACTTATTTATTAAAACGTATTTATTAAAACGTATTTATTAAAACGTATTTATTAAAACTTATTTATTAAAACTTATTTATTAAAACCATGGAAGTTACTTCGCGTTCAAGTTTCATCATTCAAGATGGCTGTTTTTTATGCTTAGCTACGTCGAATATGTGGTCACTTGTTGTAAAAAGTTAGGATATTCAGTGTATCGAAAATAATATTTGACTAATCCCTCTGCTCGGCAATATTTTTCGACCGGACAACACCGGTTATATACGGCTAGTATGCCTTACATTTCAGTTTGTTTAGAGTAACTTAAAAAGAATGTTAAGGAGCATAATATAAATACAATATCTCATTTAAAAATGAAAATCTGTTGAGTTCGCATTGTCTCGAATCAATAGTAATTAAATAGCAATATAAAAATTTTAATGTTAATTATTTTCAATCCCGTGATACATTATTCAAGAATTCGATAAAGGTTTACTAGAATTATATAAAAAGTTGCAAGGACTGTTTTTTTTTTATCCCAGGAGCGATAAGATTAATTCCCGAACAATATTGTTATCCACCGAAATGTGCTTCACCGTTATTGCTGCTCAACAGCGCGGTTATCTATGTCAGGATTTAAAATCTTGACCAAGGGGACTAATTTCGAGTGCTTACGATTAAACTTGTCTTCAGAGAGTTAACACTTCAATCGTAAGTAGTGAATCACAATACAATTTTCCTAAAACTGGAAAACTCGCTAAAAGATACTTTTTCTATCTATCTATCTATCTATCTGTCTATCTATCA
Organism: Euprymna scolopes; assembly: GCF_053919585.1. Classification (NCBI taxonomy): domain Eukaryota; kingdom Metazoa; phylum Mollusca; class Cephalopoda; order Sepiida; family Sepiolidae; genus Euprymna; species Euprymna scolopes. Next base: position 171,957,889 of record NC_136483.1, read on the forward strand.
TTCTATATATATATATATATATATATATATATATATATATATATATATATATATATATATGTATATATATATAATGCTGATTCGTAACGGTTATGATAACTCTGTTATAGGTCATTTCATTCATCAGAATTATACAGCTTTATCTAAACATATTGGGCTATAGATAGGTCTCCGTTTTGCTCTCGATTTAGAAGTAAATCTTCATAACCATTTTGGAGAAGTTGATATATATACATTATATATATATATATATATATATATATATATATATATATAATGTATATATACACATATAATGTATATACAATGTATATATACATATATAATGTATATACACACACATATATATACATACACATACACATACATGTGTGTATATATGTTTTTTTGCAATTATATTTCAGATTTTCTTTATACCAATGCTTAATTTATTAAGCTCAATGTAATTACAGAGCATATAACAAAAAATGACAAAAAAAACTATAGTCCAAATGTCATGACGTTGATTATCGTACAATTTATTCCTTGGAATACGTTGACATTCACAATTCTTGACAGCACACCCATACACACACACACACACACACACACACACACACACACACGTATATATATATATATATATATATATATATATATATATATATATATATATATAAGTGGCTTCTTCAGTCTTTGACAGACTATGGATACTAACAAAGGGATGCCTGTGCGTGAAATTTTTGTGGCAGTAGGTGCGCAACCTCCAACCACACCTCTCCTGAGTCGACATTGTTGTTAAATATCAGTAGCAATATATATATATATATATATATATATATATATATATATATATATATATAACGGGGAGATAAAACGAAAGAGAGGGAGATAGAGAGGGAAAGAGAGCGAGGATATAGATAGAGAGGAAGAGAGAGAGAGAGAGAAAGAGAGAGAGAGAGAGAGAGAGAGAGTTTCCTTCCAGTTCATATCAGAACGCGCATTTCGCTTCGTACGATTAGACGCTGAAACGCGTTATTTGAACTCTACCGAGGTGCGAGGGGTGAATCCATTCATTGAAATTAATTTATAGTTTTCCAAGGACACTGATATTTTGCACGTGCATTCTGTCTGTCTGTCTGTCTCTCTCTCTCTCTCTCTCTCTTTCTCTCTCTCTCTTTCACACACACACGCACACGCACGCACACACACACACACACACTTAGTTTGATTTACTTATTCTTTTAAAAGAATGTCAGGTTTGCACTGCAGCGGTGCAGCGCCCACTTCGCATGCCAGCCTGTCACCAACCGAAGCAACAACGAAGGTGACGTAAACGAACATGTTAAGGATAGTAAAGGCTCAACAAATTAAACGCACCTTATATTAACAAAAAATAAATGTTTACATACATACAAAAAAATCGATTATACGTGTAAATGGTTGAATAACAGCTTTAAACACATATAAAATGATCATATCAGCACTGTGTTTATAAATATAAACATAAACAAAAACATATAAACAAACAACAAAAACAAAACGGACTATTACACAAAATTATGTGAACAAAAAAGTATTGGCGCGTTTGGGATAGTCATGGATGTTCTTTCCTTTTTTTATGTTTGAAGGACTTGAAATACACGGAATACCCCCCACCCTCTTCATGAAATCGACGAAGAAATAATTCTAACAAGGAGTTCGTTGTAGTGTTGATGTGAATTGCCGTTCCATATATAACGCCCCGGAGCACTAGAATTACTACTACTACTACTACTACTACTACTTTCATCTTTCTTACTGATTACAAAATGATTGCGGACTATTTGGTGTCGCTGTGTGTAAAAAGTAAATAGACTGTACCTATTTTTAAGATTAATTGTTCCAGAATCGAATAAAAACGACATTCGTGTAATTTATTTAATGGCTATCAAGCTTTATTTTAGGGTTAGAAGGTAGTCCCCAAAGCAAACTCGCCTTGCAATATTGATCATGAGCTCTGTTTATAATAAATAATTAAATCGAACAGAAAATTAAAAGTACGTGATTCCAATAATAATAATAATAATAATAATATGTGTCGATTTGCTGTCACTTATATGCAAGGTAAAACCGTTTGAATTTGAAAGTAAAGAATCACTCGATATCACTTACGTGAGTTCTTGTGTCTTGCCGATACACGCAAATGATAACGCACTGATGAAATTGATATCCTATCCATAACAATCAAGGATGATTCTAAATACAAAACAACATACAAAAAAAAAACAAAAAAAAAACAACATTATACTAAGTCACGAGGAACTAAAGAAATGTGTTGTCACTTGACCTCCCTTAACAGTAATGCAAAACTTGTTCGTTAAATTCTACTATTACTGCTACTACTAGTAAAATAACAACAAAACTAATAGTAAACATTAATACTACTATTACTGCTGATAATAATATCAACAAATAACAGGAAAAAAATAAGACTATTATCACTACTTTTACTATAAAAATATTACTAATAATAATAATATTGTTACTACTGTTGCTAATAAAAGTGCTGAGAGTGTTGGATTTCCATGAAGCTTATTGTCCCTCAATCTCCACTGGGTTAAAGGAACGTCCTTTTTTGCCAGTGAGCGATCACCGGTTATGAGTTATGCAAAAACTCTAAGACAGTAGGAAATAAGAGAAACGACAATAATAATAATAATAATAATAATAATAATAATAATAATAATAATAATAATAATAATAATAATTTTTATTATTATTATTATTATTATTATTATTATTATTATTATTAAGAGGAATAATATAAAGTAGTGACAATAGCAATACAAACGGTGACAATAATAATAATAATAATAATAATAATAATAATAATAATAATAATAATAATAATAATAATAATAATGTCACGTGAAAACGAAAGTGAAAGTAGAATGATATTTCGTCAGTAAAAATGCACGTGGAAAATTGAGTTGACTGTGGCATTTAAACAGTTAACACTTACTGAGAAACAAATAGCAAGAATCGTTTTCTTTCTTTATCGCATTGCCTCAACTTGTGTGACAATACCAACACACACACACACACACACATTTATTTACTGTTATTAATTTACATATGCGAATACCTACTTCAGATAAAAATTAATTAAAAAAAGCAATTCAAACAAAAGCTGCAATTCTATAAAACACTTCGAATTTCAAACTTGAGACGTCGAAACTAGGAAGTGAATAGAACTTTGAAAAGTTTATAATATCACAAATAAAAAAAAATACGATCTTTGAATCAGTAGGGTTATAGAGTAAAACCGAGTGTTTATATGTAAATGTTAATGTTCACTGCTCAGTAACGACCTACTTATATTACGCTCTTCTACCTAAATACCTACATTCGTCACTACTTATAGCTTCGTTATGTATATAAGTTTCGTCACTATGTATATAAGTGTCTACTTATGCAGCTATATTGAAAATAATATTAAAATATAGAACTTAAAAAAAGTCGGTTCAGTTTGACGACTTACTAGTAATGTAAATGTATGTATAATTAATATATATATATATATATATATATATATATATATATATATATATATATATATATATATATATACTATTAGGCCACTAGACTTCGACTGGCCGTAAAATACATTTTGATGATATTTCGATTTATGCTTATTTCGTATTTATTTTTATAGAGCCAGTTTCGTATTGATTATTATATTGTACCCAATATATAGTATTGATTTCAAAATTTTAAAAACTTCGTTGTAATCAACTAAAATCGAAATCCAATCTTTTAGCTATCTAGCGGGATTCATTACATAATGGCAGATAGATATTAAAACTTTAGAAATTAACGCTTTTTAACATATAAATGTTTGTTTGCGCATGCGAAGAGGTGCACTTTATGTCGACTTACGCCTACGAAGTTCCAATTTTTCAACTTTGAGGCTCTTAGCAGCTCCTTTTACCGGTTAAAAGACAAAGCAAATATATATATATATATACATATATATATATAATTTTATTTTCTAATATATATATATATATATATATATATATATATATATATATATATATATATATTAGAAAATAAAATTAATAACATTTACAATTACAAAACTACAAAATAACTGTCTGCTCGTTTATCTATTTATGTCTTATTGTTGCCTTTTCTGTGATATAAATCACGTATCGGGCGTTTTCTTAATTCTGTGCATCTCCCTGACAACCCTGACCCTCTGCTAAATGAAGAAGCGACACGCCTCACGCGAAGCAACCGCGTGTAGATTCTATTCTCAATATTCACTTGAAGTCGGACCAGCGCTAAAGTTTATTTTCAGTTCCGTCGTCGTCGTCGTCGTCGTCGTCGCCGTCGTCGTCAAAACAACACACTTCGATCGACCAAGAATCAGCCGGCTCAAATGTGGGTGTTGACCCGCCTTAAAAACACGCGCGAACACACCAGCTTCAAATCTCAAGCGGCTCGCCGCAACTAATCCTCGGATTTCTGGTGTGACACCGAAGAAATGGAAGAAGAAATGAGGTTAATCATTGAGGCATTGTTCATTTACGTGATAACTGATCCAGTAAACATCTGAGTAGACATTTTACCGCCAATCGACTACAGTGTGGACATTAACTAACAACACAGCAAAACAAAAAAAAAAAAAAATAAATAAAAAAAAAAAAAAAACTGGACCCACGTTGCATGATAGGAAGAAAAAAACAGTGGAGTTTAACATTTTATTAGTGGAAGAAAACTTCCATCGCTACCTGAAATCATTTATTCGAGTCCAACCGGTGAGTAATTGTTTTCGTTTTTGTTTTTATTATTATTATTATTATTATTATTATTATTATTATTATTATTATTATTATTATTATTATTATTATTATTATTTCAAACTATTGCTTATTTGTGAATATAAATTGATAAAAAGATAATTAACTCAAATAGCCATATTTTTAAACATTCGTATTTATTATAAAAGAAATCCATTAGATAATGGTATAACGGAAATATTTTTATAAAGTAATTTTTTATGCGTTTATTGCATAGGTTTCGCACAAAATTACCTTAAAGTGGACATGGCCAAAAAGTGAAAGAGAACCCAAGTTGTTGTTTTTTTTAACGAATTAGTATTTACTAAAATCCATTATTCTTAGAACAACTTTTTTGCAGAGAGATAAAAGCCTTAGTTTTATCATATGAAAAGCTGAAAAATATAAAACTCTTTCTATTATTTTTAATAGAATTTTTAATTTTAAATTTAAAAAAAAACTCCATTTAACTCTATATTTTATATCGAGAGATAAAACAATTTAATATTTTTAAAGCTTTTGGAACCAATTATTGTTTTTGTCTAAATAAGATTTAAGATGATTTGCTATAAGAATATGCAAAAATATTAAAATATAAGTATCTGAATTTCAAATTATTTCGTCTTTCATCACAATATGTAGGAATCCCGTGTTTAAATTCAAAAATCTAAAATTTAATGTTCCTTTTTAAAGGATCTACGGAAGCCTTTACAAGACATAATTTGTAATTTTGGAAAAAGGAGGTAACAACTGTTTGTAAATACAGAACAACTATTTTAGCACATATAGACGACCGCAGCTGAGTTGATATCAAGTAAAAAGAAATTGCCGAAAAAATCATGGTATTTTTAGCAAAATGCGCAGGCATTTATCGATTTTTTTTCTTTTTTGGTATCGATTCTTCAAAGCATTTTACACTACAAAACACAAAAGATAAAAAATTAAACACATTAAAAATTCGGATTTTTATCCTTAAAATTTTATACGTGCGCAGTTGTTTTTTGTTTGCTTTATTTACAATCACCACCCCTCCACAATACAATATATTTTGCTCCGTTTCGGCTGATTATTTTAAGCATATTTGTATCCACAAAAAAGGAGGGTTGTAGGCAATACAGTATACACCATTATAAAGTTAGTTCTTCCCTTAATTATCGGTGAAAATTTCGTATTGATTGAATAATTACTTCATTTTTGGTAGATTTTTAAAGAAAGACTTTGTCAAAAGCTACTTACTCTTTTTGTTTTGGCTGTGCCTACCTTAAAGTTTACAATGAATAGTTGGTGGGGCGCGGGAACTATTGCTTATTTATCTAAATTTGCATATTTTTATTTTTGTAATAAAATGCACGGAACATTGTGTTGATATTTTTTTATTCTAGCTCTCAATGGGTCATACACACACACACACACACACACACACACACACACATATATATATATATATATATATATACAAGGCACTTTGCTTTGTGTGTGTCTCTGTATGTCTCTGTGTGCATAAGTTTCTATGGACTTCTAAACGTTTAGGTCGTTGTTTTTGAAATTGGACTGTTCTTTGATAGGTTATATACCGGAATGTCTCTGATAAATATCGAAAATTGAAAAACTCCACTTATAAAGGAATAGTTCAATTTTTAATAAAGTTAATACCCTTGTACAGCCTAACTTCACGTCCGCTTGTGTAGCTTTATCATCGTACAAGTGTATAAAATGAGCAGTAGGTTCTACGATATAACATGGGTGCGTACGAAATGAATTTCTGTGTTTTTAGCACAATTGAACCATGCCATTAGACATTTGTATTAGAAACTTTAATTCAAACAAATTTTATAAAATCAACGATGCAATGCAGACAAAGATGTATTTTGGACTAAGTCACTGCGGAAAAGAATCTAAAACTTTCTCCCGGTGCGCTGCGGTGGGTCCAATACCTAGAGCAAGCAGTTAATTGATTTGATTGAAAAATAGGTGATTTCACCGATTCTGATTAAACTAAAAGTATTGAAAGACTGGAACATTCGTTTATACTCATTCAATCCCTGCCAATGTGAGGTAACCCTGCTAGTACATATAATAAAATATATTTAGTTATTATCTAAGTACTATACGCTTCATCCATGCTGCATCATAAATGTAGAGTTAACTATTCGAACTAGGCAATTCGATCCTCGAACCAAGAATTACTTTTTTAACCCCGTTCCGAGAGCGCTAATAATTTAGGCTGCTTTCAACAGTTACAGACGATTAGAGAAATAGAAACGGACAGATATAGCCAGATGTCATATTAGTGTGCACCAGAAATGGACTTGCATTTATAGTTTAGATTTGTTCTTATTATTAATTAAAGAGATCAGACAAAAGAGGCTAAACATAATTATTTTATAAAAGAAAAAAAAATATTACATACATGCGTATACGTGTACGTATACGTTGTAGAATCATAAGTAATTTGCAGTTGAGGAGCACCCAAAAAGTTACCTTTAACTCAGTTCAGACACACACACATATAGAGTTATACATAGATAGTACTTATACATATATATATATATATATATATATACATAAATAGATATATAGATAGATAGTATTTAGACAGGCATGCACAAATTACGCAATACTAACAAATACACACATATATACATATATATATATACATATATGCACGTGTATATATATATGCATGTATATATATATATATATATATATATATATATATATATTATAAGGTAAAATTAAAAGCCAAGAACAATGCGAGATTTTTTTTTATATATAGAGTAAAATTAAATGAAAACAAAAGAAATAAATTTATTTCTTTTGTTTTCATTTAATTTTACTCTATATAAAAAAAAATCTCGCATTTTTCTTGGCTTTTAATTTTACCTTATAATTTTCTTCAAGCAAACTACAATCTTCTTATATATATATATATATATATATATATATATATATATATATATATATATATATATATATATATATTATACAGACATGTACAAACGCCGCGACACTAACATTGACATGTTTCAATTTGTAATTAAAAACTAATAGCTCTTCAGCCGAAACAGTCTATCATTCCATTCATATGTTCTTATTAATAAGGCTATACATGCATATATGAATATATGCCACTATATATATATATATATATATATATATATATATATATATATATGCATTATTGTGTGTTTCACTCATCTGTATATAAATGTGTGTGTGTATATATATATATATACATACATATGCATTATTGTATGTTTTAATGATCTGTATATAAATATTTATATATATATATATATATATATATATATATATATATATATATATATACATACAAGTTGTCCACAAAGTCTGACTACATTATGTAGCTAGACTTTGTGGGAGCATACTCTAGATTATGTAGCAAGACTTTGTGGGCACCCTGTATATATATATATATATATATATATATATATATATATATATATATATATATATACACACAGGGTGCCCACAAAGTCTGGCAACATAATCTACAGGATGCTTCAACAAATTCTGGCTATATAATGTAGCCAGACTTTGTGGACACCCTGTATATATATGTAACTGCAATTATATATTATTTTGTATAATATAATTATGACGTATGATGTACGTATGTGTGTATGTTTGAATACTGAGAGTTTTCATAAGAGAGGGGATAAACTCTATAACGGAGTTTATGAAAGAACACGAGAATCAATATGCGTTGCTGAACCAACGTATAACCGACCAACACATTTGGAGCATCTCTTCACACTATTGTTTATAAAATTACATTTTCCGCCCTCCTCTGCCTAATTCCTCTTCCTGCCTTTATATTTCCCTCTCACCTTTTATATATATATATATATATATATATATATATATATATATATATATATATATATATATATATGATGTTTTTAGACGCGGAGAACTTTAAATTAAAATAAATCACGGAAAAATAATTTTATTATACAACTGTTTGTGATTCAAAATGTCAATATAATTTCGGGCATATGACCCCCGCGGTTCATGCGTATATGACGTAATGTAGAACCTCATTCTTCAAATACTCTATGCGTTAATGATGCTGTATATCGACAATGACGCGTTGAAGGTTGTTTCTGAAATGGTCTATTGTTTCTGGTTTATTAGCGTAGACACGGTACTTTACGTATCCAGAACTGCAAATAATCTAATTGGGTTTAATCGCACGAACGAAGTGTCTAGTTTACATTTTGTTAAATTATTCGTTCATCAAATGTCTCCAAATAATTTTCAAAAAAATTTGCACAATTTTCAAACGCTGCTCTGGTGTCAGTTACTTAATGATGAATTACCAAACCAAGTTGAACTTAAAATAAGCGATAAATGCTAAGTTGTCAATTCAAATTTCGTCGCATCTACAATAAACACCATATATTTTTTTCATAATATTATTTTGTATTCATGCACGTCACCAATTGAAAACGAATAAAGAAAAGTTATAAGCTTTTATACTTTTCGTATTCTTTTTTATACATTTCCATTCACATGTATATATATATATGTGTGTGTGTGTGTGTGTGTGTGTGTGTGTGTGTGTGCACGTGTACACTCGTGAGCAAAAAAAAATGGGCCAAACAAATTTTATTCATTTTATTGCATTAAAAGCTATATTGAACAAAGAACAATGAACAAGGAAACTTAAACGAGACTAATAACACAGAACAAGACATTTACTTTAATAAATGCTTAGGATGGAATCGCATTCCCTTTTGATTTCTTTAAGAGATCAATCCTTTTAGACATGCTCTCAACCAAAGTGGAACACTGTAAAGAGGAGATGCTATTCCATTCGCTTTGCACAGCTTCCCACAGTTTGTCATTGTTCAAAAAAGTTCTTCCGGCCAATGCACGAGATATTATGAACCAAATATCTCGATTAGGTTTAAATCGGGGCTTTGACCTAGCCAAAATATCATATCAATTGAGTTATCAGAAAACCATTTATCTGTGACTTTAGCAGTGTGTGCAGGGGCATTATCATGTTGAAAAATAATGTTCTGGGATATTCCCAGCTTCTGAATACTTAGTAGCAGTTCTGTTTCTAATATTCGAATGTATTCCTTTGCATTGATTGACTTTTCACATCTAACAAGTTCTCCAACTCCTGCTGCACTAAAAGTTCCCCATACCATTATCCCTCCATTCTCGTGTTTAACTGCCGTTTTTATGCAACTTGGCAAAAATCTTTCTCCAGTTCTTTGATTGCACCGTTCGGGAGCATCGGGAGCATCACTAACAAGTCAAAAGCTTGATTCATCTAACCAGAAAACATTCCTGAATCAGACTGTATCTTTCTAGCTATAACATGAGAAAAACCTCTTTCTATCATTGATGTTCTTCTTAGATAAAAATGGCTTCTTTTTACACCTTTTAGAGGAAAATCCCATTTCTTTCATTCATCTACATATTGTATATCTAGAAAGAGAATTTCCAGCCCCTGGTTTGAATTCTTTGCTATGGTCAACATGTTTTTTTTTCGATCCTTGAAGACAGTTAATTTAAGCCTGTGGTCGTCCTTCAAAGTGGATGCTCTAGGGCGACCAGATCCAGATTTCCCTTTTACCAAGCGTTCGACTTCAAATCTTTGACTAATTCGCTTCACTGCAGAAAAAGATGTTTTTACATTTTCTTTTCTTAAAATATCAAAAATATGCTCGTAAGTTATTTTGGACAGTCTTAATCCGGCAATTCGTTTTTTTATATCCTCGCCAAGATGCGGTCTTACAATTTTTAGGATTCATTTTTTCACTTATTATTATATGCTATAATAATAATGATCTGCAAAATAGAAATTTTCCGTTCAAATTAACAAAAATTAATGGAAAGATATTGAAAAATCGATTTCTTCCTTCTTTCACTCTTGGCCCATTTTTTTTTCTCATGAGTGTATGTGTGTGCATACACACACATATATATACAAAATATATGTACAATATATATATATATATATATATATATATATATATATACATTTATATATATATATATGTATGTACATTTTTTAATTTGTAATTCATCCATATATATATATATACATTTATATATATATATATATATATATATACATTTTTTTAGCTTGTAATTCATCAAATTCCTGATGAAGACCCATGAAAGTTGAAAAATTGCAGACATTAATGTTTACACGATCAGAATATTTGACAATTGACCTGTCAACTTGAAAAACAAAAATACGAAACATAACAGTAATTTTTGCTACAGTGCTCCATAATAAGTAGTGCTACATTTTAGTACAACTTATGCAATATACATACCTATATACATACACAGTATAATTTTTCCAGGTTCATATATACATGTATTATTAAAAAAACATTCAATACGCATATATTTTCGTTTTACGAATTTACTTACACAGTGCTCAATATATGAAGGGTATTTCAGTAGCATGAAAATAGACATATATAGATTTACACTACAACATTTGTGACTTAATTCGAGTTAAGCCAGACAAAACTGCATAAATCCGTTGATATATATATTAAATAAATGACAAAAGTCTGTATTCTAAAGTTACTATTTGTTTTTTTTATGCCATATTTGAAAAGATGAAAAGATAGCGCACTAAAATGAAATAAAACGTAATTGCAACTTCTGCTCCAATTTTCGGATTTTATAATCATGCCCGCATGCATTTATTTTATTTTAACGTGATGTGTACTTTTTTCTTCTGATAAGTTAAGGGTAAAATAAATTCATTGAGTAATATAATAATTAAATGCACTAATTATTGAAGGCATGAAACAGGTGCTGCCAATAAATGTGCATGTCAACATATTTAAAGGAATAAATGGTAAGACGGTCAACGTCAATAAAGGCTTTTATGATTTATTTGTTATATGGTCTGTAATTATATCGAGTTTCATAAAATAATGGATTGGTATAAATAGAAGGTATGATATAATTGAAGAAACTTATTTTCACACGCACACACACACACACACACATACACACACAAGATCTCATGGATTATATGAAAAGAAACTGGAACCAATCATACCAGTTATCATAGGTGCCACAGGGCTTATGACGAAGATCATGACGTCCTATCTAACTAATATTCCTGATGAACCAAGTGCAAAAGAGATCCAGACAATTGCACTCAAGGGAACAACGAGGATACTAAAAAGAGCTCGCGGTTAGTTTCAATAAACAAGCAGGGCAATGTTGTCACTGGTTTAGCTGCTCCATACCCAGCGTTATAATCTTCAAAGTAAGAAATTAAACACACACACACACACACACACACACACACACACACACATATATATATATATATATATATATATATATATGAATATATATATATATATATGGTGATTCAAAAGAAAACTAACTGACAAATTAAAATTGAATGATTTAGAATTTTAAACCAAGCTTTAATAGATACATATTATTACATCTTAGAGATACACTTGGATGCCTCTTACTTAAACATTAGTACTGTAATAATCTGCTTATTTCATTTAACAGGCAAAGAGTTAAGGTGTTTTGCTACACCAAAGAGTTAAAATTTACACAAGTTTGATGTCGATCATCAGAGTGCAGAGAAATTACAAAAGTCATTTCGATGAAAAAAAAAACAACTGTTCAAGCAAAAACGTAATTAAATCCATATTCCAAAAAACTGCAGAGACAATATATATAACAGATCAACTTACACCTGGTAGACCAAAAATGCAAGCAATATTACTCGTGTTTCTGCAGAGGTTAAACGAAATCTTAAAGTTTCTATCAGAAAACGTTCAAACTTCACCATATTTTAAAATGTATAATTTATAAATATTTATAAATATATAAATTTATATATATATATATATATATATATATATATATATATATATATATATATATATATATAGCGTAATAACGTTGATATACCACTTCTCGTCGTTAAGCACGTTGAGCCTGGCTAGTACCAGATGGGAATCTTAGGCGCTTCATGTCTCTCTGCTTATCTCGGCATTGTTTCCAGTTGTTCTGAACCTCCACTTGCTACTGGTATTTCAAAAACAACGACTCAGGGGAAGTGTGGTTGACGATTGCGCAACTCTTGCCACAAAAATTCCACGCGCAGGCACAGTGGGTATGCATAGTATGTCAAGACGGAAGGAAGCTACCATATATATATATATATATATATATATATATATATATATATATATATATATATATATGTTTTATGGTAAACAACTGATGTTCCCTTGAAAAATAAATTATTGTACTATAGTAAATTCGAAAGCGAGTTGATGCAGTGATTGCAGGTGATTAAATGACTTACTGACACTGACTAGATGGTTTTCTAACGAATGATAAAAAATATTTTTTTGTATAGTTTTAAAAGATTAAAAACGTCAAAGACTATATATATATATTTATATATATATATATATATATATATATAAAGAGATTGAGAAAAAAGAGAGAGGGAGTGAGAGAGGGCAATTAGTATATATATATATATATATATATATATATATATATATATATATATATATATATACTAGCAGGCAGCCCGGCATTGCCCGGTCGTAAAATACGCTTAGATATATAGCAGATATCATATTCACTATTGATTAAAAGGTTACTCTATCTCCCCCTATTTTATCCCTGAGTTCTCATCCTCCATAAGCGATATTTCTGACAAAGGGGATGAAAAGTGCTGTTTCACACGCTCAGCAGTTTTATATTAGCTATAATTATAGGGAGTTTTCAAGTTATTTTTTTAATTTTCATCTTTACTCTTACTCGTGTTGACAAGTTACTAATAAGTGTGCTGGAGGTAATGTTTTTTTTAAATTGGCTGGCGTTATCCGCATATTAGTCAGGGACCCAAACCCAAGTGTAGCTCCCAAAGAGACTGTCCCATCAGCAGCCGAGGCTGCTGTATTGTCATTTAGTAAAGAACCATGCAGCAGCTTCTGGTGACACCTCTCGATGCCATATTAATAGGCACTATTTACGTTTTCATTGATCAAAAAATATTTTTGTCTTTATTACTTTACATGCTTTTCTCTAATCAATTTTGCTTTTATTTTTCCAACAAATTTTCCTAACTTTACCATAATTAGTAAAAACAATTTTAAAGAGATTAGACCCAGCACCCCAACACCTAACGTAGACTCCCTCTAGCAGGTTTGCTTCTCCAACATCAGGGTCTACGTTCCAATCTTCCAGAAGTTGTAATTAAATTACAGGAGACCAAATCTGACCTATTGTTCCTTTGTGAATCTGGCATTGGTTCAACTCGAATTCTCGATCAAAGATTATTTAAACATAAACTCTAAACCTAGCCCTCATGATCGCAATGAACATGAAATACCCACCTATATTAGAGATGACTTCTTCTTCTTCTTCTTCTTCTTCTTCTTCGAAAAAGACATGCATAAACAAGATCTAAAATGGCTCTACATGTGCTGCTGCATTCCTATTTGCCCTATACCATCTTCATAATGATGGCTTCATCATCTTTGAGAGTATCGTGAGTCAAATTGATTACATCCTGACTGCCCATGACGACTTCAACGATTTAATGGCTCATCCACTCTTACTAGAAGTAATGTTTAATCATCATTTCTCTCTTGCCTATAATCTAATCCAGATTACTGAGGAACCCACCTGCGTCTTCAATGCCAATGACTAATTTACAAGCCTTCTGGATCTTTTAATGACCTCCTGCTCTGAATTGTGTTCATCCTTTGTTATGTCTCCGCTAGGGTCTTCTAATTACTCGGTTGTCTCAATTAAGATTCTAACTATTAGCAAAAAGCCGTCGTCGGATGTTCCTCTTCACCGCGCAGTGTATTGTTATTCTATGGCTGGTCCAGACGGCTTCGGTACGCATATATCAGCTATACCCCTAAGCTTTATGTTAAACAAAGATGTATCTTCTATAGCATCCGACTTGACAGAGTAGCTAACTATTAACATTGATATATATATATATATATATATATATATATATATATATATATATATATATATATATATATATATATATATATTACACAATGATCACCACTTATCAAGGCCCGGAAGCCACTCAGGGATAAGGGTTATTGCAAGTACATTACGTTAGTGTGAAGATTTTTTTTTACATAGGCATCACCACATTATCAAGGCCCAGAGGCCACTCAAGGATAAGGGTTAAAGAGTGTACAGTAGACATTGGACAATATAGTAATCATTAGTAATGAAAATTTGGTAAATTTGATAACTTATTTGGAACGGCTCATCAAGAACTTATTTACTTTAGACTTGAACACAACCATATTGTAGTCAGCCGGAAAGTAGGAAAACGGATGACAATTCCACAGGCGTGCAGTTCTAAGAAAGAAGCTTTGTTCATGGAATCTACGTTTAGGTTTGGCACAGATAAAGAGTGGGGGGAATTATTGATAGTGTTTACAGCTAGACGAGTGTTTCTTGTGAAAGTTTGGCGAGGGGGGACCATAGATTGAAGCTCAGTCGAACACTTTCCATGAAAATAACGATACATCAGAGACAAACTCGCAACATCTCTTCTGTGAGATAGAGGTTGCAAGGAGGAGAAAAGGACATCTCCTACGAGGCTACGAAGTCTATTTTGAACTCTATCGAGGCAGGACAAGTCCTTTCTAGCAGCTCCTGCCCAGATTTGGCTACAGTATTCCATCCTTGGACGTACCTGGCTCTTATATAGATAGAGAATTGCATCAGCAGTGAGATATTTACCGGATCAATAGAAAGATCCCACCATTTTTCCAGCGGCCTTGGCAACAGATTTGATGTACGTGTTCCATTTAAGATCAGGAGTAATGGTCAAGCCCAGAAGCTTGTCAAAACTTGAGGCCTCCTGAAGACGAGAGCCATTCATTTCAATTGATGCCAAATGTGGATTAGAATGTTGATGATGTAAACAGAGAAGCTTGGTTTTGGATGCATTAAAAGTAACCAGCCACTCCTTTCCCCATTGTACTACGTGCACAAGATCAGAGGAGAGAGAATTGGAGAGAACTTGGTCATTTACTGTCTTAGATGTGCTACCATAGATGTGCTACCATAAATAAATATATATATACTAGCTGTACCCGGCCACGCGTTGCTGTGGCTCAGTTTGTTAAAATGGAACACATGTGAAAGTAGAGAAAAGTGTGATTCTTTTTTTCAAGAGAATGTACAAATTATTTTTTTAACAGATTTTAAGAAAATAAACAGAAAAATACTTCCATCATTAATTATGCAAAAAAATAAATAAAATGTTGATTTAGTGTTTCAATATGCTTATAAATTACGATAAAACTTGCTGAGTATGCACTGTTTTACGGTTGTTGTAAAAATGGAATGGAAACTTAAATTTCGCTTCATTTTAATCTTTCCTAATTTTTTAATTGTGCCCCCAAAACGAATATAATCAAAACAGTAACATTCAACAATTGTACTTTATGTATATAAAACACAAAATATTTATTTAAAAAATTTTTTTTTTTTTTTAAAGTTAATAACGAAAGAGAAATAATTCCATTTTTTAAACGAAAAAGTCAGTTTACCTAACTTACTGTATTAATGCTATTTTTTTAAGCAAGAAAAAAAAAGGTAAATATCCAGATACGCTACTACAGAACACCGACCACTCTAATTTGTTTTTGTATAGGTAATTGAGGTCGCTGACAACGAATCTGATAGTCAAACTTGGGGCAAATTTACCGTTTGCATGGTATTTACCCCTGAACCCACGAACTTCTTTCCACCATTTTGCAGCTTCCGTTTATGCTAAGCGCATGCACGCTGTAGCATAAACGACGGCTTCACCAAGCAAACTACGTTGGGGGGAGGGGATTTTTTTTTCTAGGACATAGAATTTTCTAATTTTCAAAAATACATTATAGCACTTTTTGGGTGGAAAATTTAAAATTAACTGAAAAAGAAATAAAATAAGAAAAGGAAAGCACACCAAGTTGGAGTAGGGGGGGGGTTAATTTATCTGTTTTTTTTTTTTACCTGGAACATCGAATTTTCAAATTTTCCGTAAGTAATGCACCGACATTTACCAATTAGAACACTATTTAACATTTTCCGAAGATTTTACTTTGTACATTGGGGGGGGGCGGATGTGATGTTGGGGCGCGCGCGCGCCCCAACATCAGATTCCCTCCCCAAACAAATTAGAGTGGTCGGTGGGGTTTGTATTACTGTACATAGATTCGAAAAAGTTGTCAAAAAACAAATATAAAACAAATAAATTTTATCAAAGGCAAGATAAGTTACTTTTCTACCAAACTGGATATATTTTTCGTGTTTTTATTCAATGTAACATGTTTATTCAGCTCGAAAAACATACAGTGTTTACCGATGTATTGGAAAATTCAAGATGGCGTCTGATTCTCTCTTTAACACGGTAAGTTTGGGAAAAGGTGTTATAAATAAAAACCCAGATAAAATACTGTTAAAAACTCGCTCAATATATGTTACCGTGACATAGGTTGACATATATTCGGCGGGTTTTTAATAGTATTTTGTATAGTTTTTTATTTATAACACCTTTTCCCAAACTTACCGTGTTAAAGAGAGAATCAGACGCCATCTTGAATTTTCCAAGTCATCGGTAAACACTGTATGTTTTTCGAGCTGAATGTTGGGTTTGTATTACTGTACACATAGATTCGAAGAAGTTGTCAAAAAACAAATATATAACAAATAAATGTTATCAAAGGCAAGATAAGTTACTTTTCTACCAAACTGGATATATTTTTCGTGTTTTTATTCAATGTAACATGTTTATTCAGCTCGAAAAACATACAGTGTTTACCGATGTATTGGAAAATTCAAGATGGCGTCTGATTCTCTCTTTAACACGGTAAGTTTGGGAAAAGGTGTTATAAATAAAAACCCAGATAAAATACTGTTAAAAACTCGCTCAATATATGTTACCGTGACATAGGTTGACATATATTCGGCGGGTTTTTAATAGTATTTTGTATAGTTTTTTATTTATAACACCTTTTCCCAAACTTACCGTGTTAAAGAGAGAATCAGACGCCATCTTGAATTTTCCAAGTCATCGGTAAACACTGTATGTTTTTCGAGCTGAATGTTGGGTTTGTATTACTGTACACATAGATTCGAAGAAGTTGTCAAAAAACAAATATATAACAAATAAATGTTATCAAAGGCAAGATAAGTTACTTTTCTACCTAACTGGATATATTTTTCGTGTTTTTATTCAATGTATCATTTTTATTCAGCTCGAAAACCATACAGTGTTTATCGATGTATTGGAACATTCAAGATGGAGTCTGATTCTCTCTTTAACACGGTAAGTTTGGAAAAAGATGTTATAAATAAAAAACCGGATAAAATACTGTTAAAAACTCGCTCAATACACGTTACTGTGACATAGGTTGACATATATTCGGCGGGTTTTTAATAGTATTTTGTATAGTTTTTTATTTATAACACCTTTTTCCAAACTTACGGTGTTAAAGAGGGTGTGAGTCGCCATCTTAAATTTTCAAATACATCGGTAAACACTGTATGTTTTTCGAGCTGAATAAATATGTTACATTGAATAAAAACACGAAAAATATATCCAGTTTGGCAGAAAAGTAACTTATCTCGCCTTTGATAACATTTATTTGTTATATATTTGCCCCCCCCAAAAAAAAACAAATTAGAGTGGTCGGTGTTCTGTAGTAGCGTATCTGGATATTTACCAAAAAAAAAAATATTTAGGTTTGGCTATAAATTCCTAAACTCATTTCACCTTAAATAATTTAGGTGACTGAAATAGGAATCTAATTGAATCTTTAATTTCCTGAATAGTATCCGATAATTCATTTTCCTTCGAGTTATATCGAATACATTAATACGGACTTTAGGGGCTTTTTTCGTAATGTTACTGTAAAAATTATTTTTTATTGTTACAAATTACGATGCTTTAATAAAAGCAAAAATAAATTCTTGCGTTTTTTATTTACTACTGAAAACCATAACTTTAGTAAAGGTATTTTTTGTTTAAACAAAATAAAACATTTTCACTAAGAGTTAAGTAAAAATAATTAGTTCATTATATTCTACGATCATTATTTGAAAAATACTACAATTTTCATTAAAATTCGTTAATTTCCTGATTTTTGGTGAATTTTTAAGTAAAGGGAGGAGTCAAAATGTGTATACACTTTGAGCGTCGTCATTCATTTTGAGACCACGTGTGGTTAATTTAAATATCCAGTTTGGCAGAAAAGTAACTTATCTTGCCTTTGATTACATTTATTTGTTATATATTTGTTTTTTGACAACTTTTTCGAATCTATGTGTACAGTAATACAAACCCAAACTTCGGAGGTTGGAATCCCCCCCCAACGTAATTGTACTTGGAAAAATCGATTTTATAGTGAGATTTAAGAATGGTTAGTCGAAAAAAAGGTGAAAAACAAAACAAATAATCAATAAATAATTGTTACCAAAGGCAATAAATGCTACTTTTTTTACTTACATTGAATATTTTCAAGCGCTTTTCTAATGCGGGTGTGTGGGTGCCAAATACCTCCAGATTTTCTAGAATTTCCCGCTAGATTGTAACCGAAATCTCCAGATATAGCAGGAAAACCGCTAAATTGTAACACTGGTCACGTGACAGGAAGCGGTAATAATAATTGTCCCTAAATAAAAAATGGCCTCTCGATACAAAGAAATCTACCTATTTATCATAGAAAAATTAAGTATAATGTTATAATAAAAAAGGAATATATAAAAACACACATGGATGTAGTAAACATATTATACCAAAACGTGGAAGCCATCCGTCCAGTGGTTTTTTAGACAATTAATTCCGAACGAACCAACATTTACATTTTTATATATATAGATATATATATATGTGTGAAAATGTATGTCGGTCTGTGTGTCTGTCTGTTTACATTTCCCTACACAATAACTCTGTCAATTTTCAGCCTACAGACTCGAAATTTAATATACAGGATATTAAGATTTGTGAAAATCTTTGTAATCCGTTTGCGGCTAGAAATTTGACTGTTAAGGGGCCAAAGTTTGAGGATTTGACCTTTGAGAACTCTACCAATCTCCTCCGCCAATTTTAGGTATAAACAATTGAAATTTTAGATATAGGTTCCTTGGACATAGATTTAACTTAATAATTTGATTTGTACCCAAAACAATAAATGTTCAGGGGTCATAATAGGAAACAAAGTTTTTTTTTTTTAAATTGAGCTCTGCGGACTCTACCAAATTATTCAGACAATTTCTGGTCTAAACATTTGAAATTTTACATAAATGGTATTCAGAAGTAAGGCAAGCTTTTTAATCGGTTTGGATGGAAAATTTGAGCTACCAATATATAAATGTATGTATATATGTTTGCATGTCTGCCTAAAACTTTTGACAGAGGTGACGGATTGTCACATGATCCGTATCGTTTTTAAGCCCGACCCTTCAAACGACAAATACTGAAAATTGGCTAAAAACATTAATTTCTTCATCCTCAACTGGGCACTTTTCTACAGGAAGGGGTCGCTTTTTTCACCGACATTTTCGAAAGTCATCTCCTCTTTTCGATTGTCTAGCCTTAATTAAAACCTACGTCACTTCCGGTTTGGCGGTGGTCGTAACAGCAAAGACGTCACGTTTTCCCCCATTCTTTTCCTCCTTCGCAGTACGATTCGAACCTGCCTTCCTACTACCACTTTTTTTTTTTTGCTTAGCACACATCTCCAAGCACCCAGGCAACGTCGATACCCATGCTTGTATATATATATATATATATATATATATATATATATATATATATATATATATATATATATATATAGTCTAAAAACTTCAAATTAAACAAAAAAGCTAACGGTGGTATACCCCTGAATGCGATACTATTGAACGTAGAAATCATTGTTTTAATTGCTTTAAACGAAACAGGTGTTCAGAAAATAAATCCGCTTATAGGTCTACTAGCAAGCACGGCCGAAAGGTCATCAATAACGCGAGAGAGTAGTTTGCCTTTAATGTAAAGTTTAAAGTTGCAGAACAGAGGTTAAATTCCGACAAGTTTTGTGCATAACAAACAGGGTTCTGAACAGATGCGTTAGTTTCATCCAACCATCACCAACAGTCATTGGGTGATTAATTCAGCATCTGTTAAAGCCAAAATCCTCGCCAAGAACCTCGTATTAAACTCCACACTGTGTGATAATGACTGCTTACCTCCTGAATTTCCTCCAAAGACTGACAATACTCTGATCGACATTTATATATCTATCCGAAATGTTCCCATCTCATGAGGAACCTTGATTTCGGCAAGACAACTTGCCCTGACAACATCTAAATCATCGTGCGCAAAGGGCTACAAACACGAACTAGCTCCAATTTTAACAAAGTTGTTGAATCGTTGCCTTAAAAAAAGGGAAGCTTCCTAACACTTTGGAAAACCTTGACAGTCTGACCAGTATTTTAAAACACGGGGGGTCGGTCTCCTGCATCTTAGTATAGACTAATCAGTTTTCTGTGTTGGAGTCTGTGATAAATAGAGAAGTTGTCAATCACCTCAACAAAACCAGCCTATTCAGCGACATACAATATGGTGCATGGGAAAGATCAACTGACAGTAATATCACACAGGATTAGTGAATCTATAGGCGACGGCTTCATTTCTAGAGTAATAGCTCTTGACATATATAATGCACTTAACATGTTTACTTCATAAAATATCCAGCTACTCTACGGATGGAAATGTCCTCTCATCCATCAAATCTTGTCTCTCTGCAAGGTCTATCTAAGTGGCTGTTGATGAAATTTGAAGCTTATAATATTACCGCTCTCGAAACTAAGGGATCTATCTTGGGCTTACCTTCTTCCCTGATGTTCATCAACGACCTCCCAAATTACATTCTTCGCTCATTCGTTGGCATCTACGATACTACCATCTACGGTAACACTTCAATAGTCAATAAAGATCGGGCTCTTGCAGTTTGTTTCTCCCCTGACCTGTAATACAATCGGGTAAAAATGGCAAGTGACTTTTAATACATCAAAAAACAAACTTTTGTCTTTTCATCACCAACACTCAGATACCCGCTTTTCTCCAGTTGAAATGAATGGTTCTCACATCGATGAAGCAACTGACTTCAACAAACTTGTGGAACTGACCTTTACCCCTGACCTGAAATGAGAGACCTACACCAGAGCCTTTGCCAAAATCAATGGAAAGATGGTGGGATCGTTCCACAACTCCAGAAAGTATCTCACACCCGATGCAATCTTCTACCTGTACAAAAGTTAAATACAACCTAAGATGAAGTATTGATTCCACATCTGGCGTGGAACCTCCGAAAGCACCCTTTCTTGATTTCACAGGATACAAAACCGTCTTTGAAATGTAGTATTCGCCTCCCTATTCACTCTTTCTCACAGACGATACGTTAATCTTGATGGAAACATCAGAGAAACTATATTCCAAATTAACGTCACATGCGCTTTTATATATAAAACATCTGTTTTAAATTTAATGCCGTACATTTTTGAAAATAGGTGGGAAAGGAGTGTAATGTTATGACCCTTTAGGCTGTGATCATAGCGTAGTATCTGTTAACTGTGGCAAGTGGGAGCAATGGTCAAAACATTATTATTATTGTCAGTGTATTCTTGTTAATTGATTTGAGCGACGGATGGTCGCTGGATCAGTTATTATGATTAGAAGAATAAACAATTAAATTGCGAAATAAATGATTGACGTGTGAATCGCAAAAAGAATGTGAAAATAGAAAATATATGTAAACATTATTATTTTGGTGTTTTTAATAAACAAATAACTAGGTGGAATATATTGATATGAGACACGTAATTAGGTGACGTAAGAGAACACGTAATGTAGTTAGTTTTGGAGAGATTCAGAGAGTTGAGAATTGATCACCAGAGCAGACAGACGTCTAGACAAGGGTAGACAGACATTTAGGAGCGGGCTGTATGAACAGAAAATGTAGAAACTGCATATCCTGTGAAAACCATTGGAGACAACTGTAATAAATTTATATTACAAAAATATAAAGAGTTGTTTTAATGGTTTCACAAATAAGAACAGTTATCTCAATTATATGGTGCTGATCACTTCATGGTTCGTCACGGAGCAGCAGGAAGTTAAAAGAACTCTTCAAGAAAAAGGTATGAAGCTTATATTATTTTTTTTACATATGAACTGTAAAAATATCCCGTGCAATAAGTCTGATACAACATGACTCGGTTTACACGTCAATATCATGTCCCCTGGCTAAACAACATGCATACGATTTATACGTTTATTATCTGTCTGTTAAAAGAACAATATCTTACATCCACTAGATAATACATGACACGTTTTAATATATCATCTCCTCCAATATAAACCAATATACAACACAAAACCGTCTTTGAAATTTAGGTTTCGCCTCCCTATTCACTCTTTCTCACAGAAGATACGTTAATATTGATGTAAACATCACAGAAACTGTATTTCAAATTAACGGCACATGCGCTTTTATATATAAAACATCTGTTTTAAATTTAAGAAGAATGTTTTCTATGGTTTCGTAATTAATTTCACGTTTGTTTATAGGCGTGGAAAACGTAGAACCCTACGATATTGTTATAAAAATAATAGGATTATGTTGTTTCATATCAAATCTGTATTTGAAATTTTAAAATGTGTACAGTGTTTTCATAATTCATTTGGAAATTTGTGGATGTGCACTTATATCTCAGAATAGTTTTGTAATAAACCTCAGCACTACATTCATAAATAGCAGGTCGCCCTGCATTTCCCGCTCATAAAATACACTTCAATATGATATTTTAATTAATGCAGATTTCGTATTTATTATTATATTATATTGGACCCAATATATAGTAATTATTTAAAAAGTTTTAAAAACATATCTCCTGCGCCACCACCGAGAATCGAAACCAAAACGTTTAGCTTATCATTTATTTTTTTCCTTTGACGCCAATGCTTTACCTGTGAAGACATGTTTTCTGCAATGCTAAAAAGTAAAAACATGAACAATAGCTATTACGTTACGCATGCATATTCGTAATACCGTCATTTCATCTTCACCTGGCAAATTTCATTTTTTTTAATTTTCAGACTTTTACACCGATTATCTCCGGCTAAAACCCAAATATAAAGTCTCGCATCATTTGAATACCCTCTATATTAAGTTTCATGTCTGTAGACCAAAAACTAACAGGAGTTTGGTAGGCAAATTTATTTAAACAAATATATATGCGCATACATAAATGTATATATATATATATATACATATATATATATATATATATATATAGAGAGAGAGAGAGAGAGTGAGAAATAGTTTTGCGTTTACTATCACCCTTTTACGCAAATATTACGCAAGTATAAATAATACAGAATATCTGCATGAATATAGTTACACGCAATAGTTTACTAAAGATGATCATTCCATAAAAACAACGAAAAACTTATAAGGAATTAATTAAAATGAATGTTTAAAAGAACATACAATTAGCTTGGACTTTTGCAGAGGAATGCAATTCCACGACCCATATATAACAAAGATTTATTTTCTTTTTAAATAAATAGAAAAACGGGTTTTTAATATGAATATCAATACACAAAAAAACAATTTATAGGAGTACTAGCAGTTCATCCCAGCTCTGCTCGGGCCCTATGTACTGTTTATAACTTTATGTGCATATGTATATATATATATTTAAAAGTTTGACTCATATCCAGGTAACCTACATCTAAAATTTTAATATTAAGACCCAAAATTGGTGAAGAAGTTTAGTAGAGTCTGCAAATATCAACTCTTTCAACTTTGACCGCTTGGCAGCCAAATTGACTGAGTAATTTGGTAGAGACTGCAGAGGTAATTTTTTTTAAAACTTTGGCACCAATTTTGACCACTTCACATTTATTGTTTTGGGTTCAAATAAAATATAAAAAGTTTGATTCATGTCCAGTTAACCTACACCTAACATTTAAAATATTTATGGGGGAGTTAAGTAGAGTTTTCAATGGTCAAATCGTTGAACTTTGATCCCTTTGAAAGCCCAATTTCTGGCCAAAATCCGATTAAAACGATTTTCTAAAATCTCAGTACCCCTTATGTCAATTCCTGAGTCTGTAGTCAGAAAATTGACAGAATAATTTGGTAGGGAAATGTACACAGCCAGACACACAGACAGACAATTTCATTTTTATAGATAGATAGATAGATAGATAGATAGATAGATCACACGCTATGTACATATAGAACTACTTTTATAGTGTGTTTTTCGTAATTCAATTTAATTTATAGATATTCGGCGCGAATCATGACAAACAATATCTAGACACTTAATTTATAATGTATGACAAAATTACCATACCTAACAACACCTTACCTTAGTGTTCATCCTTCAAATGTCTTAGCTTGACATTCACAGTGAAACGAATACATTGAGGACATTGCCAAGGCTGTTACAGAGTAAGTGCTAAAAATAAAGTCACTAGAGAGCATCCGTATGTCTTTATAACGCCACCATTCACTCATGCATGGAGCATCGTTGTCACATCTGAGCTAGTGTATCTATCACTAATCTCCTACACTTAGACAGGGTGTAAAAATAAGTCTTTAGAGGTTCCTACTGTTTGACAAGCGCCAACTCCTGTTCCATCGCAGCAAGGTGGAATCTTTGTGTCTGTTTTACCAGTACTGTAATTGAATGTGCTCTGATGAAATCATAACGTGCGTTTCTCCACGACCTACATACGCTCGACAAACCTGTCTAGCAGCAAAATCCCACCGTTTTATTATTCAGATTCCTAGATGCCGGAAATTCTTGTACTCTACATATTTCCTCTCCGATTGCTAGACTTCGGAATTAATTTCTTGTTTCTTGCTTCTCTGATTCTACTAAAAAAATTTGTAATCTTATGTGAACGGACATGTCACCTGTGTGCATCGTTATGGATGGAAAAAATAACAAAACTCACACACACGTTAGCATGTACAGAATCTCTATTTAAGATTTAGAAATAACTAGCTTGGGTGCCCGTCGTTCCTGGGTGTTTGGAGGTGTGTGTTGAGCAAAAAACAAAAGTTGTAGTTGACCGGCAGGCTCGGACCCGTACCGTGAAGAAGGAAAAGGGCGTGAAAAAAAAGTGGTGTCTTTGCTGTTGCGCCCATCGCCAAACCGGAAATTACGTAGGTTTTAATTAAGGCTAGTCAATCGAAAAAAGGAGACGACTTTCGAAAATATCGGCGAAAAAAAGCGACCCCTCCCTGTAGAAAAGTGTCAAGTTGAGGGTGAAGGAATTAATTTTTTTAGCCATTCTTTATATTTGTCGTCCGAAGGATCAAACTTCAAAATGACACCGATCCTGTGAAAATGCGTTTCCGCTGTCGAAATTTTTAGGCGTAAATGCATACACCCATACATACATCCATGCATACATACATACATACATACATACATGCACACATACATACATACATACATACATACATACATTTAAACAGACAGGTAAGATATATATTATGGATGATTTCGGTAGTTTCAAAGTACACTTGAAATCTACATGTATGTATATCCGATTCTAATGCAAACGCTAATGCAGATATTAGTTGTAAAGAGTCTTGGCCTTCGGGCCGGGATCAAAGTGTAGTATCTGTTCCGGCAGATACTGCAAGCTATGACTAGCTATGACTAGCAAAGACCAGATGTGGGGGCAACCCCACATGCCTGACCTTTAACCAGCTCCCATTTCCCACCTCTCGGGAGCTGGTCCCCTTTTCCCCTTCCCCCTCCCTTCACTCCTCACATTAAAAATTGGCCTTGTGCCTAATTTGCTCGGTGGGGGAGCAAATAAATACCATCTGTTCCGGCAGATACTGCAAGCTATGACTAGCTATGGCTAGCAAAGACCAGATGTGGGGGCAACCCCACATGCCTGACCTTTAACCAGCTCCCATTTCCCACCTCTCGGGAGCTGGCCCCTTTTTCCCCTTCCCCCTCCCTTCACTCCTCACATTAAAAATCGGCCTTGTGCCTAATTTGCTCGGTGGGGGAGCAAATAAATACCATCTGTTCCGGCAGATACTGCACTTAAGATAATTTGTACCAGTCAATGGAGGGGAAACCCTCTATACTGGGACAATTATTATTTTTGGTAACCAGAGTGACCCCTTTTAGGGGAGCTGGTTTTTACCTCACATTAAAAACGGCCTTGTGCCTAATTTGCTCAGTGGGGGAGCAAATAAATACCATCTGTTCCGGCAGATACTGCACTTAAGATAATTTGTACCAGTCAATGGAGGGGAAACCCTCTATACTGGGACAATTATTATTTTTGGTAACCAGAGTGACCCCTTTTAGGGGAGCTGGTTTTTACCACACATTAAAAACGGCCTTGTGCCTAATTTGCTCAGTGGGGGAGCAAATAAATACCATCTGTTCCGGCAGATGCTGCGAGCTGTGACTAGCTATGACTAGCAAGGACCAGATGTGGGGGCAGCCCCACATGCCTGACCATTAACCAGCTCCCATTTCCCACCTCTCGGGAGCTGGTCCCCTTTTTCCCTTCCCCCTCCCTTCACTCCTCACATTAAAAATTGGCCTTGTGCCTAATTTGCTCGGTGGGGGAGCAAATAAATACCATCTGTTCCGGCAGATACTGCAAGCAAAGACCAGATGTGAGAAACCCCACATGCCTGACCTTTAACCAGCTCCCATTTCCCACCTCTCGGGAGCTGGTCCCCTTTTTCCCTTCCCCCTCCCTTCACTCCTTACATTAAAAATTGGCCTTGTGCCTAATTTGCTCGGTGGGGGAGCAAATAAATACCATCTGTTCCGGCAGATACTGCAAGCTATGACTAGCTATGACTAGCAAAGACCAGATGTGGGGGCAACCCCACATGCCTGACCTTTCACCAGCTCCCATTTCCCACCTCTCGGGATCTGGTCCCCTTTTCCCCTTCCCCCTCCCTTCACTCCTCACATTAAAAATCGGCCTTGTGCCTAATTTGCTTGGTGGGGAAGCAAATAAATACAATCTGTTCCGGCAGATACTGCAAGCAAAGACCAGATGTGGGGGCAACCCCACATGCCTGACCATTAACCAGCTCCCATTTCCCATCTCTCGGGAGCTGGTCCCCTTTTTCCCTTCCCCCTCCCTTCACTCCTCACATTAAAAATCGGCCTTGTGCCTAATTTGCTCGGTGGGGGAGCAAATAAATACCATCTGTTCCGACAGATACTGCAAGCTATGACTAGCTATGACTAGCAAAGACCAGATGTGGGGGCAACCCCTCATGCCTGACCTTTAACCAGCTCCCATTTCCCACCTCTCGGGAGCTGGTCCCCTTTTCCCCTTCCCCTTCCCTTCACTCCTCACATTAAAAATCGGCCTTGTGCCTAATTTGCTCGGTGGGGGAGCAAATAAATACCATCTGTTCCGGCAGATACTGCAAGCAAAGACCAGATGTGGGGGCAACCCCACATGCCTGACCTTTAACCAGCTCCCATTCCCCACCTTTCGGGAGTTGGTCTCCTTTTTCCCTTCCCCCTCCCTTCGCTCCTCACATTAAAAATCGGCCTTGTGCCTAATTTGCTCGGTGGGGGAGCAAATAATTACCATCTGTTCTTCAGATGCTGCACTTCTATTTCTTGTTCTCTTTCAGTGGAGGAGAAATCCTTCACGACTGAGACAATTTTTATTTTTGTACCTTTTCTCCACGTTAAAAAGCGACCCTGGTGTCTAACTCTGTCCCGTGGGGAGGCATAGTAAATAGGTACATCTATAATCCAAACATACTCTCTCTCTCTCTCTCTCTCTCTATATATATATATATATATATATATATATATATAGAGAGAGAGAGAGAGAGAGAGAGAGAGAGAGAGAGATAGAGAGAGAATTTTTGTTTCAAATTGTAAAATTAATGAATTACTCCGAAAACGCAGACGACATATTTTTTACAATTTGAAACAAAAATTCTCTCTCTCTCTTTTTTTTTCTCTCTCTCTCTCTCTCTCTCTCTCTATATATATATATATATATATATATATATATATATAGCGTATGTTTAGATTATAGATGTAGTGATTAGACTCTTAATTTAATTAACTAACTATTGCAGTTAATTACTCCGAAAACGCAGACGAAACTGCAATAGTTAGTTAATTAAATAAAAAAAATACTGAGCTAATCTGAAAGCAATGCTTCTTATTTTTATTCCACCCTAATGGATCAGAGGGGATTGAAAAATGCAGTGTTATTGTGACTGAACTTATGTATTCATAGCCTGAATATTTCATCACGCTGTGGCAATATAGACAGTATAAGACATAAGCAACCCCTTTCATGGACGTGCGTCAGAATTATTGAATTCGCGGTAAAAACTCTTTGAGGATGCTAGTAACTATCTTAGAAAAATAAATTCTGGATCACAAAAGGTCGCTCGTTTTAATGATATCACTTTCGCCTTCAAAGCTCTAAAACATTTTGGGTTAAAAATACGAGGCTTTACTTGTGGAACGACCTATGTATGACAAAGCACGTACCTGACGCCCATGCACAGCCATTGTCCATCGCTATCCAAAGTGTATTTAGGATGATTGTTACTATGAGGAAAATTAAAATATATAGAGAGCATAAGTTTACTCACTTTAATGGCACACGTGACAATTCTGTCGCTCTTAAACCTTTTGCATTAAAAATTTGATTTTTTTTTTTACATGGACGTCACCACTTATCAAGGCCCGGAGGCCACTCAGGGATAAAGGTTATTGAGTGTACCGTAATCAATGAGATAGTACTGTAATAATCATTAGTATTGGAGATTTGATAGAGTGCCTTACTTAAGAGGGCGGTTTGTCAGGAATTTGTTTATGTTGGACTTGAACACATCCAAGTTGTAGTCAGGTGGGAAACAGACAAACGGAAGAGAGTTCCACAGTCGTGCACTTCTGAGAAAGAAGCTCTGCTCATGGAATCTACGTTTGGATTTAGGCACAGATGAGTAGGGAAAATTATTGACAGTAGTTTCAGCCATACGGGTGTTTCTCGTGAAAGATTGGCGAGGGGGGACGATAAATTCGAGCTCAGACGAGCACTTGCCACGAAAATAACGATAAAACAAAGACAGGCTCGCAACGTCTCTTCTGTGGGAGAGAGGTTGCAGGGAAGAGAAAAGGGCATCTCCCACTAAACCACGAAGTCTGTTTCCTTTTATTTTCAAAACAATAAAGGCATGTAGACCGTGTCATTAAGATGCTTGTCATTACCGATTGTGAAACTGCTGTAGCAGACTAATAACTGGAGTTCGCTGGAATTTGGGAATATGTAATAAAACATGTCAGAAAGGGACCAAAATTGTGTAGTAGGAAAGATCAAAGATTAAACTTTCAAATACCATAAAGTTATTTTAAGTAGCAGATTATGCAAATAGATTATATGTAAATTATAGAGTGACTTTTGGTACAATATAGTTCAGAAATTATTTCCAGAAATTTAGGCGAATCATTAATTTCGTGCTATTTGAGCAACATTTTATTTCAATACTAGATCAATAAGAGAACTTGTTCGGCCACATAATCTGCAAGTAACCTTAGTTTATATTTATTAAAATGTATTCATTGGGAACACGAAAAGTACTTCATCGCAGCTCATCTATCTGTAATCACTGCTGCTTGCAGAATTAGAAGAAAACAATATCTTAAAAAGTTATGAAGAATCAGTGCACACTAATATTTCATTAGAATACTTTTCTTAAATTAAGCTAATAAAACATATACAGTAGAGTTAAAGGGAAATTTTCTTATTTATGACGTAAGCTAATTAGTAAAAGGGTTTTTCTTTTTGCCAATATTTCGAGCCGAATTAGCATTTTAAATATATTCGAAGCGAAGCAATTTACTATGCAAAATAATCTGATGCTACAGGAATAAAAAAGGGACTAGGCAAACTCAAAAATATATATTTGTTGGATATATTACTATGGTGTCTAAGTTAGAAAATGTAACCTACATAATTTAATGTTATATATATATATATATATATATATATATATATATATATATATATATATATATATATATATATATATAAGGGTTGTGAAACAGAATATTCTTTTCATTGTTTTGACTCTCGGGTATATATCTGACACAGTTAGACATACTTAATCAACTGAGAAGCACATCCGTCTATATAAAAACATATAAGATATTACCGGATAAATACTCAAGATCCAAAACAACGAAAAGAATATGCTGTTGTCACGTCCCTAATAATTATACATATATAATGATCTCGATTTCGCTTTGACACCAAAGTTTTGATAAGAAATATTTTAGTTTCACCACTTTAAGTATACTCTTATGCATGTTTCGCGAAAAATTATCACTAGGAGTCATAACAAAATGCCTCTTTTAAATAAGTATTCTCACAAAGACGGCAGCAAAAACTTTTAGTCCTCTTACTTGCTCTCCCTCATAACAGGCATTATTTATATAACATCGTTTTTTACACAGATTTATGAATGCCAATATTTGCTATAAACGTAGGTACTATGAACTTCAGATTACATTACACTATTGCAACAAAAATTGCTATACATTTTGAGCATTAAAAAGACGATTCATATAATTTACATTACAGCAAACAATTCGCCTATACCAATTTACTAATGTTAAAGCGAAATATTACTGCACTTACGCTCTTCCATATATTTATTAATAATTATTGCACGTCCGCTCTGATCCTCAACGAATAACGTTTTTATACGAAATAATAATTCCTTTTAGTATGTTCACTAAACAGTAGCAACACTTCTTTTCAGTTCAATATCTTAATACTAGTGTTGGACGATTAATCGAAATCGGAATCGGGAATCATAAAAATCGGAACATTTTCGGGTATTGTATAAAAAATTGTCTAGGTTTTACGATGCTAAAAACGGTTTTTTATTTATCTTTTTTATTTGATTTTTTTACACAAAATCTTCCACTGCTGGAGTAATAACTAAGAACTATTTATTGATTTTGAACTATGAGTACAACTAAAACCTATAAATTACACTCCAACTGTTTTTTAACGTTTTAGAAAACATCTGCACATTTAACATGTGTTTTTAGGTAATCGAGAAGGAATAACAACTTCATTGTTATATATTTAGATATTTGCAAAGAATCGGAATCGGTAATTGTATCGGAATCAGGAATTTAGTAGGGAATCGGTAATTGTATCGGAATCGGGAAAATATTGGAATCGGGCCGTCACTATTGAATACCTTGAAAATCGGCTTTATTTTAAAGAGATTTCTACGAATAATTTGCTCACACTGCAAAACAAGCTTTTAGTGAGAGATAATACTGCTTTAGTTTGGCAAGCTTTTTATTAAAAAAAACAACAACACAGCAATAAACGTAAGGATTTATTCATCGACTTACAGGTGAAACATTTAATAAATATACAAATAAATCAAACTGAAGGGAAGTAACTCTGTAAATTTGCTTTTATAAAGTTGGCATATTTTCTTAAAGGCTAAAAATACGTAAAACAAAACCAAATTATCTGAAATATAAAATTATATATATATATATATATATATATATATAAAGGGATTTAAAAAAATATTTGATTGAATAATAGATAAGTCTAAAAATAAAAGTTAAGAATTGATAATAATTCTATTTAAATAGAATGATTCCTCCTTCAAAATCTCTCTTTACTTTTTCCTAACCCTAACCCTAACCCGCTCCTCACCTATTTACCACGTTGCGATAAACAGTTTATAATTCTATGTATGTGTTTTATGTTTTTAAATTATGAAAACAAAATCAATGCTAAACATTGAATTCAATTCAAATAAGATACTTTATCTTTCGACACACACCGGTCATTTCAAAAAGAAATTCTTTTACACTGCGTCAATTTTCACTTGCATCCGATCCATTATGCAAGCCCACCTGTTAAGAAGCATCACTTCTTTGATGCGTAATGTTTCTTTTTGTTGATTTTCACAATAAAAAAAGAAATGTAATTTTAACAGTTTAACAGCAAACACTAACGTGTGTGATCTTAGCCTAGTCCTTTAATAAACAAAAAAGAATATGTGTAAATACTTTATTATTTCTATACAATTTTCTAACTGGCATCACAAAAAACTCAGACTTCTTTTTCTTATTATTTAGTATCTTTTTTCACTTTAAGCTCTTCAAAACTAAACCGCGCTGACGATTTCTACTCTTAAGTAGGTAAAACCCATGCCTGTTAAAGAATTCCTTTTATTTCCTTTCTAAATTCAAAGAAAAGCATTCAAATGTCCATTCATTGCTTTATAAAATTAATAATTGCTACAATAAAGAATTACGCACTTTTCTACAATAAAAATTCAATACTCTTGCAACTGCCGTCGTATTTAAATAGTCTTTTCTTGTTCTTTCATGAAAATCACATGCATCTGTTTTATAAGATAAAAACTTGAGGAATCCATTATTTACGGTATAGCCAACACGCATGCATACACATACACACACACACACACACACACACACACACACATATATATATATATATATATATATATATATATATATATATATATATATATATATATATATATATATATATATATATATATATATATACGGCACAAGGCGCAATAACGTTGACACAACGGTTCTCGCCAGATCACCGAAGTTAAGAAACGTTGGGCCGGGTCAGTATTAGAGAGGTGACCATTTGGGAAGGCTAGGCGCTATATGTACTGCGCCGAGTCGTAGAAACTTCCAGATGCATCCCCAGTCTTGGTTAAGACATGCATCTAGGAAAAGGAAAGGCGGATGAAAGAACCTGCGGTGTACTGTTTTCTCTGCCTGTGGCAGTTATCTGTACCGACGGAGGTTAGCAGTAATACCAAAAAGTGTGGATGGTTCTACACAAAGCCTTCTCCACTATAAACAAATAACTTGTGTGAATTTCCGAGCAACTAAGTTGTTGTGGTGCAACCTTATACGTCGAAATCGACGGAAGAGTCTCTCTCTCTCTCGGTCTCTCCTCTCTCTCTCTTTCTTTCTCTCTCTCTCTCTCTCTCTCTCTCTCTATATATATATATATATATATATATATAGAGAGAGAGAGAGAGAGGGAGAGAGAGAAAGAAAGAGAGAGAGAAAGAGAAGGAGATGCGTCGAACATCAGATTAAAATAAGTCACGGAAAAATATTTTTATTATTCAAATATGTGGTTTATTGCAGATATTAATTTTTAGCGTTTATAATTTCAATACAATTTCAAGCATATGACTCACTGACTTACGCGCGTATGGCGTAATCTGGACATTCAATCTTCAAAAGCTTTACCAATTAAATTAGTCTGTATTTCGGCAGTAACCAGTCGAATCTTTTCTCTCAAGTAATCTATTGTGTCTGGTTTATTTACGTAGACATGGTCCTTTACATATCTTCAAAGAAAAATCATTCCTTCATCAAATGTAAATAAAATACATTTGCATAATTTTTAAATGCTGCTCATGTGTCAATTTTATTTTTATGATGAATTGCAAAACAACACTGAACTTAAAATAACTGATTGTTGCTAAATCTGCAATTAAAGAAAATAAAATTGTCAATTTAAAGTGCGCCGCCTCTAAAAAGCACGCTATACTTTAATGTTAAAAGCTATGCAGCGATATGTATAAGATGGCTAGGTTCCTATTAAAAATAGGAGTCCATACCTTATTGTCAGAAATGTTGCTCATGGAAAGGAGAATTAAACGATAAAATAAAAGAAGTGAGAGTTACAATACTGCCGAAATGTAAACGCAAATTCTACTTACTAATTTCCGTTATCTTTAATACTGGATCTTTTAAAGTCTTTAAAGTTTGGTTCACGGGCTTGTTTAAATCTAATGCAAAAGTTTACCTGTGATATTTTCCAACACTCTACTTATTGTTTCAAACTGAAGATTCTATAAGCCATACAGCATTATATATATATATATATATATATATATATATATATAAACTAGCTTTGGTGCCCGGCTTTGCCCGGGTGTTTGGAGTAGTGTGCTGAGCAAAAAAAAAATGTGGTAGTAGGTAAGCAAGCTGGGACACGTAAGACAAAGGAGAAAAAGGACGTGACAAAAAATCGTGACGTCTTTGCTGTTGCATCCATTGCCAAACCAGAAGTGGCGAAGCTTTAAATTAAGGCTAGTCAATCGAAGGGAGGTGATGACTTTCGAAAATATCGGCAAAAACGTGCCCCCTCACGGTAGAAAACTGCCCAGTTGAGTGTAAACAATTAATATTTTTAGGCAATGTTTCGATATTTGTCGTCCGGGAGGACGAGCTTCAAAATGATATCGACCTAGTGAAAATCCGTCACCTCTGGCGAAATTTTTAGACATACATACATACATACATACATACATACATACATACATACATACCAATATATTTTAACAGACAGGTGAAATTTATTTTATAGAGAATGGCATATTTTTTATAAACGGTATTGCAGAAATCTTTTTTAATGTGAAAAACTGCGACCACAGTTTTATTTTTAGTTAACTCACTCCACTTCTAATCTGGACAAATTCATGCATCTCTTATTTCACGATAGTTACTTATTTTGCAACGGCGCTTTTCTCCAAAATATTGCCTTTCACCAAAAAAAAAATCATCGAATCTTGTCTTCTAAGTGGTCTATTATGTTTGTTCTATCAACGCAGATATTACATATTTCTAAAAGAAGAAATATTCGTTTACCAAATATAATAACGCACCATCAACTCAAACTGTTTACTAATTAGAGTCCGATCCGACTTGGTTGCTGATATACAAAACTTTATGTGTTAGTCGAAATGAAAAACATCACATGGGTGTTAAATCAAATCAAGGAAAGTTTATTGTTAATTTTATTTCTTTTGCATAATTATTCTTACACAAATAAGTATTAAATTAAGTCGTTTGATTTGAAGGTTGATTACTATTCATTTTTTTTTCCAGTGCAACACATCATAATCCTCGTTTGTAAATGAAACATAATGTTTCTTTTCTTCTATGTTTCAAAATGTATCCGATGGAAGTAAATATGCAATTTACATTTATGCAAAAAGAATATCTTAACAGATAAATTACAGTTTATAAATCTTCAGATAGAATGCAAACAAACAAAGTAGCTGTAGTTATTGTGACCCAAGGCGTCACGGGTGCCTATAATTTATATATATATATATATATATATATATATATATATATATATATATATATATATATATATATATATGATGGACTCTCCCGTCGATTTCGACGTATGAGGTTCAGACAACCCATATTTCTAAAACTCATTTATGCTTTTGCCTCTGATGACTTTTTAGTCCAGCAAGGGACTTGCAGACAAGGCCACAAATAGGACATGAATGTGGATTTAATGCTGCAGATATTGGTTCGGCTGGTAGTTGTTTTGCTCTTACTCTGTTTTCTCTCATTTGCCTTAAGCTTTCAGATTGAAACCTCTGGAGACCTTCAAAACACCTTGATCTCCATCCTTTTCGGTCATTCACCTCATCTTCAAGACTCCTGTATGGTATGTTCACTGCAGACAAGTTACTCTTCAACTTGTCCTTGTACCTAAGCCAAGGACGTCCGACAATTCTTGGAAAGCATTGCGAGAAGCAACTCAAGCTGAAGCAGTAGAAGTCCTTGGAATACCGAAAAGAAAACACCAGGATTGGTTTGACGAAAGTGACGATGAAGTTAAAGCACTGATTACCCAAATGCACTCATCTCACAAATCTTGGATTGAGGACAAAAACTCAACAATGAAGCACACAGCCTACAAAAAGTGTAAAGGTGAGGTACAGCGAGCTCTTCGAGCTATGAAAGAACAATGGTGGTACAATAAGGCAATTACACTGCAGGGAGCTGCTGACAGCAAGAACACGAAAGCCTTCTATGATGGTCTGAAAGAGGTATTTGGTCCTCAGAAAAGTGGTGCTTCCCCATTAAGCACAGCCGATGGAGAGGCATTGCTGACTGATAAATCAGATATTCTCAATCGTTGGAAGGAGCACTTTGAAACTGTCTTAAACACCTCATCTGTCATTGACAGCGATGTTGTGTCCTCTATTCCTCAGAATCCAGATATTCCAGAATTGTCATTGGAACCTGCTTATCAGGAGGTATGGGAATCCATCAAACAAATTGCTTCTGGCAAGTACCCATCACCAAAGGATCCAATTCCGCCTGAAGTGTACAAGCATGGTGGGCCCGTGCTGGTAAAAAAAGCTCCATGCTCTCTTTGTAAAGATATGGAAAGCAGGCCGAGTTCCACAGGACTATAAAGATGCCTTCATCAAACATCTCTACAAAAATAAGGGAGTAAAGAATGTCTGTGACAACCATCGGGGGATATCTCTGCTTTCAATTGCAGGAAAGATTCTGGCTAGGCTCATTCTAAACCGAACCATAAATCGTCTCGTTGATAAGGTGTATCCAGAGTCACAGTGTGGGTTTCGGTCGGGTCGCGGCACCATTGATTTTCCTTACGTCAGGTGGCTGAAAAGGTCCGTGAGAAAAATCAGGAATTGTATATGGTGTTTGTTGACCTGACGAAGGCCTTCGACACTGTGAATCGCGATATATATATATATATATATATATATATATATATATATATATATATATGCAGTATTACCCAGACTTCCTCAAGGGTTGCTTTAATGCCATTTATGCTTATTTTGATCTGTATCTTTAGTAATTCTAATATTTTCTTATTTCGTTGTTTTTTTCTTTTTTAATCCTAAAATTATGTTAGTAAACTTACTAATCAACGTAGACGCCACACAGTGGATGCAACGTGCCAGCAACAATCAAATTTCTCAGATTTGTCTCCTTAGCCACTATTCTTTCAACTCATAAGCAACTATTTTGGCGATGGTTTTTTTTGGGGGGGCATAAATTCGTGAACCCTATGCGAAAGAAACAACTACTTTGGCGAGGTTTTGGAGGTCATGATTTCTTTAACCGTATGCGAAAGAAATCACAGGGTCAACACTGACGATCTATTCGTTGTAAGCATTTATGTGGTTGTTGCTGAATAGTTCTACAATTGGTCAACTGTGTTGAAAATTTCCTTATCTTATGTTGCCGAGCATACCACTTGTGCTTGGTTGTTGGAGCCTATGTTTTGTTAAACCGACATATAAGAAAACTCTGAATCACATTTTCACTTAATATGTGTGTAGACTTTTGAAATTTCTTCAGGATCAGTTGCTTGTTAAATGGAGGTTCAC
Source organism: Euprymna scolopes (assembly GCF_053919585.1). Taxonomy (NCBI): domain Eukaryota; kingdom Metazoa; phylum Mollusca; class Cephalopoda; order Sepiida; family Sepiolidae; genus Euprymna; species Euprymna scolopes. The sequence goes on from NC_136483.1 coordinate 171,996,044, forward strand.
AAACAGAAACATAATTTACTTTTGTACTGCTAAAAAAACACGTAAATATTCAAGTCTTATAAAATTCTTTGCAGCATATAAAAAGAAAAATTAAGAAATTTACGTGCGGAGTTTCAACCTGCAGACAACGTCATACAAAAAAACAAAGACACGCTATCAACTTATCCACAGTAAAATTTTCACGGCCCGTTGTTCTACCATTGTTGCTAAACGACAAGATAGAAAAAAATGGCTACAGCGATGATAAATAAATTTAAATAACGGTTTCTATTACCGATTTTCGAGAATTATCGAAGGTATTCTAAGACAAAATTTAACAAAGATCATTTCCAGACTTATATGCTAAAGTTCTGTAAATTTTAAAGAAAATCTGTTCAGCCGTTTCGGAGTCTATAATTAACGAACTCACACACGCAGAGACAAAATTGCCTTTATATAATTGTAGAAATATACTAGTAGGCCGCCCGGCATTACTTAGTCATAAAATACGCTTAAAAATTATATTTTATTAATATAGATTTCGTATTAATTATTATATTGGACCTAATATATAGTAATGACTAAAAACGTTTTTAAAAAATGACTCGTGCACCACCAACGAGAATCGAAATCAAAATATTTAACTTACGATTTACTTTTTTCTTTGGCGTTAATTCCTCAGCTATGAAGACATGTCTGCTGTAACGCTAAAAAATTAAAACAAGAACAATAACTATTACGTTACGCATGCATATTAGTAATGCCATCGTTCTACCTTCACATGGCAAATTTCATTTTTTTTTTAATTTTTACTTTTTTGAACCGATTTTCCCCAGCTTTACCATGAATATAAAGTTTTGCATGATTTGAATATCCTATATATTAAGCTTCGTGTCTATAGACCAAAACAGAATAAGTTTTTCAAACATATATATACATAGACATACATAAATATATAGAGAAATAGGTTTGTGTTTACTATAACATTTTTACGCAAATTTTACGCAATTATAGATCATTTAGAATATCTGCATGAATCGTAGAAAATTAAAGTTTTAAACAAAAACAAAGAAATAAAAAAAGAATAAAAATAATTGTTTTGAGCATCGGAATTTTTTTTTCTGATTCTGATATTCCCAAAAGTTTCGATTTTTCGGTTCATGATTCCAGTTCTGATTAATCGTCCCAATCCAATATATATATATATATATATATATATATATATATATATATATATATATATATATACACAACTTTTTCAGGTTCTGGATATGACCTTAAACTATATCCAGTGGTGAGGCGCCAACTTGCGGGCTTTGTGGAGTGTGGAGCCACCCTTTAATTTCCATTGCTCCCAGGTCCACCCTGACCCGGAGTGGTAGTACCTGTTAGGGTCCGAACTATGGGTTAAATAGAAACTGACTTGAAAACAACAAATATATTCTATTAAAAAAAAATTTTCTTCAAAATCTTTGGATTCGGTATTAAATAACCTGAAAAGGGTTGATATGCCGTAAAACAACCAACCAACCAATAACTTTTTTCAAATTTCAAGTCTTCCTCGGGATAATTGACTTAAAGAAATAAAATACTAGTACATACCTTAAAATATTTAGTGTGTTCGTGATGCTAAAAATGTTTTTGTTCTTTTCTCTGAACGAACTATTCCTATATAGAATTCAAAATATGTAATGCATTTATGACGTGACATGAGTAATTTTTTTCAATCGATATATAATCGTTAGATTTTTAAAAAAGTGTAATGCGATTTTAACCTCAAGGGAATATTTTTGTATTTTTTATCGAATGGACCATTATCGTTAGAATAAAAAATGCAAGTGCTTATAAAACACGATAAATGTTATTTTTTTTTATTTTAATCATAATATATATATATATATATATATATATAGAGAGAGAGAGAGAGAAAGAGATTTATATATATTATATATATATATATACATATATATATATATATATATATATATACATACATATATATACTAAAAAGAATCTGCTTATAAATATCCAACGCTCTTTCACATTATATTGTGCGAGTTGAAATGTGTATGCGAAATTACACTGTTTTATACATTATCCAAACGCCTTAGCTCTATCTATTTACACAAAGAGCATTGCTTTTTACGTACGCGGCAGTTTGTTATTTTGCTCCCCAATATGCTCAACCCAAAATAGGTAGCATTTTATAGTCGTCACTTTACAGCACTATTTTATTGTGTCACAGCTCATGTGTGCCGCTAGACCAGCAAGTACTACAAGCCAGGAACACACACACACACACACACACACACACACACACATATATATATATATATATATATATATATATATATGCACACACACATATATGTGTGTATATATATGCACACACACACGCACACACACACACACACATATATATATATATATATATATATATATATATAGTTTCGCCATAAGTTTGGATATATTTTCTTTATTAATATTTCAGAATGTTTCTATTGCAGATGCCATAGAAAAGGCAAAATTATATTTTTACCGCTTCATTATATTTTACGACCAATCACGTTTTATGTTACAAAAATGGTGTAAACGTTGCTTTTGTTAGTTTGTATATTGTACATTCATACACTACATTATTACATGTATTATGTTGAAATAAAATTATATCGTTACTGATAGCGGACCCTATATAGAGACAGGAATTTTATTGTGAAGATATGATTAAGGTTTGAAAGTAAAATGCTTTTCTCACAACGTTTCGTTCGTTGTAGGCGCCTTACTGAACTCGAGAATATCTTTGTCGAATTCGTGAATCTATACGCAATTTTGAACAGAGTCCCTCGTTGAATCAACGGGTGTATACTACTTTTGTTTCATCAGATATTACCAGGTAGAAGTCTTAATCAATTTAGAATGAAATTTGTAGTATCGCTCGTACTTAAGATTGAACTTTCAATCTACGAAGATTGTCACAGAACTGATTATTATTGAGCACTTTTATCTGGTACACTACTGGTCTTTACGGAATAATCAATCTAATACAAATCATCAGTTTTCATCTCAAGCATCTTGAAACCAATTCAGCACGTTTAATTATTAGATTTCGCACAGTCATGGCTACTTCATCTAATGTAATGATGTACCGTGGCCATCGGGGCTACAATCTTTAGCCACTAATAACATTGGAAAGGTGCGTGTTAATGCTCCCATCTTAATTATGTATTATAATGTTTATTTGGGACAATTTTATCACATCCAATAAATTGTTTGCAATAGGTATTGTTGGTTCACGTTTATTAAAGAGATGGCGTTTATAATCGATAGCCTTTGTGATATCTCCTCGGCTAGCAACTTCCCGGCTCGCACCTGCATGGTATACATTAATAGAAATATGTAGGTTTGTAAGCTTTGTACACTTCAAGCTACAAGTGAACAAACAGTTAGTGTTGTTTTAGAAGTTGTCTCGACCATGTCGTGTCTAATAATATCCCAGGAGAGACGAGACTACAGCTTTGGGCCAGAAGGTTAGGTAGTGTCCCATCTTTTCGCCATAAGAACTTCCCTTCTGAGCTCGTCACTTTTGATTCAAACGCACCATGAGACCGGTGAAAAATCCCCAACTGCCTAAGAATGGGAATACGGGTAACAAAAGTTACTATAACTAGAAAGGACTACAATGCAAAACAGAGACAATCATTTGTGAATATAAAGAGGGACATTATGCAATGGAACATTTCCTTTGTTGTCTTCTACTTCCAAATCGGAGCTGCTTGAAAGATATTGCAGAATACGGCAATAATGCAAAGGGTTGCGTAAAAAAGTGGGAACGGGCGTATGACCACAAGCATGAAAAGACACGCAGAGATGAATAGGTATTGTTTTAATATGAAATAAATCCTAAAGGTTTGATATGATATAAAACAGATATGCCCGATCAAACAAATTCTCCACTTTTTATTAAGATCAGTGTGTATTTATTTGTAAATATATACATAAAGGCCCAATCACATAAATGTCTGCCTGACAGAGGGGGAACGAAATTGTATTTCCATAATCTTTCTTTAAATGAGCCATAATGGTTCTCTTCAATGGATTTAAACCCCAGGTGTCATGTTTTTAATGTTTAGTCGCTCGTCTATTCCCTAAAAATTAAAGAAAGAAAATGAAAATAAGATCTTTTTTTAAGTAAACTTCTGATTGGTGGATATATCTTTTGATCAACAGAAAATTTTCCAAGAGGCTGAAATCTAATTACCGAAGATCAAATTTGTCATGGCTACAACTATTCCCTTGGACGGTTTTTTACTCTAACTTGACATCGAACCTTGACCCTCAAGACCGCTATTAACTTGGAACATGTGTCCCAATCAGAGCTGGGTTCCCGTGTGGCAGGGGCTTCTCAAAAGAAAACTCTAAATTGTTCTACATATCATTCCGAATAGCCCAGCTTTCATATTTCCTCCATATCGTCCCCACAGTGATGGAGCATTCTATGGGCAAACATCTTTTATAGAACTGTCTTTCTGTGAAACACAATACGGCTTGGCTGCTTCCCAGCTAACTATTACATGGTCGTTTTTAAATCTAATGTAAATAAGTCCTTGTTGTTCCGTCTTCTTAAATAAGCGCATGCTACCAAACTTCCGCTATTACGGACCACTAAGGTATTGTCTCACAACTTATTCGATACAAATAATCCTTATGCTTAAATCTCCCTTGGGTCCTGAAAAACAATGTACTCCTGGTAAAAAAAATCACTTACAATTTAATGTCAACTCACGATACATTAGTTTTATTCTATTGAAATAAAAAAAAATCACACAAGAAAAACCTACACTGTGCACCTAATAGCAAGTCAGATAACTTCTAAATATACTGACAGTATAATAGCAACTTGTTTTCATCTAATTATCTACAATTAATTGTTTGAAATAAGTATTGTCTCAGCATCAAATAACGTAAAAATGGTTAATATGCTGTAAAGCAGGCATACCAAACCAAATCAATTTTAATATAGAATAAATGTTTGCTCACTTTTGTCTAATGTTCCTATGAGGTTAAGTAATTATCTTTGACACCACTTATATCCAACTCTTAAATATTTATAAGTTTTGGGGCTTGGTGCCAACTTTCAGCCTATTTGTTTGTGGAGATCTAAGTCTCTTAGCATAACGCTTTTTTATCTTTATGTTTTCGTGCTGTTTATATTTACGTGTCTTATTTTGACGAAATAATCAGTTTAGATTGTATAGCCATACAAACCACGCACCAAATAGTCTTTATATAAACAGCGTGTCAAAGTGCCAGTAAACAGTTGTTCTGCTATTGCTATCAAATAGATAAACTTATCTGAAAATGTTGATTTCATACAATACTATTCAATGATTTGATACAATATCGAAACTTTTTTGGGTTGATTTAGGAACGGTATACACGTAGTATTTTCAATCCAGCTAGGGGAATTTTCATTTTACACATCGCTCACATAGCGTAACGGTTAGAAGCGTTGGCTGTTGTCTAGGCCGTCGAGTTTCAATCATGGTTTGAGGTAGTTGTAGTCTAGCCGCATTGAAAAGCTGTTATACAGCATAACAGCCCGTTTGTTAATGCCTATATATATATATGCATACATGCATATATATATATATATATATATATATATATATATATATAGTAATTGCGTCTTCGATAATCGGGCGATTCCATCTTTAAGAGGTATCAAGAACACTGTTAGTGTTTTGGTGTTTTTTCAGTGGTTTGTACAGTTTTCTCATCACATTTCAATCTGCAACCGATTTTTTGATTGGATAAACCAGAAACGTGGAGATTAATGAGCTCCTGACAATCACTAAGAGAAAATCGAGGCATATGGACTAAATGTTGCATTGTATAATTTGTAACAACAACAATTAGGATTAGAGATTATTTGTGGACTTAAAGTTGAATATTTTAAGCTGGTTTTAAGCTCATTTGTTGCCGTGAGGTTTCTTTTTGTCTTCTCGATTTGAAGTTAATTTTTTAAATTGACTTTTACACTGGAATACTT